>NW_022280065.1:4480850-4542073 GCF_004355925.1 Anarrhichthys ocellatus | reverse complement strand
TGTGTGTGTGTGTGTGTGTGTGTGTGTGTGTGTGTGTGTGTGTGTGTTGTCCACAGGGACCCCTCAGGAACACCTGTGGCCACTTTTGGCTCATGATCTGGGAGCAGAAGACCAAGGCGATCGTCATGCTCAACAGGGTCATCGAGAAAGACTCGGTAAGTACACGGTAATAAAACGGCATCATACCCAAACATGTCAACCCATGTTTGGGTTGACATTTGTCTGGTTTCGTACACACCCACACACACAGACTGCCGAAATAATGAATAGACCACAGAAAGACTAGTCACGCATCGACCACTTTATCCACACGTGCATACTTTGTTGAAGTTTGCAGCCCGCTCACAGTGTGAAATCATTTGTACATCTTGTTTGATTAAATGGTCGACTGTGAAGGTTCCCTCTCGGGTCAGCAGGATAACAGGAATTCACTGTGTTCATAGTGTGTTCACAGATGTACGTGAGGAACGAGCCCAACCTCTCAACTCCTTTTAAATCCTCTGATCCTGTGATGTGCTGATTAAACATGCACACACACACACACACACACACGAGCGCTAACACTCCCTCAGCAGAGCAGCTGTGATCTCTCTCTTTCTCAGTAAAGCAGCTGGATTGGATCTCGCCGGGTCATGAGATTCTCTCGCTGAGTGTTTTCTTGGAAATGGAAGATAAAAAAAAGTACCTCGTCCACGAATATGATGAACCTCACAAGGATCCTTTTATGTAGGCCGGCTCTCCAATCCTGCAGCGGGACGGTTAGATGATGGACGTATCCTGAACAGCTCTGGCTATTGTCTATTTACTAAGAACATACTGCATGGTGAAGTGTTTGTTGTAGATATAGCTCAAGCATTTATCACAGTATTTGACCGCAGTACTGACAGAAGACTTGCTGCTCCCTGAATAATATTAAGTATTTTACAAAATCAGGAATTGTTTTTGAGTTGAGTCAAACTTCTCATCTTAACTTTATGTGAGCAAGATTTCATTGTTTCCACTCCTGGTTTATAATATCAACAACAATCATCATTTTTTATATATTTCAAGAAATGAAGCTCAAAGTGCTTTACAACAAAAAACTGGTTCAAATACTTATAAAAAGAGGAGGGAAGTAAAAATAATACAAGTTTAAAAAAAGTATATTATGCGTATTTTAGGATTTATTTTCTTGCATTACTACATTTGACATATGTAGTAATGCAGTTATGTTACAGTTTGGCGTAAGAACTGTAATCGCAAAAATATCTAAATAATACATGAAAAAACTGAAAACAAAATATATGCAAAACATAGAATCCTGACTCATTTTATTTTTATATTATTATTATTATTGCAATGTGACAAAACACAAAAAAAATGACCTAAATTAGACCGACAGATGTGCAACAAAACAGATAACGGCTGTAGCACAATAGCTGTGAATGAACTCGGTGTCACAAAGCAGAGGTTGGATTCGGTATAGATGTGTAGTTGTTTATGTTAATAGAAAAGCAACATATTGAAGTTGTGAAAGTGTGTTATTGTGTAAGTGTGACGTGAACTGTTTGTGTGAGTGTAACGTGTGCAGGTTTGTGGGGAAGAGAGAAGACAAAGAGGATGTTTATCCGAAGCATTGTTTGATTTATTATCCAGCTTTTCGTCTCAGTGGAGAGGATCAAACTGTCCTCCTGTCAGTCGTCAGCTGCTTTACCTCAAGACCAGCATCTGCTTTTAATCCGGTGTATTTTGGTCTTTCTCACCACGTTTCTCTTCTTTCTCCTCGTGTGCGACAGGAAAAGTGTGCTCAGTACTGGCCCACAGCTGAGGAGAGGGAGACGGCCTTCAGAGACACCCGTCTGTTGGTCACGCTGCTGTCAGAAGACACCAAGTCTTACTACACCACCAGAGTGTTGGAGCTGCAGAACATTAGCGTAGGTTTTCATTTACTACCGGGGACTTTCCCTTTTAAAGGTGTCGGCGAAGAACTGTTCAAGATTATCACACCAACACGTGTTTTCTGAGGCTTCTGAGAACTGAAATCAGCCTCGTTTAGCGCAAAGTTTTAACCGACAGATTAAACAGAGTTTTATATTTCCACACATCCAAAGTATTTTCAGTGTATGTGAGCTGTAGATTTCACTGTCAAATACACAGTATATGCTTTAACTACAATGTTTCTCTTGTAATGTTATGATTTTCTCTAATCCATCTTTCTTATTAACTTTCAAGGTGGTTTTAAGAAAAGCATGAGAAAACAGGTTTTCAGAACCTGCTTTTCTTGCATGAATTGAAACTGAAACCGTTGGAAGTGTTTACTTAGTTCAGCTCTCAAACACTGGAATAACCTCAGGTCACCTCAAACACAACTAATAAAAATAAAAATAAAAAAGCACTGACAAGCTGCAGATACATGAAAGCTTCGTACCTGCTAATGAGACCTCTGTGTGCTCTCACAGACCGGGGAAAAGAGAGAGATCTTCCACTTTCATTACACCACATGGCCAGATTTCGGTGTCCCAGAGTCCCCAGCATCCTTCCTTAACTTCCTCTTCAAAGTGCGCGAGTCGGGAGCGTTGGGGGTGCACCACGGGCCCGCCGTGGTGCACTGTAGCGCTGGAATCGGACGTTCGGGGACGTTTTCATTGGTCGACACGTGTGTGGTCCTGGTGAGTCCTTTTGTTCGTATCAGTGTTTACATATTCTGACTCGGGAGAAAGATTCGCTTTTTGTTCTTTTCTGCAGTGACTTGATTTGTCATTTGGGTGGGTGTGTGTGTGTGTGGGTGTGGGTGTGTTAGTGCCAACACAGACCAGGGAGCACGTGACCTTTTATTTTAACGTTATCATCCTGGTTAGCTGAGCTAATGTACAATTCATTCCCGTCCAGATGGAGAAGAGGAAAGACCCGTCATCAGTGGACATCAAAAGCATCCTGTTGGACATGAGGAAGTACCGCATGGGTCTGATCCAGACCCCGGACCAGCTGCGCTTCTCCTTCATGGCTGTCCTCGAAGGATCCAAGCACATCACGGGAGACTCCTCCGTACAGGTAGCTGCACCACACACACACACACACACACACACACACACACTCTAATGTATCTAATTCTGTCACTCTGTACACTAAGGACTCGTTCCTCTCCGTGGTGTCTCTTGTTTGGTTGTAAATCCAGAGATATGTATATAAGATAAGGATCAAACACAGACTGTACTAAGTCTGTTTGTGAGTTTATCCAGGCTTCTGATCAATTCACACTCAATTAAGAGGAAAATCTAAATATGTTCTAGTCTAATTGATGCAGTCAGAGAGGTTAGAAGCTGACATGACTGACATTAAGGTTTATTTTACGCCCACGCTGGAAAACCATTGGCCGAGAAATGTGAATGTTTTTTCTAATTTAACTTACCTCCATTATGTGTTTCACCCATTTGTCTCTATAAAGAGCAGTAATTCCCCATCATGTTATGAGTTCCTTACCGTTTACCATTGTTCTTGCCAGTGGGGCTGAAACTCTGAGACTGAAACAGTTTCTTTCTGTTTTTATTTGTCTCTGCCTCTCTTTACCTTTGGCACTCATAGCAGAGTGGTTTATCTTAGCTTATTTACTTTTGTGAAGGATGTCAGAAGTACCGAACTATAGTAGAACACACAAGGACACACATGTGCTAATATGCCTTCCTCTTCTCTCTGTATTCCCTGTTCTTCTCGCTCGTGTAGAACCGGTGGCGGGAGTTGTCCAGAGAAGATCAGGAGCCGGCAGCAGAGTCCCCCCCCTCCACTCAGCCCCCAGCCAGGTGTGCAACAGAGCGACACAACGGCAGCCAGCGGGGAGGTCAGCTGGAGGAGGGAGGCGACTACAGACAGGACAGCAAAGTACCAGCACAGTCTCCTTGCAAGGAGCAGGAGCAGGAAGGCGGCACGACACAGTCAGTACACCAAGTCTGTAACCGGCCGATAGATGCTCTGAATAGCTGAGAGCTGTTTACCTATTGTTTCTCTCCCTTTTTTTTTACACAGCAAACGACGCAGAGAAGACAGCATTTCCAAATCGGGCACAGCCAAGACACCCCAAAGCAAGCCCAGGGCGAACGACTCGGAGAAGAAGAGGAAAAGGTGATTATATCTTTCGGACGGAACCACTTAATTTTTCACACACACAGCATCAAGTTGTTGTTGCCTTCCACGGTGATTCATCAAACACCGCCACAAAAGCCACTTTTGTATTCATTTACATCCTGTAATTTGTATTACTAAACACTGACCGACCATATCTAATCCACCGCAAGTGTTAAGAAAGAGAGCTACTGTTGGTTCCATAACGGGAGACGTAGAAAATCGGCAGTGTGACATGATTTAGCATGCTTCCTAGTTTCCTAGTTCCCTTTAGGCCGAAAAGAAACGCAGCAGTTTCTACTCAACAGCTCCTGTAATGTAAAAGAAATGAGTCACTTTTCAGCTTCATTTCTTTTGAGGAAATCCAGGTAGGCTTCCCCAGTGCATGACTCATCCTCCTGTTGGCACCAGTTAGACTTCATACAGAGTTCAGCCCCCCCTTCCAACATTTTCAGTAATTTAGTGTGAAGCCACCTGTGTAGCTAGCTGACATCGACTTCACCTTCTCATCAAGGCAGGACGCGTTTGCCCCGACGAAGCACTTTATTTCTGATGACTGTGCACCCGGCAGAAAATGGCTCACCAAGTCATTTCCCAGCAGCCCTCCTTTTGTTGTGTGACATGTCGGTTGTTGTTCCAGTCATTTCGGCCCAAACTGCACCATTTTCTGACGAGGTCTCATCAACTCTTCTTCTCGGACAGTTTGGGCTGCATTTGCTGCACATGACAAGAGCTGGCCTGTCCAGCGGGGGGCCGCAGCGTATCTTTACCCTCCCCCCTCCCCCCCCTCTGTGACAGCAACAACCTCGAAGAGCTCATTTACAGGACGAGGTTTACCCGCAGCTTTTAAAACGAACGCCCCAAGTCTTGTACAAGGAGGTGTGAGTGCACTGCTGGAGTCTGCTGTGTTTTTGTTTCTGTTGAGGTTTTTGCTCTTTTCTTTCATGATTTGCTTGGTTCCTGCGGTTTGGAGTTCATTTTGGCTGCATTCTAGCATGGTGTGTGTGTGTGTGTGTGTGCGTGTGTGTGCGTGTGTGTGTGTGTGTGTGCATTTGTGGTTAAAGTGTTGAAGCTCTGAAATGTCAGGTTGGGTTGGAATAATGCAAGGCGCTAAGTTATGCTGTGCACCAAAGATTCAAATTTTTCGTGGCCTCTTTTTATGCGTCTGTTCAGTCCTGTGAACCACTAAAGTTTTCTCTTCACTAAACGATTGCTTTGCACATGAAAGTGCTGCTAGTTTGTGATGACAAGTGTGTTTTTTTTAGGACAGAGAATGTAGAATCGTTGAATCAAAAGAAGTAATTAAGTAATACAGCAAGGAAGAGTAACTTCTGGTGAGTTTGTTGCATGTTCCTGTGTTGTTTCACGAGGTTGTTAACGTTTCTTCGGTCACCGTAGCATGTCCGTTCAACTAATTGGTTTGTTGGTGTTAAACTGCATCAGTTGAGTTCCGGCCTTGTTGAAGTTTGAATGGAAGTTTGGAGGTTTCGAGATTCATCAGGAGAGTTATGGTGAGATCTAGGAGGACCTTTTGTTGATTAAATAGGCTGGAGGACTGTCGATTCTGTAGTCTTTTGCTGTTTTGTGTTGTCCAAAACTCCCAAAAATAATCCTTTAATTACCGCGTAAAAAACAAAACAGGAATGTTTGGTGTCTTTTGCTTTGAAAATGACTGCGAGAACAATTTGATTATTGAAAATAGTAGTCGATTAATTAACCGTCAATCAACCTATGGTGTCACTGCTATAGATATTTATCCTGTAAAAATGGTTCTGTTGACAAGTTACCTTTAATTTATGCTGACCAATCAGCGTCCTGTGAGGAGCTACTGGCAGCTAGGGGCGTGGCTTAGGTGTGTCAAAATAACTATGGCGGCATCCGTTTTACAATAACTGTGTTTAAGTATTTCTTCATTAAAAGAAGAGCAGAGAACCGTACTGAAGGCTTTTCTCGATGGAAAAGATGTTTTGGCTTTTCTTCCGACTGGCTTCGGCAAGAGTTTGATTGACAGATGGTTCATCCAATCACCTGCCAAGTATTCTTTCGAGAGTGCCCGCCCTTTTCTAAACACTTTCCAATGATGGCTTCTGTGTAACTAACCAGGTTACAGCTTAAAACGTCTTTTTTGTCCGACCAACAAAGATATTCAATATACAGGATCCAATTGAGAAAAATAGAAAATGAACCAGAGAATATTTGGCATTTTTTTGGCATTAATCAACTTATTGACTCATTGTTTCAGCGCTACTCTCATCTTCAAACCCCTCCTACATCACACTGGGATGAGTCTTAGTTCCACTCCCACATGTAACCACGTGTTCTAACGCTCTGAAATAACTAAATGGACGTGTAAATGTTGCAGCTGAGAGCATCTGAACACCGTGTGATGCGTTGCTCACTAAACATTATTGCTGCTTTCAGCTGCATCTATACTCAATCTACTGTTGGTGTGATCAAAGTGATCCGAGGCATCGTGCCACAGCTGAGCAAAACTACCTTTTTAGATTTTCTTCTGTGGTTGAGTTTGATCTCGTAAACTTGACCAAGCTGACCTGATTGTGTGGCACGACTTTCCTTTGATCACTTTTGAGCTTCACCGACACTCTGGTAGAATATCGTGTCTCGAGTTCAACCTCTTTTAAATACTTTGTGTCTTGTGACAGCGCGAAAACCAGCGACTGCTAACTATCACCGCCTGCGGCCATGCAGCTACAGCTCTGGCAGCGAAGCCAACAACCGGCAGGGATCTCCAGCTCTCTCACAACCTCTGTGTCCTTCTTCCTCGACTCCTAACCACTCTTCCTCACCTCCACCTCAACAGCCAGCTCTCGTCACTATCGCTTTTATTTTATTTTATTTTTTAATGTCCCAGCCCTGAAACATTATTCAGCCACCGCTCATCTCCCTCTTCCCGTTAGCCGCTCGTCACTCCTCAGTCCCTTCACCTCACAGCCTTCCCTCGTCTCCTCATCCTCTCTAAACTGTTTACAGCCGACACTTTGACATTCTTCGAAGACAGCACATTTGAAAAGACAAAACACACCAGCGCTTTCTCCCCCCAATTACACCTCAAACGCAGCCTGCGCTGCTTCTGGAGTCAGAAAAATGTTGTTTTTTGCTTTAATGTTATTTGCAGCTTTTACATTCTATTATGGGTCTTTTGCATTTATGAAAATCGGACCGATACTAGGGGCTAAAGCATCGACGATTTGTAATGCTGTTCATATGTGTATTTTTCTTTTTTTTTTCCAGAGGCAAAAATAAATGTTCTATTTTTTTATAAGAGATTACTTGAAGTTTTTCAGCAGTGATGGGGGGGGGGGGTTGGGTAAATGAAAAGCACTGCCTCCTCCCACGTGAGAAATTCAGTGGCATGTAATGTTTCCATGATGTACATAGTGTTGTTTTTAAAAAGGTGTGTAAAAAGACATATTTTTGCTTGTAAAAACAAAAAGACGAACGACAATGTTACAGATTTGAATACAGTAGAAACCTGATTTGATGACTTGTTCTCCTTTTGAACTGAAACTGTCTTAATTTTCCCTTTTCTCTTAGAGTGTAATTTCCAAATAAAACTGGTATTATCTAGTTTACATAACAACCTGTCTTTGCTCTTTTTCTGGTTACTGGTCGCCACAAACCTGTTAGTACATCTGTCATAAGCAGCACTTTTATTACACACAAAGGATGTAACTTTATGCAATAATTTGATATTTTGACAAGATTGGGCCTCAACGCTGGTTATTTACAGTTATCCGAGTTAAGGAGCGTTAGCGGAATCTGACGTGTCTCACGTGTACGAGAAGTTAAAATAATACCCAAAATTTCTATGAGGCCTATTGATACTAATATGTCTATTAGTTTATCATACAGACTGGAAACAAAATCCATACAGGGATGTAGAAGTTGAGGTCTAGAAATGACTGCTTTCTTAGCTAAGACAGTTCAGGACACATCTATAAAACTTATTTTGACAAAATGTTTTTATTTTAAGGATTTACCAAACGAGATGCGTGTACATTCTGAGCTGTAGATGAAGGTAGATTTTGTTACCCTGGAACAGAGCCAGGCTAGCTGTTTTCACATTTCCAGTCTTTATGCTAAGCTAAGCTGACAGTCGTCTGGTTATAACGCTAATGTTAGCATAGCAATTCAAACGGCATGAATTATGAGGCGCGTTAACTTTGACTTTTCCATTTGTAACAGAAAAGTGATGTTAAATTTAGATTAATTAGTAAATGTTATATTTCTGATTTGACGGTGGGATTTTGTTGGAGTGGCAATGATATCTTTTAATTATGGCACAAATATTAAAGTGGTATCAATCTTTATTTAACGTGAATTTCACTAAATTGCACACTATCTAAAAAAATGCTCTTAGGGTTGACAGAGTGTAAAGATCCCCAAAACTATTTTTAAGAAACTATTTTTTCCTGCGCGATTAATATCACATTCAGGGCCAGCAGTACTTTTCTAAATATAGACTTTTTCAGAGTCAAACATTCATCTTATGGTTACCTCTTTTAAAAACGCTGTCTGGACATTCTTCCCCCACAAGCAGTCCTTCACACAATCCACTCAAAACAATGATACAGACAGAGAGGAAAACCACAGCTTTTACAAATTATGAATCAGTAGTGTGTGTTTTTTTTCCACCGTGTAACTTGTTGTAACATGTTGGCAGGAAAAGAATCAAATTACAGAGGCGGTACTACCAGGAAGACGCTGTGGCACCCGGCCAACCACTTTCGGTTAAGCGGGCTGAGGCCGAGGTTCAGTGATAAATCCACACTGGATTCTTGTCACAATCTTTTATTGGAAAAAAATAATAAATCTGTCAAACGCTGCAATACTTGGATATAGTATGAAATTCCTGCACTTGACAATGTTTGTACACACAATAGATCATTACCAGAATAAAGAAGACTGGGATAAATGTTGGAGAGCAGGAGGGTTTTAGGTCCAAACCAGGTGAACTCAGTGTGTGTTTTTATCTATCTATCTCTCTATATCTCTCTCTCTCTCTCTCATATTCCTAAAAGCTAATTATGAGCTAGAACAACCAGAACTAAATATGTAGGTATCAGAACAGTGCTGGAGGAATGCCATTGCCAAAAAGAAGACTCCAGGAAGTTGGGATCTTCCATTTGTTGGGCTTTTGGCTCTGAATTGAGAATGAGGCAAAACAATAATTAGGAAGTTATAATCTTAGCAGTAGTTAATCTGAGTCTTAGTACACCGACTATGGATGAACATACACTCCAAAAACTCTGAACTATCCCATTAAATTCACAAAATATAGTATATTAACAGTTCTGAATCAAACTAATAATTTCCACTATGATTAAATACTTTTCAGTCTCTGCAAGTGTATTTTCTTACCGCACTGAAAAGTATCGGAGTCAAATGTCTGTTATCTGACTAAGTGTGACTTACAGGATTGTCCAGCAGATGAAGCCAGTCGTTGAGGTGGTTGAGGAGCGTGAAGGCGTCTGGGATGTTGTCGCCTTCTGAACAGAAGAGCAGCAGCACAGCCAGCGGGAGGTCCTCTGCACAGCTGAAAACACAATGTCCAGAAAACAATTTATCATAGTCGAGAAAGTGTGTTTTGATATTTTCATACTAAAAAGATATTCCGCAGGTTTTCCAGCCACATTTAAGTAGAAACACACAATACTATGTAACATGACATAAAAGGCCATTTTACTTTTTAAAGTGTAATTATTTAAATTATGGTGATGCTTTAGAAGCATTAGCTTTTGGGATTCAGCATGTTTTTTCAGTGCAGTATGAGCAACTTCTCATAATTTAAAAAGGAAGGGTTGGTAGTGCTCTTCAAAAAACATTTCGATATTTTTATTGTCATTACATCCTGACAGCAATCAATGAATCAATCGTCTTTCGGTTGGATCATTTAAAAAAATCCAGCGTACTCTTGCTAGTTCCTCAAGATTACCGACCCTAGCCTGAAGAGAAAGAATGAAGACGTGGTTAAGTCATCACATGGTTACACATCACAAGCTTCTTTCTACACACAGCTGGTTATTATGACTGCATCTAATAAGTATTGAATGCTACATGCATAACCAGCTCAACGTGTTGCTGTAATTGGTGAATTATACAGAACCATGACTCATGTCTCGTAGACAGAGAGCAGTTACAACCACATCGTTACTTCTTAAACTTAAGCACATAAATTAAAAAAAATCGCTACCTGTCCACGTAGAGTCCTTTGGTTATGCCTCCTCCGGGGACGTAGAGGCGCGGGTCTGTGTCGGCGTCCGTCAGTCCTGGGAGGGCCGCCACCCGCTCCATCTCCCTCCAGCCGAGCTCCTCCAGCGCAACCGCACTCACCTTCAGCAGGGCCGGAGTGACCAGGTACCTCAAAGGAGTGCTGACATCGACACGTATTCGTTAGTAGAGATTGTAAACGAGCTCAGGCAAAGACATGCGGTGATGGTGTGCGAGTGCGTGGTTAGGTACCCCTTCAGCTGTTGGTCGTCCCTCTGGTAGGCGTGGCTGCTGGACAGAACCACAGTCCTGGAGAACCCGCTGGCTTTGATCCAAGACACGAGCAGCTGACGGAACTTTTTGGATTTTGTCTGCAATTACAAACAAAAAGGTTAGAGCTACAAATACAATAATGCCAAACGTCATTCTAGGTCCACGGAACCACAAACTACATCAGCGTGGAAGATACAAGTTGTAGTTAATGATCTCTTCAAACATCTCAAGTAAAAAAAAACTGGACCATAACAATAAATGAAGCATCAACTCATGCTGCGGTTTTACCTGAATAATTGGCGCCCTGATTTGAAGAACTGCCATCTTCAGTTCTGCTGCTGTGTAAACTGATGAAGAGAAAAGGTTGACAGATTTAATGAGCCTTCTCAGTTTATTCAAAGTGTGCCGACACCAACTGAGACCATGTTTTTGGTCCATTCGGTAAAGAATGGATTTATTAATGGAATGTATTTGTGATATTAGTCCTCGAAAACCAAGGACTTGGAGAACAGCTTCACTACTGCGAGTATAAACTCACAATAATAAACAAAGTTAAAGATAAGTTTGACTGATGGCATTGTTATGGTTTTAAATTCTCCATCTACTTCACAGGTGCTCATTTCGACGGTACCTTCTGCAGGTGTGTGCAGCTGCTCAGCGTCGTCTTTACAGATGGTGTACGGGTTGTTTCCAGTCATGGGGATGAGACAGTCTGTGTGTATGTAGCCCACTCTGCTCATGTTGAGAGTGGACACAATGAGGTCCACAGCCAGCTGGCCCACGTTACCAACAGCCACAGCTGGCTGGGGGGCAATAAACAACAATAAAGAGCAGTTAGCAGCTATTTTGATAACGTATTATTTTTTTAAAGTCTTTTTTTCCAGCTGCTCATGTGAGGATTTGCTGCTTTTCCTCATCTTAAATGGCAGTTAACTAAATTCTTTATATGTTTGGGCATTTGTTGCTGTTTAATGACTTTATACAAACCAAACAATTCCTCTAATAACTGAGAAAATAATCAGCAAATTCATTCATAATGTAAATAACTAATCTCAGCACTATTTAAAAATAAATAAAGGGTAATACATAAATGTAAATACATGAGTGTTAATAATATGACATGTAATAGTATAAGTTGCCATTTACCTGTCATTGAGTACCTTCACTTTTAAAATGCAGGACTTTTATTTGTAATTGAATATTTTAACAGTGTGGTATTGGTACTTTTTCTGAAGTACAGGACTTGAAGACTTCCTGCACCAATGCAAACATGTGATACTGGGTTATATATCTAAATAAAAAGCTAGTTTGGTAATGTTTAAAGAAAGATATTTGTTGTAAAAGTCTGTTGAAATTCTCTTTCCATTCCGACAGCAATAAATCTCATGTGTTGACCAAAAAAAAGGAAGAAAATAATCTAGTATCTGCCTGTCTGCGCGCACTCCGCCCAACACTCATTGCGCTTGCCGTAGTTGGTCCTCTGCAGCAGTTAGTTTTGACAGCCATGTTAGCCGTTTACCTTCATTATGATACGTTATCGTTCATCATAATAACTTTGTTAGAGTGGCTTTGGAAGGAGGCTTAAAGAGACGGGGTTCTATGGGTGCCGATTTGGCGACTTTCTGGCAAGATTTAGCGACTTTTTGGAGCTAGTGGTGCCAACTACTCTCATTGGAAAAGCGGCTGCAACACTGAACTCTTGCTAATCTGTCAATTTAACCAACCGTAGCTTTAAACAATGCAAGTCTTAAGAAACTAGCACCGTTAGTAATAACACAGATAATACAAGGCAGCAATGTCTAACGTGACGAACACACGTCTGTCTCTTGTGAAAGTGAAAGCACAGACTGATGAGTCACTCACCAGGACGAGGGTGAAGTCTTTGAAGGAGGGCGGTGGGTTTTGTGAAGAGATAAACATGACGCTGTTTAGCAGAAACAAACGGGTACCGAGCAAGAGACTTAAGTGTAATTATATCTATCTAAACGTATTTTCGCCCGGCTTCTGTTTTCATGCCTGTGGGGTCCTTCTGGTCTCGCACTCTTTGTCGATTGTTGATGATTAAGCGGCTGTGGTATCTGCTGTGAATGCCTGAATGGACTCTTCTATGAATTTATTTCTGAGAAAATATTTTGTAACGGTCTGTACCGGATGTCACAATCGGTGCTTAACGGTCTCTATCTCTGCTTTAGTGTCTATGTATACTTAAAATAGAGTTTTAGGAGTTTCTATTATAATCAGGCATATTAAGAGTCAAACTGCAGCTCCGCAAAGATTTCCTGTGCAGTAAAGATGTGGAACCCATCCCTTTGAATCTTAAACACAATACAAGTTACAATACTACTAACTACTACTATTAAAATAATATTATAAAAATAATAGAATAAAAATAATAATAATAATAATACATTTTATTTATATAGCGCTTTTCATAAAACTCAAAGACACCTTACATTAAAATCATCATATATAAAAGCAATACACTAAAAACATAAAATACATAATAGTGGTCACACATTAAAAGCAGTTTTGAACAGGTGGGTTTTGATTTGAGATTTGAATGTGCAAAGGTCAGTGCAGTCTCGGATGTGTTTGGGGAGAGAGTTCCAGAGGGAGGGGGTCAGATATTGAGAAGGCTCTGTCACCCCATGTCCGGTGCTTGGTCCTGAGTGGAAGAGACAGGAGGTTGGCATCAGAGGAGCGGAGCCGACGGGATGGAGTGTGGTGGTGAAGCAGGTCGGTGAGGTAGGAGGGGGCCTGATTGTGGAGGGCTTTATGAGTGAGGAGAAGGATTTTGTATTGGATCCGTTGTGGGATGGGGAGCCAGTGGAGGTTCTGGAGAACAGGGGTGATGTGGTCACGGGAGCGGGTGTGGGTGAGCAGGCGAGCAGCAGAGTTTTGGATGTACTGGAGTTTATTTAGGATTTTGGATGATGTACCGTGGAGAATGCTGTTGCAGTAGTCAATTCTTGAGGTGATGAAGGCGTGGATCAGAGTTTCAGCAGCAGATGAGGAGAGTGATGGGCGGAGACGGGCTATGTTTTTTAAGTGGAAAAAGGCAGTTCTGGTGATTTGTTTGACGTGGTGTTCAAAGGAGAGGTTGCTGTCGAACATGACTCCAAGGTTGCGGATGTGTGGGGAGGGAGACAGAGTGGAGTTGTCGATGGTGAGGCAGAAGTTGTGACTGGTTTTGGTGAGGGATGTGGGACCGATGATGATCATGTCAGATTTATCACAGTTCAGTTTGAGGAAGTTGGTTTGCATCCATGATTTAATGTCAGTGAGGCAGTTGGTGAGAGTGGAGTGAGTAGCAATGGTAATGGCCTTTGTGGAGATGTAGAGCTGGACATCATCGGCGTAGCAGTGAAAATGAAGACCATGTTGATGGATGATGTTACCAAGAGGGAGCAAGTATAGGATGAACAGAAGAGGACCAAGCACCGAACCCTGGGGGACGCCTTGAGACAGAGGAGCAGTGGTGGAGGTGCAGTTGTTGATACTGATGAACTGTTGTCTGTTTGTGAGATATGATTTAATCCAGGAGAGAGCAGTTCCGGTGATGTTGAGGGAGGATTCGAGGCGGGAGAGAAGGATGTTGTGGTTGATGGTGTCAAATGCTGCAGTGAGGTCGAGGAGGATGAGAATGTTGAGGTGACCAGCGTCGGAGGAGAGGAGGAGGTCGTTGGTGACTTTGAGGAGGGCTGTTTCAGTGCTGTGCTGTGAACGGAAACCGGATTGAAATGGCTCGAACAGATCGCTGAAAAAAAAAAAATACTTATGCAACGCTGCATTCAATTTAGCCAAAACGTATACGTACAGATAAAGTAATAGAATCTCTAGCATACAGTTTGAATTGAAGGTAATCATAAAATCCAAAATATGAATGAAAAGTAAAACAATTATGTAATAATGCATGCTATAACAACAACATTTATTGCCTTGCAAATGATCAACAACAGATAATGACAATGGTGCAACATATCCATTCAGTGTGATTTTAATTGAGCAACGTGATATTAAATATTTGCAAATGTATACATTAGGTAGTTAATAGTAACATAAATAATGTTTATCACAGTAATTATGGCAGATTGTTAGACAGACAAAACAAACAAGTAAAAACTTCATCTGTACTTCTTCTTGCATTAGGAAAACACTTCCATCTACAGACAGTTGTGGTACCATCAGTGAAGTCATTTTGGTTTGACTTCATTGGGAATGGATTGTCCATTCAGTACAGCCAAAGCATTGTCTGCCATCTTCTGCACCATCTTTCTTGTTGTAGCGTAAGTGTTGGTGCCAACGTGGGGGGTGATTAGCACATTAGGAAGGCCAAGGAGAGGATGATCCCTGCACAAGATAAAGAAGAGGAGTTGTTGGGAAAAGAGTTGGCAAATGTTAAATTCTGCTTCCTTTGACGTTTACTAGCTAGCTGCCTGCTACTGCTGGAAACATGGTGGATGAGAGTGTAGTTGCAGGCCAGATGAACAAAGATGGACAAAGTCATGGCAGAGCTGTACAGAGCTGCAGGGTGATACTTGTCTTTATGTCCATAACTACTAGTAACATCTTTCTGAAAGACTGTCTTGACACAACATTTGTATCTCATTTTAAATGTATGAATGATCAACTATGATATAAATGAACATATCTGTACTGTCCTTTTACACTGTATGTAAGATGCTGGGGTCCATGAAAATCTTGTGTACACACTGCCTTCCTCTGTGATCTATTGGTGTGACCAGGTTCATTGTTGTACAGTTTAAGCGAGACTATGTTCCTTTTGCTGGGAATTGACTCAGGCCTGATTATGTCAGTAATAACGAGTTCACCGATTATTATGTAAAGTAAGATTGTAGTAGTAAATTCCTTAGTGTTTTGAACTGAGCAAGAGGGTGTTTTATTACTCATGGGTACAAAATTAAATTCAAAAAGGAAGAGTGTTCTTTCAACAGTTACATAGTTTCACTTCAATGAATTGTGATTCTGGGTAAAGAGTGTGGTGAGACCTTGGTAATGGTTCAGGGTGAGTCACATCTAATGCCGCCGCACAAATTGTTCCAGACTGCAAAGCTTTGACTAAAGCATCCTGGTCCACCACCAGACCTGAGGCATGGAAAGTCAAAAAAATAGATTAAACGTCAGTGTTTCAGAACAGAATCTACACACACTCGAGAGCACAGGATTCAGATTACATCATTTCTAACACTTCAACATTGAACAAGTAATAGCATCCCATGCTTTTTTTTGTGTGTGTGTTATTTTATATCCACTACGCTTCTAAATATGACAGTGGTTTGAAGTTCACTTTTTTTTTCACGTTTGGAGTTCTAATAATACATTTCGGTCCTTATTGACCAAAATGAATGCATATAAAAATAAATAAATACCAACAAGGCGTTAAATTAAAGGGAAAACAAAAAAGTAAGCTTCAACTTATACCTACCCAATAACCCTTTCACTACAATTTCAAAATAAAGAAGTTCCACATGTTTCATGTCAAATAATTAAAAGAAATATGAAATGTGTTTACCAACTTACTTTTACATACTGGTATGAACTACACATTCCTTGTTTTAAATATACCTATTCCCCTAAATTCATACTGTCTCACTCTAATTTCAAACAACCTCTGAATACAGTTTAAAACATTTCTCTTCTGTAACATGAAAATTGGATTAGTGTTGGTTTTGTATGAGTTTGCCCATAATTCATATTCATATCTTAAGATTTATATATGTAATGTTTTTTAAACAAGTTCATACACTGTGTATTTCAGCATTATTTATTATACTTTTTACTAGATAATTGATCTAACGATTACCAAATATTAGATAATTTGGGCAATCTTGACTTAATTCTCTTGACTTTTCTCTTCAATTTCTGTGTGTGCAAACAGCCCTGCAGTGTGATGGCATTTCATGGGAATTAGTGGAACACTAGTGAATCTGGAATCTCTTTCTCTTAGGACCTCTCTCAAGAAGAACTTTAAGTACAAACTTTGGAAGGTATTGGTGAATGAGGCCCATGATTCTCACCTCTGCTGATGTTGACCAGAGTTGCTGTGGGTTTCATGAGGGACAGCTCTCTGTGGCTGATCAGGCCTGTGGTTTCTGGGGTCAGGTAGACCGCCAGCATGACAAAGTCAGACTCTTTCAGCAGGTCGTCCATGTTCTCCCGGTAACTCGCACCAACCGCTTGCTCATCTTCAACACTCCTGAACAGCACAGAGAAAAGATAAAGCTGACCGTTAACATTGTCTCGCTGATTTGTTGCTTTAAAATATCTGGAATAGTAGTGGGAGCTGAAGTTGGCAAAGCTTTTTTTGGTCCATAATTGGATTATGATCTATTATGTTATAATTTTCAAAAGTCATTCATCACTAACTATATTTTCTAGCTGTACAACAGGTATAGTTTCAGGAATTATTCCTGTATTTGATGTGAATTAGTCTGAAAATGTAACGCATCGACTAAAATCTCACTAAGGAATTTCAAAATGAACCAAATCAACCATTATGTCATCAAACTTTTACCTCCTGTTCCTGTTGTGATACAGGATCTTCATGTCAAATCCTTTGCCTCTTTGAGCAATTTTGCAGCCAATGTGTCCCATTCCAATAATCCCCAGAGTCGACCCTGTGACTTCAACTCCCATCAGGTTTTGCGCTATATAGGCAATGTTGGGGTCTGCAACCATTTGGTGACCTGCAGAAAAACAGGACATAGCCTCAAACAAGCTGAAGGTTTAATTCATCACCAATGCCACATTGAGGCAATTAACACAGATTGTTAAGCTCTTGGAGAAAATATATGATTTTGGTCGTTAAAAATTAAAATTGACTTGACTCACCTTCAACGATCCTGCGTGCCGATGCCAGAAGCAGACCCATCGCCATATCCGCAGTGGCATCGCCCATGGTTTGTTCTCCATTACCTGAAATTAAAGCACTTACACACTTGGTTCATCTCATATCAAAGAGGAGTATATGGTGTCTGTAACTGTCCCTGGCTCCCAGACTCTCAGGGACCAAACATCTCTAGTTTATTTTTGCCATTGTAGGCACTAAAACACATTATAAATTGAAATAATAGAGGCTTTAAACAAAAAGTTTGATATTTGGGGAAATATTCTTAGTTGCCAGAGTAGAGGTGTTTTCTCTCTGTAGCCTGTTACCTCTTTAACAAACTGCATTAAGTATAAATACACAGTCTGTGGTATTTATACTGTCTTCTGTGTCCCGTTTATTTCTACCGGCACAAAGCGTTTGTCATATTTATAAATTATTTACGTGTGTATGTTTTGAAATTCTGAATGTGACGTCATTAATTAATTAACCCAAAATATGATTATGGTTTCTCTTGAAGACTGGAATTAATTTATTAGGCTCCATGTTTCAGGTTAAACTTAAATGATATAACTCAACAAACCCGACACTCAGGAATGATCAGCCTCACGTGACTGAATGGAAATGATTTTAATTGTATTCATAATAACAGTTATTGAGGGGAATATCAGATCATGAGAAGACACATCTTTCTACTAAATGAAGAAAGTTGTTTGTGGTGCTTTTGTTGTTCAGTCTACAATGAACGTCTTTTTAAACCAGATGGTGAATCAGAAAACTAATCAAATATAAAACTAGAGTTTAATCTCTGATCTGTCTTCACTCTGGTATGAAACTCAGAGATATTTAGATAATTCTGATCAGTCCGATCGGCTGCAGCGTCCAATCACATAACTGATGAACAAGGAGGGGGCGTGTCGACCGTTAAAAACACTTCCTGGAAGGCTGTTCTCGTGCGTCCTCGCTCATGGCTCTGCAGAGATCCCTCCTCGATCGAGGAAATGACAAATAAGAGACTTGGGATGTACCCTTTGTCTCCTAGGTGCATTTTAAGGGATTGGAAGATCCTTCATGATGGCGGAGGGGGAACAATGTTCGTGTCAAGCGAAAAGAGAGGGCGCAAGGAAGCATAACTGAGTTCTAATACCACATCCGGTCATATTTTGCAGTGCGCAAGCTGTGAGTATGCGATTTGGAAAGCAGTGTCTGTTCGCATGTTGAAAAGCACCCACAGTTTCCAAGATGGATGCCTCTGTTTACTCAAATCCCTTCTCATTAATCACACATATTAACAAACAATCATATAATCATAACCAGTGGTGCACCGAATAATGACGAATTCAGTATTAACTTAAAAACTTGTTCTCACGTGTGTTGTTTTTCTTTGCTTTTCAGGAAGAACTACTAATGGTGCGTTCACAGCTGTTCGCGCAGCGTTTGGTGCGTGAACACGGCGGAAGTCCTCCATATGTGAAGGAATTCAAAATAAGAGCCCCCCCCCCACACTCAATAACAAAACTATTGCTCCTAGTCTTACTCATTCTACTATTTTTACAATTGCAATATTCTAATACTTTATATTGTTAGCAGTTTTCAGTATTTCAAAAGCATCCAGGCCATAGATACAAGTAGTACTCCTCATGACGGGTGAACTGATCATGGAGAGTCCCTTAACTTGTATTTGGTTCCACTGAACTGATGAAGTTGCATTAACTAATTAAAATAACTAAGTTTGTGTTTCAATATTATCATTTGTCCAGATAAGTCTGGACCATAAATCAGCCCTGAACCGAACACTCATCTCTCCCTCCTATCCCATAACTTTATAATGTTACATGCTTAATTCCTCTGCGACCACAACGATTATATGATTATAAAACCTCTGATTTTAAGCCCTGCACCCAACCCTTTCTTACCCAAACAAAGTTTGTTTCCTTAACATCCCCCCCAAAAAACTCATAAACTGTAAATTGCAAATTGGATAACAGGCTTACCTTTTTGTGTTGCAGTTGGCGTGAAGATCTGTGCATGTTTGTCACTTTGAGAAGCCGAGACGATTGTACTGGACCCCACAGTCTGCTCACACACCGGATGTAGCAGAGACTTTGCATTCTAGCTGATATTGTCAATATATAATTGTATAACGTTACACAAAAAATAGGCAATAAATAAAAGAATCAGCAATAGAATCAGCATAAAACAGAGAGAGGTAAAGTGTTAACTCTACAACTCTGTGTCATATATGTCAAAACGGGCATGTGGTTAAAGTCCACAGGTCAAATTCCTATGAATGAATTATTAACTTGTAGTTTAGTTTAGTGGAAGAAGATTAAATAGATGAAACTTGAGACGTTGACCCAATATCAAAGAGAGGCGAGGAGAGCAGCAACACATTTACACATGTTCTATTACACTTGCGACGGTCATTGAAAGTTCTCCGACAATTCCCGATCCTCCCAAGAGCACGTTAACGTTACCTGTTTGCAGACTGCAGAACGGGGCGGTATTCAACCGGCCCACCGTGATTTGATTGGTTTAATCTCTGACGCCGCTGTCTTCTTCACTCACAGCATTTGTCAATCACGCATGTCAATCATGACGCCTCATACACTTTAGCACAAACTATCTAATTAAAAAACAAACTTGTCAGAAAAATGAACATACATTTTCGATTAATTGTGGATTCATAAGGGCAGGCAGTGGATGGGTGAGAATAAGCAGCATATTTAGTGAGTATCATAAAACATATTTACAGTTAACTTGTTCTCATTTTTTGCCACGTTATGGATTTTTTTCTCATTTATTTTAGAGGGTGATCAGCTGATTTATTTTTAACAACCAGAAGTGGGCCAACAAAAGGTTGAGATTGAGAACCCCTGCTCTCTAACCTAGATTAGGATACAAATGTAAATTGATCATGTACCCACTAGATGGCAGTATTACATCAATCTGTGTCTGTGTTGCAGCACAGTGACTTCACATGTGTTTGAAAACAACCTGCCTGCACGTATACGCTGCTTCTTTTGTGTGGGATGGACGACCCCAACCACCGTGAGGTTTTTTTTTCATTAACAGTTGCATATCAGTAGAATCAGCAGACAACAGCAAGACTGTGTAAGACATTGGTTCCCAACCTTTTGGGCTTGTAATCTACATCGTGTGACCCTTTAAAGTGAGGAAATATGTGCAGGTTATGGCCTTAGTGTGGACATGAGAGTGAGTTCATATGAAATTTCATCAGAGGGGTTTTTACACTCCCGAAGAGGTGAATTAATCTAGTACTTATTTCACAAGATCAAAGTAAGATTTATGGAAAAGTTACAAAAAATTACATATTCTCAGGTTGGGAACCATTCTGTTTAATAGGCCTTTCTCACGGAAGACATTTTGATTTGTAGAAGTAGAAAAAGCACAGGTGTTGGTAATAACTTTAACGATGGCTCTGTTTTATTCAGGTGTTCCAGTGAACAAGCCTGCACAATACCAGGAACCTGAAATTTAAGCAGCTAAATGGAATTCATCCATTATTAATATTATTATTTACACCTGTGTTGTTCCTACTGTGACAACTCCAAATGTCTTCTGTAAAAAATGCCTGTTTGATTTGAGTTAGGTTAAATTAGTCGTTCATGTAAATGTAGATCCATTAAGATTCTCTGAAATCTTAAACATCAACAACTTGTAGTAAACGAGATATTTGTTGAGCATACTTTCTGCTTTTCATTCAGCTGCATGCATTCGCACCTGAAATCTGTTATTACCGCTTTTTGACGCTGTATGACCTGATTCACTGATGCTCAGTGAAGTTTTCACTCAAATGATTTGTAAAAACAAGCAGATGAGAGACCCTGCAGTCACAAGGTCACCTATTGAGCTTTTAAAATGCAGCTGCCCCCTAGATTTGTCAAAAATTGGTAATAAGGAGTTAGCGATGATGTGATTGGCCTTAGAGCATGAGGGAGTGTCATGTGGGCTAAGCAGTTACAGATCAGCAGCTTACCTGCTTTTCGCCGTTATGTAATCTCCCCACTTGAATTTAAAAGTGTCTGCTCCTCTTGTCTCCCCCCCCCTGCCTTTTCACACCTCCTCCTCACCTGTGTCTCTTGCTCCTCCTCGCCTCCTCCCATCTCCCACTTCTTGCTCTACCTGTTGTAGCAGCCAGAGTTGTGTGATTACTGTAATGCCCTCTCCCATCCCCTCTGATGCCTTCTCTTTGTCTCTCCTTCGTGCATCTTCTTTCTTTTATCCATACCGGACAGGAGTCATATGGCCCGTTCAGATCTCCGGACAAGCTTCGGTTCGATCCGACAGCAAAGTGCTGACTCACGTGGTAGACACAGCAGATATATACTTGGTTGTTCAGGCAGCATTTTGAATATTGTTGACAATGCTCTTCTCCGATTAAAGGAAGTATTATCCGTGTCACATCAGGAGGTCAAAGGGCAGTTATGTATGGCTTCAAGGATGAACTGATTCGATTTTGGTGGTCAAAGGTCAAGGGCGCTGGGAACTCACGTCTGGTCCATTCTCATGAAAGCAATATCTCAGAAACCCTCCTAAAAAAAACACTTATTATGACTCAGCACGACATAACTTATTGTGTTGCATGTCATGGTCTCATGCTGGTGGACAGGTGGGAACTTATACCTGTGGTGTCACAGCTGTCATGTTAGAGCACAGAGGAGACCTGCTGACGTAAGTCCACTGCCTCATTCTGACTCAGCTTATCATAGCTCTTTGAAGTCAAGCTGTAGTTGCTTTTCACTCCGCCTCTTCTGAGTTGATAAAAATAAAACTCCAACACAATGCACATGACTTTGTAGGATTTACGAATGCTGTTAGTGCTGTGGTGTCATATCTGCTTTCTTGTATTATCTGGCAGAGGTAAATTGTAATGAAACAAGACAGGAAGAATTATATATAGTAACTCTTTTCTACTGTTACTTCCAGAGACAAACAAATAAAAGTCATATGTAAAGAGTCCGAAATAATGTAAATGCTGCTAATATTTACCAGTAATTAGCTAATTTAATGGTTCATTAAATTGCCTTGGTTGGGGTGCTTGCATTTATCATTTTAGAAATGTAATTTAAGTTGAATTTTACTCACTTTGTGGGGCATTTTTAGTTTGTTTTTTTGCAGATGTTGCAATCCAGCACAGCCCTGTGTCTTTCACAAACTGTTATCAATAGGGCTGACCTCTTAAAAAAAATCTTAGTCGACTAATTGATTAGTTGCTTTAAAGGACAGTTCTGTAAAACTGAGTTTCTCCACTAAGAATCCACAACGCAACAAAACAATCCACAAAAAGCACCACTATACAGTTTTATGTTTACCAGAGATGTGCTCATAAATTTCTTGGAAATAAGTCGGTCATGAAAAAGCACTAGAAATAATTAATCAACTAATGGGATCTTAGTAGACTCAGACCAAAACAATCGATTAGTCAACTAATCAACAGTAACAATACAACAGTTTAAAAATAGTACATAAGTATTATCAGCAAAATGCTCTTAAAGTATCCAAACTAAAAGTATACATTTTGCAGAAAAATAGCGCCTGTGATTGTTTTATAATATCATATGTTGTATGAAATGTTTCCTTCAGGATCCTGCTGCATGAAACCACAGGAAACATCTAATGATGACATAATCATCTATATACGTAATTTTATTACATGTTTAATAACAGTGAAGAAAACTGTGCATTGCATGTTTATGGTTGGGTTTGGGTGCCTTTAGCTTTCATTTCAATTTGCGTCAAGTCACACAAAGTCACACAAACAATGTGAATATTTGTGTGATTGAAAAGTTTCCTTCACAGTGTATTCGCCACTTTTTTCATGTTTGTGCTAACATCTCATGGCTAAATGCTGCTAAACTTGTTAGTGGACATCTGCAGGACATTGTTCTAAACAATAAACTGGTTGGATGCTGTGCTATAAGAAGTGCATGTCGTCAGTGACTCTGAGGTTTATCCTCTGGGGATGTTGCTGGACAGGTTCAGAGGATTTCCCCTCCTGCAGGTGTTGTTTTCTTGCAGACGTACAATGAGAGTTCACACCTGTGACTGCCTGTTTTGAAGAAGCTCATCATGCAGCTCTCATTATGTTCTGGTTGAGAATAAATTCCTCTGTTGTGTAATCCAGTCAGCCTGAGCATAAATCTGCTGCTCATGACGCACTGGTCGACTAGAGTACTCCCTGTTCTCCGACTGCTGGAGGTTCAGCTGCTCATCTCTGATGTGCAGTCACATATGTTTTGTCTTTTGATATGTGGGACACCTTCAGCAACACTAAACTCACTAAACATCTATAACCACTCCTCCAGCAGATCATCATATCACATTATTGTTCAGTAATTTTGCAGAGCAAGTAAAAACTTAAAAAATGAGAACTGTAACAGAAAGAGTCACAAAGTAATTATGATGCAGTCTTCCTTTTTTCTTGTGGAGAACTTCTGAATGTGTAACCTGCAGAGACCTTTCCTCAATAAAAACACTCTCCTCTGCCCAAAGAGCTTAGCTCACCTCGAAACTTCGTCCTCACTCCTCGGTGGATTCAGAGCAGCACAAAGTTAGCTCTGTGTGGTTAGATAACAGATAATCGCGGAGGAGTTTGGTCCTCTACTGTGCATCTCAGTAGCTTCTCCATCCAGCACCAGCTACTTAACCTTGTCTCTAAAGCCGCTGTTACCTAATATCAGAGCCTGTGTCGAGCCATGGGCTGGCTGGCTGGCTCTCTAGTTCAAAGCCTCTTGGCGTTTGAGCTGTGGCCGACCAGGCCTCACTGGTGCTTATGTGTGTGTGTGTGTGTGTGTGTGTGTTTGTGTGCGGATGAGTGTGGAGTTGGGGATTGCTCTCCAGTCAGATCAATGTTATGCAAACCTATTAGTCAGAGGTTGCAACAGTACTCAGGGTCAAACTCACTGATGAGCCCTCACTTCTGTTAAGAGTGAACAACAATCTTGTCTGCTGCTTCAAGTCAATAACAAAGAATCACTGCATTACAATGTGAAAAGATGATGCATGCATGTGTCCCGAAAGCTGGCAGACATTTATTACTTCTCTGTTATGTTTAGTTTGTGAATTTAGCGAATCATTCTATCTGTCAGTGAGGTCCGGGGTTTGCTGACTCAGCAGGCAGGAGGCCTTCTCAGTGTACTTTGTAAGGCCATTTAGAAAATGCTCCCTGGAACACCGGGCTGAATAAGCCCCTTGGCTTTGACTTCCACTAATCATCTTAGGCAAAGCATGGCTGCAAGCAATGTTCCTGCAAGGGAACATTTGTCCTGGGCCGCAGCAAATGCATGGTGGTTATCGTCACCATAATCTCTCTCATCATTATCATGCAATAGTCAGTAATAAATAAGTGTATTATAGTTTCGCTGCAACAGATAATAACTAGAGGTAATATAAGGGAGTGCAAAAGAATGTAAACACAAATAAGTCTACAACTATTTAGCTTTATCATTTGAACCCTTGCACAGCACTAGTTTGCAAATATCCCTCATTATGCAAAATAAAAACAGCAGCGTTGATAACATACACATGATGCATGCAAAACTATTGTTAGAAAATGACAAAAACGTTGGCAGGTGTACTGCACAAACAACTAATAATGTATTGAACTTATCCTCTATTTTAACATTTAGAAATATTTGAAATGCTGCTTTAAGGGGTTTTAATTGTTTTTACTTCCTATCAGCATCAAGTACAATAGAGAAAGGATAACACTTTATTCATCCTCGACACAAAAGGGATTAAACAGAGCAAAGGATATATAGAAATTAGGAGATGCACACCATAAATGAAATTAAAGCTATGAAGAGACAGTAAACAAATACAGGAGAGTGTAATGTATGTGGAGAAAAAAACTAAAGCCAACAATAAATAGAAATAGGAAAGCTATATACAATTCATTGTATGAGTGGTAATAGTTAGTATATGCCAAAATAAAAAACGGTTTCACTGTTCAACATTACAATTTCTTAATTCATTGAGTTATTTAGGAAGTATTATAAAGCACACCAACTTTACTACACTGACAGTCTTTAATTCTACATAACTACTAATACTTCTGTTGATATTATAAACATTGTTTTCACGGATTTATTTTTCAGTGTTAATGTTTGAAATGCTAATCGCCGTCCAGGTGCCGGGGACAACGCGGCCTCCCATTGGCCGCCGCCGCGTCACGTGACGAGCAGTGTTGACGTCAGCGGAGGGTCTGCTGAGCGAGGCGGCGTCCGTGCTGCAGAAGAAGCCCCGGTAGAGTTTAGAGTTTAGACCGAGAGCGGCCACGGAAAACTACCGCTCCTGAGTGGCTCCTGCAACCTGTTGCCCGCCTTGTCTGCAACTTTTTAACCGTTCGCTCCGGTGACGCGGGGTAATGGACGAATAGAGGCTTTATTAAACAGGTCCCCTGACAGGAACTTTAAAGTGAGGTAAGTTGTGTCGTGTCCCGTCCCTCCCTCGCTGTTTGTCCTCTTCCTGTTACGTTTTCTTTCTCTTTTATTTGTTTTGCTTGCAGCGCAGTGGAGATGAGTTTACACGTTGAAGCGCTCACACACACTTGCATTCGTCTGTGTAATATAACAGCAATAATAGTTGTTACACTTTGCAGAGCAGCAGCGTTAACAAGATGCGAGCAGCGGATAAAGCTCTACATAGATTTCCAGTCGAGTGAGGATGCTTCCTCTGTCCTAAAGGAACCCTCGGAGGAGCCCGGTAGAGGTGCTTGTCGCCTTCATGCACTCTCCACATTTAAATGTAGAATGAGAGAGTGCAAGAAGCGAAAAAGGAGTCCTCCTGCAACCACACAAGGCTGAGTGAGGAAGGGTATCTGGTTTCAGCGAATACACGTCAGTCAGTCAGTCAGTGGACTTAAGTAGAGAGAGAGGAGGCAGCATTATTGGACACTTGGTCCAAAGGAAAAAGTGGTGCTTTATCTTGACAAGTGAAATGTTTGCTTCACTGTGAATGAACGCCTGTGGTAGACGTGCTCTCATTATATAGTCAGTGGTCAGTAAGAGTGTTGTAGCAGTGAGGTATAAGTTTTAATTTTAATGAGCTTACAGTCTTGAGAGCTTCAGGGCATTACATGTTATAAAATAGGTAACATGTCAGACATTTGCAGGTTACAACTTCTTAAATGTGAGGATTATTTTTTTGATAGCTTTTCCTTGTTTTTAGTAAAAATACAACATGTCTTTACAGTTAATCGTTTATATAAGAAAATAGGGACCAAATAAGGCCCATCTAAATTAATTAGATGATCGTACTCCAACGACAGAACACCAGTTGCTTTGTTTAATGAGAAGTTTTACAATTCAAATATGTTTTTAACTAGAGGATAAAATAATTTATTTCATTATTGTCAGTCATTCTCCTGAGCCCAAGGAGAGTCTTCAAACTGTTGCATCTATAACAGTCCCTTATCCAAAGATACATTCACTATAAAACAAGAAGAAGCAATTCATCAATAAACTGTTTTGACTGTAGACAAATTCTTCAAGTCAAAATATCAAACATTCACGTGTTCTCAAATGTGAGAATTTTATTTTCCGCCATATAGACTAAATAATTAAACCAAAAAACAATTGACATATTCATCAATAATGAAAATAGTCATTAGTTACGACCCGCCATTGAGTTGATTCATCGGAGGATCACATTGGGTTCAGGTTTCCATGAGACAGTCGAGCAGCTAAAGTAAGACTAAAGGACTGAAGACTTGCTGCCTCTGAAGGTGGCTTGTAGTAAATGAAGGCCACTGGTTTGGCTTTGATGTGGGATGTAAACAAGAACCTGTTGAGGCTGAATTTCCTCTTGCGGAGTGATCCGAGTGGACACTAACTCTAACATGACGACTGGTTTTGCTGTCTTTGAAGCACTGTGGCTTCCGAGTGCTTCAATGTGTTTTTAGGAAATGTCAACTGAAACAGCAGTGAAATGCTCCGGTCCAACTCTCTCTCCTCGCCTCACGCGGCCGGCGCAAGCACAGCAGGAGAGTTTAAAGACCTGCGGAGGTGCTGACACGAGGGTGGAGTCGAGATAATAGCCCTCTTGGTGTCGAAAGCGTCCCTCCAAACAGTTCAAGATGCTGAACTCTGACAAACATACACTAAATTTAAACAGATGTTCTATTTTCGTGTGTGTGGGTTTATGTTTTGAGGCCAGACTGACCACACTGGCAGCATCCTCTGTAGTTATGCTCGTCTGTGCAGAAGCCAGTGCACATTTGAATTGAGTTCAACCTTCTTTTTTCAAATTTTTTTTTTTGTAGAAAAAGCAGACGGGGAGAGTGATTGGGAGTAAGCGAGGATGAGTGGAGGATTAAACTGAAGGAGGAAGCAGCAAGAGAGAGCTTCAAATGCTGAGATAAAGACACGGATAATGTTTTTGGATAGAAAGCCACATTTCACGCTGTGCTGCAGATATCGGTGGCAGAGGACAGATTGATATTTCCATCTGTTTCCTTTGTCTTTACAACAGGCTATTTTCAGAGAGAGGTGCATTTTAGACATTCAATGCAAAGTAAACAGCACTCTCCTCGAGCAATCAGTGACAATTTGCTGTGTGTGTGCGTGTGCGTGTGCGTGTGCGTGTGTGTGTGCGTGTGCGTGTGCGTGTGTGTGTGTGTGTGTGTGTTCATCCAATCCTGAGTCTGTTGCAGCTCTGTCTGCCTTCTTGCAAAAAAAAATCTTGTTCTCATTCGCTCCCTCATAATGGCTTCTCTGTCATGATTGTGGTTTTCTGCAGCGTCTTGATGCACAAAGCTCTCCGGCTGACAATGGGAGCTCATGTGCGCTGCATTATGATGAAGTCGCTGCCTCTGGTTTCTCAAAGGGTGGCTGAGAGTTAGAGGGAAGGAAGGAATAGTTTAAGGAATTCTCATGTAAATAAATCCCATTTAAAGACTGCTGGAGAATAAAGAAAACAAAACCCTGTTAATGTGCCATTCATTGAGTCATATTGACAGTTGTGTTGGAGAATTGACCAATAATCACATCCCACTGATGTCCATTGAAATGACAGACAGAGGCAGTAATGAAGTATTATGATAAACCCAAATATTAAGGAAGTTGTGGCTGTTTTTAAAGCTGCTATGAATGTTTAATCCTGATTTGACCTCCAGCCTCAGTTTGATGTGAAACTGTCTTATGTTTGCATGTAGAGGAAGTTGATTATTTCCATTATAGACCAATTTGATGATTATTTATTTTCCAAGTAATTGTTTAGTCTTATTTCTAAGTTTCAGAGCGTATTCAAATTTCTTTTGTCCCACAAAACCCAAAGATATTCAATTTACGACAAAGAAAAGCAGCGAATGCTCACTTTAGAGAAGCTGAAAGCAGAGAAAGTCGATCGAACAATGATAGACAACATAAATCAAATCTCAGTATAGTTCACTTGCGTCGATTAATTAATCCACAAAATGTTTCAGCTCTAAACTGGATCATGTTTGTGTCACAAGACCATCGGCATCAAAACCACTTTCACTTTTAAGTTGCAGTCTTTCACTTGTATCTCTCTTTCTAATCCTCTTACTCGTACTTTGTTTTTGTCTTGGTGCAGCCGTTCTGCTCTGCTGAAGATGTTAAGTTTCTTCAGACAGACTCTGGCACAGATCGGACCGGCAGTAGAGCAGCACCTGACCTTCCACTAAATAACACGGGAGATAGAGTTGCTTGCAGATATTCAAGGAGCCACCAAAAGCACGCTGCACTGAACAGCGCTCGCCACGATACTTGTAACGTGAGCGCCGGTGCTCCCGGAACTATGCCGAGCTGCTGCTGCTGCAGCATGTGCTGCTGATCAGACACTTGATTGCAAGACGACGGTCAAAGAGATAGATGTGTGTGTCGAGATGTCGAGGAGGGCTGCAAGGCCTCGTTTTTAGATCGCGTAATACTTGAGCCAAAAGGGCACAAGTGGGAAAACCAACAGACTTCTGAGAGTAATGGCTAACACATGTGAACTCTTTTCTTTTATTCCACTGTATCATACTGTCCACGTTGTTTGTGCTCAACAATAGATGCTTGTTTCCGTTGGTTTGATAGTAACTGCCCTGACATGACGTTCATGTGCATTGTGCAGGTGGACTCTTCAGTCGCTGTCGTGCGGCAAAATTGAAGTTTGAGGCTGAAAGAGTGGTGTTGAGTTGAGTCTTTGATGCGCTGTTTGATCTCAGTGGTGTTAGTAGAAAGTTTGCAACCGTGTCAGTTTGTGTCGTCCTGCACTGTACTTACCGTACGCTTTAATAACATCCGTGTTTATCTCTGGCAGAGCGTCCAGAGTCACAGTCGTGACACCAGCCAACATTATTTTTGTGTGTAAACTGTCTCACCGCTTGGAAATGTTCTCCACCTCCCGAACATCTTTATTTAATCTACACACCTCAGCTCTGGAGGACATGAGGAAAGTACTCGTGCTTACATAAATGTGAGGTTTTTGGATGGTTTCTTTCAATGCTGCTGTAAACCAGTTGTTGGACTCTGTTAATCAAACACTCAACGCTGAGCTCTTGCAAAAACAGATGATGCAAAAACCGATTAGTCGCTTAAATAGCAAGAGAAGAAAGAGAGCTGTTGTAATATCGCAATACTGAAAATCATGTGTCTGTGTGTGGCGTTGCCTGAAATCAAAATCTGGTCTCACTGGAGCTGCTTCTTCCAATTTGTTCTCCGTTTTTTTTAATATATTATTACAGCTGAGATGAAAATGAATTATTTATTTTTGACCCTTTGGGTGAATATCAGATTGCAGATCTTGCCGGTCCGATAATTGCTTGCCTGTTCGGTAGAGAATGGCCGAGCTCAGCGCTGTAGCCTGATCACAGACGGCTCATATTTCATTATGAATGTATCATTCATAAACTCTAATCTGTCACCGGGTCTCTTTCAGTCCCTGAGCTCTCTGTTGGCCTCCCACTATCTTCTTCTTCTTTCTTCTTCTGCTGTCTCTGTTCTGGGATTATCCGTGGGACCGTTGGGTTGAGATTTACCTGAAGGATATAAATGGAGACTTCTGCCTGTTACGTAAGTCGGCAACAAGATGTTCTCGGATGAATGTCGTGTCGAGGGCCTTTTGACTCAACCAGCGAGATGAACGAGCCGGCCGCTCAGCTGCTGCAGTGCGAGAGCTTTGGCTGCACGTACATAGTTCATACATTCACATAGATTTTATTTAGGTTCTTTACTCACAACTAACAATTATTTCCATAATCCAACAGTCGAAAACCAGCTCTATTTCAAAATCTGAGGATTTGCTGCCTTTCTTTTTCCATGTATGATAGTATATTTAATATCTTTGTGTCTGTTTGAAGCCCTAGTTCTATTTCATGGAAATGAGAGCGAGATGTTCTCTTGATGCGTTGCTGAATATGATGCAGCATCGTTGGAGTTAAATCTGTCTCAAAGAGTCCAGCAGGTTGATCTGTGCTAAACGTCTCAAACACTGAACAACATGTTTGTCCCGTCGGTGTTGTTAGAAACCCAAAGCGGCAGCCAGCTTTCTGCTGGATTACACCACCTGCCTCATCTCGGGCTCTGCTCTCGTCCCAGACGTTAAACAAGGGCCTGGCGTTCACTCCCTCGTCTTTACCTCATGAGACGGCAGAGACTTGGCTCAACCATGTGACCTGTCCACTTGTCAAAGCCTCTTTTATGCAACAATGCTATTAAAAGGTCTGCCAGCAGCAGGTAAGAGTCTTAGCGGTCGACTGTAGGCAGTGATCTCTGAGAGACAGAAATAGCTGAGTTCTTAGGGATGATATGTTCAGTGGAGGTCTGAGCTCTCATCAGAACGTTTCCTCTTTTTTAGATCCAGAGACCTTCAGCCAGGCGAGATAAAGAGCGACGGAGTGCACTGTTTCTACCTTTACTTACTGTACACATGGAGCAATACCTGCATGTCTGTGGACTGTGGGAGGAAATGGAAACCCAGAGGGAGTGACATGCAAACTACACATAGAAACTACAGCCAGCCGTGTAGTCTGAAGAAGTGGCAAAACATTTTTAAAACGAGTGAAATACTCTCCTGGTAGTAATGACTAATCATTTTTCCATAAAATGTCAGAAAATAGTGGATAATGGGCATTATGATACATTATTGTGAAGCCAGTAAGAGCAACACTAATAAGCTTCCCTCCCTCGTGTCGAGTAATGAGGGAAACATTTCTCTTTGTATGAATAGTGAAAGGAGTCTGTATGATTAGAGCCGCAGCTAAAAGCAAATAATTAAAAAAGCCGTCAGTCTGCAGAGAAAGTGTAATTAAATGCTATTGTGAATCAAAGACAGCATGTGAAGTAATATGTATTTTTTTTTTTGTTTTGTTTTTTGACAACTTGCTGATGAAAACACGAGGGAAGGTATGGTCAGTAATTATGACAGCGCAGCCTCAGTAATCATGCAAATATCTACCATCCATTAAAACCATTATGAAATGCAGATTGCAGAGTATGTGGGGATCCAGAGCACCGCATGAAACAAAGTGTGTGTGTGTGTGTGTGTGGGTGGGTGGGTGGGTGTGTGTGTGTGGTACACGGTACACTGACTGAACTGGTTTTAAATCACTGCATGTGTATGCATTTAGACTTTGAATCAGAGACATAGAACCTTAATTTGGTTGTGATTAGACTTTTTAAAACAACATACCATTTTCGATCAACCATTGCTTGCAGCAAAATGTCAGATTGTTGTCTTCTAGAGGCAAAATAGATATAGTCACTGTATTTTGTGTTTTTTATGTGAACATCTTTAGCATAGTATTTATTTAATAATTTATGTTTTAAGTGTTTCATTGTGTTTTGTGGAGTTAATCTTTAGATCTGTGTGAAAGACAAATGTCTCCTCTGAGACAATAAAGTTAAGGTTGAAGTTGAATACAGGTGAAGACAATAGTAACTTTCCTTGTGTAATCTCAGTTATTTTCACTGTGAGCTGCTTCATTACAGAGTCTATCGTGGTCATATTGGCAAAGCTAATCAAGTCAATCAGCTGACAAGTATGTGCTGTCTTCTTTAAGTTTTACAATCTGACAAAAACAGGAAAACTTGTACTGTAATCTACACCCTGAAAATGATGAGGATTCTGTAACGGATAATGCTCACTGGACTCTTACTGGGACTCTTAAATGGAAACTAGTTCATATGATTTGTTACACCTGTGCTTTTCTGGCTATGACCAGTATGTCTGCACCCACACCCACCTGAGGAGAGGCCTAATCAGGTAGAATTATTGAAAACACCTGTGTGGGTGCTCCATGGGTTTGTTAATAGCCCTTCAGATGCGGATGTTGGGAATATTTCAATGCTGGATTTATTTGGGCTGCAGCTAGTGATTTGTTGTCGGTATATATATTTAACCTGTGAATTATATATTAATCGTTTGGTCTATAAAACATCACAAAACAGTGAAAAATGTCGTTGGATAACTTGTTTACTATAATGAAAGATAAAGAAAAGCAGTGAATTCTTCCATTTGAGAAACTGGAACCATCAAAGATGAAAATAGTTCCTGTAGCAGCTGATACCTTTTGGGTTTCATGTTGTGTAGTATACAGTCTCTCTCAGGTGTAGACTGTTTGCTTCTTTCTAATTTAAATGCAGACACACTGCCAGTCTGTGTATCAGACGGTCACGGTGAACCCCCGCTGTGTAGTTGCTGACGTGTTTTGTTCCAGGAGTGATGAGTATGTAAACGGGTGTTAATCTCCTTTTCACGCTGCTCCAGCATTCACGCTGGCATTGAAGTGAACTCATTAGAGGTGGCTGCCACATTGCTAGAGCCCATTGTTTACTCAGAGTTAATTAAAGGATTATGGCGGCGGGCTGTTTACGGAACATGCAAGTATGAAACAATTTAGAAAAGACGACCGAGTCCTTGAATTAGCAGTTTGCAAAATGACTGCCTTCCTCCCTAAATTCATTTGTGTAGTGTTTCCAAGAGCCTCTATTTCCTGTTGAGTTTGTCACTGAAGCAGCACTTTTCATCAATGCAAAGTTCTTTGTTATTGGCAGGAAGAGCATATTCCCGCCGAGGCACCCATGCACTTTCCTGTAAAGTAAACATGATGGCGGCTCTTTTTCAATCGGTCAGACTCAATCAGACTAATTAATGGATCAACTGAGAGAGTGAACTTAAAACAAGTCAATTGGGAGCTTTAAAAGTCAAAATTTGCATACAGTGATATTAGTTCGACAGCTAACTTTAATGGCATTATGGCTTAGGGTACAATTAGTTAGTACGGTCTTACAAGCTCATTTATTTCTTTACATTTATAAACCATCATGTATCTAACTTTTAACAATGTGAGAGAAGCAACAAACAGTGACTGGAAACGCAGAGGTGACCGACCTTTTTGTCCCTTCCTGGAACAAACTACCTGTACAGTAATTTGCTTTGGCCTGACCTGACATTGCTGATGTTCTTTGCCGTTATCCTCGGCTAAGCTTGGAACAGCTTCCCTCTTCTCTTTAGCCTGGAGAGCTCAGCTAGCGGTCTGACCGGGGAAAAGTGCTAAGCACATTAGCTGCAGGGCTGCGTCTTCTCTAGAGTCTTCACTTTCTGCAACGACTAATTCACAGGAGTGTGATTTTTCTATGCGACGCATCACCAAGTTGGATCAGCTACGCGGCTAGTGTGCGTGTTCATGATGCACTCGGAAAGCATAAAACAAGTCAAATTGTCCTTGAGGTCAACTACGTATATCTACATCTTTTTCTGCAGGTTACATTTCAAAACCCAAACCGGGTCGATAAACCATCTCGACTACTAATACAGAGGATGTGTATGTGTGTGTTGATGGATCAGTATCGTAGTTTCTGCAGGAAATGGAAGGTACAGCTGCAGATGCACGCACAGACACACTGGCATGGTTGTCAACAGTGAATGTGCTCGGTGTGGGTGTAGTTGTGCATCAGTGGTGGTTGTGCGGTCTCCTGTTGCAGGTGCATGGCAGACTGAACACAGCTGTGCATGTGCACTTAATCTTCCTGCTTCTCTATTATCTAGTCATGTCAGGCTTTTGTGTTAAAGGTTATTTGCATTTTTTAATGAAACGGCAACAAAAGATAAGTGCAGTTAAGATAAAAGGCACCAAACTGTCAATTTAAATTACCGCCTTAAAAAAAGGCTAAATGAAAGCAAAAACTAAAAGTTTGACAGTGAAGAAAACACATTAACAAAAAACAAAGTATAATCCACAGTTTGTATTGAACACTGTAGGTTCCTTAACACATTTTCCATCATTTACGTTTATCCTTTTTAGTCGGGTTAATAGGAGCCACTTTGACAAGGTTTCCCACAGGAAATGATTTAGCGGCATCTCATCTAGTGAGTAATTTAGTTGGTAGATTATGGCCAACCTCCGTTTTTTAGCAGCGACAAAGGCCGATATTTTAAATCAGGAACTGGTAGAGGCCAAAAACAGAGCTGCAAGGAGAGTGATTATTGATTATAAGTGATAATATGTCAGTGTTGCAGGTCGTTCCACTGCCACAAAGTCAACAAAAAGTCAGTTATTGCAGTTTTTAAACTCTTTTTGGTGTCTTATGAGTCTATTTTTTTATTTTGTATTGGTTGTTTATGCCCCTTTTGTATCAAAAACACAAATTTCAGATTGTTTCTAACATAATTGTTTCGGTCTCCCTCCCTTTCGTCTTCACTGTCTGCAGTCTAAATCGCCGCTGCGCTCACCTCACAGCCTGAACACGCACACAGCGACCATGGGCAAACAAAACAGCAAGCTCCGTCCCGACGTCATGCAGGACCTGATGGAGAACACGGACTTCACCGAGCACGAGATCATGGAGTGGTACAAGGGCTTCCTGCGGGACTGCCCCAGCGGCGCGCTCTCCATGGAGGAGTTCAAGAAGATCTACGCCAACTTCTTCCCTTACGGAGACGCCTCCAAGTTCGCCGAGCATGTCTTCCGCACTTTCGACGCCAACGGAGACGGGACTATAGACTTCAGGGAGTTCATCATCGCCCTGAGCGTGACCTCTCGCGGTCGGCTGGACCAGAAGCTGAAGTGGGCGTTCAGTATGTACGACCTGGATGGGAATGGATACATAAGCAAGGCAGAGATGCTGGAGATTGTAACGGTGGGTTTACTGTTTTGGTTCCTCCTTATCTTTATTTCCCTCCATCTTTTCTTCTCTCAACTTTGTGCTTAGCCTCAGCCTTCCGGCGGCCGTTGCGTGCCGTCATGTTTACGCCATGTTCCGTGGTCCTAAAACTACTTCTGCAGCTGCTACATCATGTATATCCGTCTGCGTCTGTGTTCTGCACCAGTTGACTGGCCACAGCAGGAAAGGCGGCTGCGGTGTAATTTTAGAAACCAGCAGTTCCTCTCTGGCCCTCAGACGTCTCTAAATAACACTTGACTGAGATGTATTTCTAGAAGGGAGCGGTCCTCCTGTGATCCTCATATTGACTCAGTGCTACATCCAGCAGCTGTGCGGTTCTAGGAACCCCCCAATCGTTTACTCAGCAGCTCCAGTGTTACTTACACAGTCTCACACAGGCTCCTCGTCTTATTGGATAAATGGTTCAGACACACACACACACACCAGCAATCCCTCCCGTCACACATCACGGTGCTGAGTGCCAAAGAATGTGTCGTCCAATCCTCCAATCAGTGTCCTTTAATTTATACTGTCTGTGTAAAGTGAGCATGTGTAATGATGCCTTGATACATTGGCAAAATATCCATCAGTCCAATAAAGGGCAACAGCTCATGATTATTTTCAGTATTGATTCATCTATTTATTAATTCATATTATATATATTAATATTATGATTGAAGGGGTTGCTACAGCCCCTTCAGCACCCCCTCTTCCCACGTTTATGGAAAGTTGTTAAACATGTTTATCACATTTACCCAGAATCCAAGGTGATGTTGGCACAGTTCTTGTTGTGTCTGACCAACAGTCCAGATCCCAAAGATGTTAAATTTACTGCATACACAACACAGAACAGCTACATATCATCACACGCAAGAAGCTGTAACATGTGTTTGTTTTGCTGGATAAATTACTTAAAATAATGAAATTATTAATTTTCAGCTTTTGTGGAATAATAACCCCTACTGCAAAACCATACTCAGGCTTTTCTGTTATTTGGTAAATCATTAGTTGAACATTATTCATCATGATTAATTATTACTTATTTACTACAAATACCAAACATTTGATTTCCACTTTTTATATGCTAGGAGCTACTTTTGTCTTATTATTGCATTTAATTAGAAACTAGGTTTTTTGGCTGCTGGTCAGACTTTGATTGATCAACTAAATCAATACTCGGCTTAATGTAGTTTACACAGCTCCTCTGGTGCGACAAACTCTTCATCATTATGAGGCATATTTCACGAGTACTAAGCTTAATGTGTAATGCAGTATTAATAAATACTAACAGCTTCAGCCTTTAAATATCTCAGAAACCCTGAACAGTGAAGCAAACACATTCACTTTTCTTGATTTATCGTCTATTTAAAAACCTAAACTACGTCTTTTAGACATGAATGCTTCCTGTTTGTTTCAGGCCTCGGAGCCAAACATAGATGAAAGTAATCCTTTATCTCTCCTCTCTCCCCCAGAGGAGACGAGTTGATTGATGGGTCGTATATATATTTCATTGCACCTTTTCAACAATCCAGCTGACGCAACCTTCCAGTTTTGCTACTGGCTGGAATAACTGATCTGACTGCAGACTCTATATGGTTGTGTTTATCGTTGAAAGTGTTTGAGTGATTTATCTACTATTCTAAATGCATTCCACCCACCTTTTTTAAGTATTAAAACTTTAATGAAAGCAGGTTATTTAAGGTGTCCTAACTCACCAAAACAACCGCTTTTACAGTCAAACATTAAGCTTCTTTATTGTGTTTATAAAGTCTTCCTCTATGTTCCCTCTGTGTTCAGGCTATTTACAAGATGGTGTCCTCAGTGATGAAGATGCCCGAGGATGAGTCCACACCTGAGAAACGCACAGACAAGATATTCAGACAGATGGACACGAATCGAGATGGTGAGCCTTCCTCAGACTGCCTCTCGCTCTGCTCAAGTGTTTTCGGCTTAAACAGCAGCTTCGTTAACGCCTCGAACTGAATCTGATTCCAATCTAGGAATTTACTACTTCTGTATTCTCAATACTATTCTGTTAACACAGTGATCCATCATGTATTGTTCTGTTTGCTATTTGTGGTTGTACAGTTTTGCATCAGCTGTAATTGGATAATAAATCCAGTGCTGACATAAAATAGCCCGACCAGAGCCTCGAACCTGCCTAGCTTTCATGAAAGAGCCCAAATGTATTCTGGTCTCTGTGGATAAAGTTACATTAATCATCATAACTCTTTTACTTGACTTTAATCACAGCGCTTTGACTGAATATGAATAGGTACAACGTTTCAACCTAGTTGTGATAAACTGAAATGACATTTTTATTTTGTTGGTCATCGGTCTCTGCACGTCGACCTAGTGAATTAACTATCAATCATACCGCACAGAGGAGAATATGGGCCGACTTCCTGGAATATAGCCGAACATTTAGTAAAAAATAACTGAAAAACACTGTGAAACAAAGTCTGTAAACGCACTCTAGCATTCCAAATTGAAGCCTTTCAAATCAGTAAATGAACTGCTGTATGCTATATTGCTAGAAACATAATTTAAAAAACCTGATTAAATAATATTGATAATAACATGACGCATCAAGTTGGGGAAGAGATCTGCTCTTTGTTCTCATAATGAATTAACACGACAATTAACTGATAATCTGTGTGTGTCTCTCTCTCTCTCTCTGTCTCTGTCTCTCTCGCTGTCTCTCTCACTCAGGTAAACTGTCCCTTGAGGAGTTTGTTGAGGGAGCGAAGAACGATCCCTCCATCGTCCGGCTGCTTCAGTGTGATCCCAGCGGTGCTGGGCAGTAGAAAACTGGACTTTTTCCCATTGCAGGTTTATTAATCTAACACATTTTCAAAATCTCTCACCGCTGACCCACCTGAGATTGTTGACATTTGATCACTTGAGCTGTAGAGGCACATGTACACACACACACACACACACACACACACCTAGTCAACATGTACCTGTTCATACTGCAAATACCAAAGCCTGCTACACATAAATATACTCTTTGAGCGCCCACATACACACACTGTACATGTGCCTCTATGCGTGGTCAGACGCTGCAGACAACAACGATCTCGCACACGGTACAAATATAACTCAATGGACTAAAATCCCATCAAAGACTTGTTAAACACTGAATGAAATGTGTTATCTTTGTCCGAGGAGACGGCCAGCGAGGACGATCCAACAGATTCCTGAGGTACTCTGAGCCGAATCCAAGTTTGCTGTTTGGTCTTTTATTCGTTCTTGTTTTTTTGAAAGCGTAATTTCTTATTTAAAGGCAATCATGCTGATTTTGTTCTCTTTTAACTGACTCGGGTTGTTGAGTGATGGACTGATTCTCACACAGTATTGCAATCTAACTCCATGTTAACACTGAATGACATGAAGTATGTGAGTCTGGGGCGACAGGTGTTCACGGCTTGCAGTATGGCTCATGAAGACGGGAGATCCGGGAAGTTTAGTTTTTAACCATAGAAGAATTTCAGAAAGGATGAAAGCAGATTTAGTTTTTATGTATATTTTGGAGGAATGTCACATAAAACTAAACCTGACTCAGATTTAAAAAGGAAGTGGAATATTTTGACTCCAGATAAAAACCATCTGCTCTTTTGAAAGTGACTTTTTATGCCAAGTTCTTTGTCCTCACACACACACACACACACACACACACACACACACACACACACACTTCACATAAACACCTCTTAACTTTACAGAGGACTACATGAACTTGACATATGCATATAAACCGAGCTGTGATTCTCTCTATGGCGTATAAGCAAAAAAAAAAAAAAGTTAGATGTTATATGAATATATAGTCTGTTACTTATATATTCTTTTACTCTGTGATCACCTTGTGGCAATTTTCTGCAATGGAAGAAATTCACTTTAAAATTGACGTATAAATTATTTGAAATGTGATGGTGAACATTTTCTTTTACTTGACGAATATGATATGAAAGAAATTTGTACAGTATATTCACTCATATTTATGCTGGAGATGTTAAAATGGAGAGGAGCACACACTGCTATGCATTCAGCTTTGAATACCCACAGCTACACTTAGTCCATGTAGCTTCTTTTTTCCCCTCTACTGACATCCTATTTCCCAGAAAGGCAGTAAACATGTGTAGCATCTGCACAAGTTTTGTGCAAATGTGACTTCACGTCTCTTGACTGTGCATCAAATTTAAAAATACGAATATAATTGTAGACAATTTGAGCACGACTGTGACAATGGAGATTACAGATAGTTTCATGACTAAGACGCAGCAGCAAACCACGAACAGAACACGGACGTTGGTAGCGAGTAACGGCAGCATCCACCAGACCTCACTGTTTTTGTACGATTCACTGATAGCTCTTTACTGCTTCCATTCTGCTTCATTGTTCACATGCCTGTACCTGCTGGTCTGAAAACACCATGAGGTGCTGTAGTCTTCACAAGGAGATGAATGAGAGGGGGGGGGGGATAGTTGTGATAAATTATCTGCACATTCAAGTCAGTGATCAGGTACATCAGTCCCACATTTCACTTCAATAGCATTTTGTGGTCAAGTGCCAAATATAGATGAGTTAAATACAAGAAAAAAAATAGTGTTGTATCCATTTATACTGAACAGTTGTTACCTGTCGAACAAAACACTTTGTCCCTGTACCATTTTGTAGATTTTGTATTGCATTATGTGTTCTGTGTAGATCGTCCATTTTGTTATTCAAATAAATACAAAATGGGAAAATGGCCTTTTGGTCCTTTGCATATGTATTTAGACATGATGTACAAAGTAATAAAGACATAATCACCCATGACAACTGTGTGACTCAAGAGAGGGTAATGTCGGTTTGGAATAGCTGAACGAGTATTGGATGGATTGCCAATTAACTGTCGCGGTTCCCAGATGATACATCTTTGTTGGATGGAGTTGTAAAAATAGTTCCTATGAAATAAAGCTCAACCAAACCACAGCTCTGCCACAGACTAGACTGCTAAAGGCAAGAGAGCTAACACTAGAGCTAGCTGGAGAGATCACCTTAGCCCTGCTGAAGATGAATCAACTTTTTTCCTGAGCTGTTTATCAAATCCAACGAATTGTAATTTTTTAGTTTGATAACCCGCATAACCAATGGCTAAGTCAAGTTTAGCCTAGCTTAGCAGAGTACAGCAGTAACTGCCATCACAGCTACTGACTAGTGGGATTCATGTGATTTGATGTAAAGTTGCCTTAAAAACACAACGAGAAGGCATTACAACCTTTTATATTTGTGAAAGTCATCTTCATTGTTTAAAATCTGTACTGCTCTCTGTCAGTGTACCTGATTACCATCAGTTGCAATTGTGTACGTTAGTATTTACTTCAAAGAAAGCGGTGCCTTAGGTACAGCAGCCTATGGTACAGCTTCATAGAGGCTCACTCAAGTCTTCTTTTAACCAAAAATGACAGATCTATGTTTATACCTTTATTCATTTTACAATACAGCCAAGCACATGAGGCCAAGTGCCATTTGTCACCCGACAGAAGTTAACAGTATTTTTAAATCATTACCATCTTATGTTAGGTCCTACAAAGAAACACTTTGGCTATTTGTTGACATGTTAGTCGTAGGAACATGGCGGAAAAATGGAAGATAAACCATTTAAAAAAACGTGCGTACGCTTAGCGAGGGCGACTATGAATAAAGTCACTGAAATGTAAAGTACTTGAAATCCTGGGATAAATTGCTTAAGAAATGCAAAACATTGTCATTAATAAATAACAACACAACTAACAAAAACAAAGGCTGGCATGCAAAGAAGCTAAGTTAATTAGGACCAACTAATTCCAGCTACATACAGTACATCAGGCATTTCATGTTATTTGGTAAAAACACAAGACTGTACAGAAAAGTTAAAAACTTTTTATATATACGATAAAAACATTCAGCAAAAGTGTAGGGCACTGATCTGTACTCCGTCATTTCACATCACAGCATAGGGGATGACTACAACTAAAGGAGGTAAATAAAACCAGTTCATAAGAATTTCTATTAAGTCCTCTTTTTTAAATTAGGGCTGTCGTCCTCCGGCACAGAAAATACGACTTGCTTCATAAAGTCCTTAAGGGCCTGAACAGTGTCAGAGAGGGGTGTCGACGTTGACCTCAGAGCGTCTGACTAACGCCACCAATGGACTGTCTCCAATACTGTCAGTCAGCTTATCAGCCAATCAATAGCAGCCTCGTACATTTCACCCAACCAGCAGTCACAGCGTCTCTTTCGTTCTCAACCTGCAGTCCTTAAGAGTCGGCTGACGAGCGGTCAGATCTCCATCAGAGTGATCTTGTAGGCGTCTGCGTAGCTCTCGATTTTGAGGACGAAGGTGTCTTCGTTGGAGTAATGCTCGACGATGTTATCGTCCATGTTCACCAGGATCCTAACACAAAGGACACTCAAGTTTAATTTCTTGTGCTCGACATAAGGCTCCAAGTAGGCCTAAAAAAACTGGAATCCGTTTCCTCACTCACCCTTTTTTACTTTTCTTGTACACGTTGGCTATCCTCTCTGGGGCCACGCCGTACTTCTCTGATATCTACGAGTGACAGATTAAAGCAGTTTGTAAACAGGTGCCCTGCAGCAAATAAATTGTGCCTTTGAGCTCACTCGGCGCCACTCACAGCATCCATTAGGCCTCTGAGCGTGGGAGACTTCAGCATCAGAGCGTCAAACACCTCGTCCGTCTCCTTTCTGACGTACAACAGCACTGCAGAGAGAGGAGAATAAGAATACACCTTTAACTGTCAGCTACAGTAGTCGTTTATATAATCTATACATCTGGAAATATAACGCCACAATGTGAATATTAGCCCCTGGTTTCACAGACTGTCAGGCTCTTTAAAGCGGCAATAGACACGTTTATTGCTTAACTTATCATAATGGAATAAATATTGATTGCACAATGTAATGGCTATAATACAACGACACCATCGGTGTTTAGACTGGTAACCCTATAAGCTTTGCTTTCACTGTGCAATTCTGTCTGCCACCAGGTACGACCTCCTGGGGAAAATGAAAGCTCAATTTACGGCCCAAAGGAAGTACGTCAGTCATTGCACAACCAAAACAGGGAGATAAAAGCACCTTTTCCCCGGTAGCCATCAGTAGCTATCCCCAGTTACCCCAGCAGGACAGCAGAGCAGAGTACATTGAATATCTTTGGAGCATTTCACTGCTGTCTGACGGCATCACCTCGGGCTGTATTCTTTTTATCCCGACTTAAAAAGAGTCAAAAGAAAGAACGACAGCCAGAAGAGGAGGCAACCATCTTGTACCTCTCTTGTGCATCTCCTCTTTGATCTGTTTGTGAGGTGACGGACACAGATCTTCATTTGACCGTCTGAACATCCTCTTCACCAGCACACTCCTGGTGAAAGCACACAAAACCAAAAGAGTCAGGTGACATAAACGTATTCATCGTGTTGCATCTTGTGGCGACACGCACATCCTCTGCGTGCGTTTGGTCGGTATCTGTACCTGCTTTGCATATTATATATTTGTATGATGTAAATGACAATGCTCCTAAAAAACGCACACTCACCCTTCTCTCTCGATCTCCTCTGTGTTGAAGGTGAACACCTGCAAATGAAGTATTATCTATTAAAGCTTTATGCACAAATAAAAAGCATAAAGTAGAATATTTAATTAAACTGATGAATTCTTCTCAGACTTTTTCCTAATGAATTAATTACTTACATTTACTTAAGCGCTCATTTTGCATAAACATGGCCACTGTGACTATATTCATGTGTTACATGATTAGATTGTTAATACTGATGCATCAATGTGTGAGCAGCATTTAATGGCTGGTTCAGGAGGAGCTAGTTTGAACCACTTTCTATACTATTACAGTTTTTATTTTACTCTTGCGGTTCCCAACCAAGACTCGACAGGATAATCACGCCATTGGTAATCAAGTCATCATATGTTTCACCTGCATTGCCTTTGATCCTCTGGGAGAGACTTTGATATAAAATCAGTGGATCTTACAAACCCAGACAAATGGTTTACCCTTCTCAATGGATCGGTTGTGCTTACAACAAGGCCAGAAAAAAGACCAAGAGAACCTTACATCTATAGTGCACGAAATATTGTACTGAAAATAAAATGTTTTACAGTTATGATGAAAAAAATTGGAAGCCTATTTTTATCTAAAAGAGAGGAAAAAAAATCTTAAAGGCATTCTAGTTTCCGCCCTTAAGTCCACGAGAACCTGAATTCTCCTTGTTGCTCATGTGATCAATGCAAAAACACAACCCGCACTAAAGAGTTCAGACATCCTAATGTAAAGGGAGGCATTACTTGGGGTGGTTTATTTGTTTATTATGTAGTTTGATGTCAGAAAGCACCATTAGGAGACAGGATCTAACCTCTCCTGTAGCAAAACAGTTTCTTGAACACAGCCACACAATTTTGAGTCCATGCTTCAAAGACATTGAGGAAAAGTGCATCCGTTAAGGTGATGATTTGGATCTGTTGCTCCTTTTGGATACAAAATCTAAACACACACTTTCACCACATGGACTGAATGAGGAGCTAGACCTGAGATGTTTCCTTATATGTTAAGTTCAACTGTTATTATTTCGTTTTCATACAATTTGTTGGAAATTAAATAGTTTTAGTTTGTTCTTTTGGCTGGATTGATGTATTTTAAACATAAGATGGTGCAATAATATGTAAAACAGGCACAGGTGGCAATGCAGGTGATATATACATGATGACTTGATTACTAATGATGTGATTATCCTATAGGAAGCCCTGTTACGTTTTGAAAGGTATAAAAAGTAGTTTTCAACCCAGCACTCTAGTTTGGCCCCATATGAAGACACATCGAAGTCTGTGTGCGGTCCCAATCCTTCAACCTTTTCTCTAATCTTTGCATCTCTGTTAAATATTGGAGAGTTTGACCTCTGCAGGCATCAAAATAATTCGATATATATATATATATATATATATATATATATAAGTTTCAAGGGGAAATATCATATATTTTTTGATTGGAAAATTAGATCTGTGAAATAAATGAAGTGGTTTAAAAAATGCATTATTCCCTCTGAAATGTAGTTAAGTGGAGGTGGTGGTAAAAGTTTTGATCTGGAGCTGAAATGCAGCCGTCAGGTCATTCAGAAACCAAGCTGTGGCTCCAATTTCACTTTTGAGCAGACAAACTCAACCGACCGGACACAAGTTCTTTCATTTGTGTGCATAGAGAAGGAGAGTGTTCGTCTACCTGTCCGGCCCTCTGCAGGTTCCCAAAGTGAACGTCGGGGATGAAGAGTACGGGCTGAGCCTCCAGGTCACTCATGGTCTTGAAATAAGTGGTGTCGGTCTTCTTGGGAGCGGTTATCACGCCTACACCTCCATCTTTACCTGAACACCAGTGAAGAAGAAGATTGAGAAAAGAGCCAATTGAACGCTCACACACAAATTAACAGTCCCAATTATTAATAAATATAAAAGCAGAAGACGGCAATGTATTCACCGTAATTTCATGTTATCAAGAGGGCGTTTCATACCTCGCCGCTCCTCATATTGCACCCTGTATCTATCATTTTGAACAAACAAAGTTTGCAACTCAAACCTTTTGACTTCTTGCGAAACAGTTTTCTCTCCTCGTCCCTTATTTTCCTCTCTGCTCCCTGAGAAGAAAAAAAACAGACAAACACATAGAACACATCAGTTTGAGAAAATGATACGAGCCTCCTTCAAACACACTCTGACATAATCAGCTATCACATCACATGGTGTGTGTGTGTGTGTGTGTGTGTGTGTGTGTGTATGTAGTCTACATGTGTCTCTGGAGGCTCACTGTGCAGGTGAGACCACTAGAGGGAGGACTGATGTCATGACTTAACATGCTCACTTCACCTATAGTGCAGTCAAACTGTCAAACAGTCTGTGACTCATTTTACAATATACACTGCAGCATTGTCCCTTATGGTAAAGAACAGCTGAACTTATATTAGAAACACCACATGTAATGCTGCATTGAGATGGCATCAGGTAGACGGTATATATCATGTAATGGTCGGGAGCAGCACGGTAACATCGGGTGATGCTGGCAGAAAGTACCGGCAACAATAAAAGTTAAAATATTTGAACTTTTAGCCTTCCTACGTAACATCCGGATGTTACGTAGCTCCTTCACACAAGAATAAAGTTGTTTAAGTTTGCTTTTAAATATTAAGAGAAAGCTGCCTTTTAGAGCTGCATGCATTACTAGAATGATAAAATAGTAAACACAAAATAATTTTATTTAAAATATTTTATTCCATCACGATAGCAACACCAATGCGTGATTACACTGTTCGTTTGTTTTTCAAGTGCAGTTCAGAAACACAATCTCTGTAAATACCCACTATTGTCATGTGGATCGAGACAAATCCAGACAACTGACAGGAACTGCAAACAGCAAGTTAATATTCAAATGTCAGGTTTGGAGCTTTTTACTCGCATAAAACTTGGAGGCTTACTTTGATCAGTTTGATCAGCTTTTCTGTTATACTGTATATAATGAATTTAGTCCTTCTTTCAATTGCTGCTTTTATTTGTCACATATGTTAGTACACTGATTATCTTTTAGTTTTTGACTGATGGTTTAATAAAACAAGCAATTTCAATACACCGCCTTGGTATACTTGTATATGTACTTGTATACACATAACTGACGAAGAGGAAGTGTTTCCTCACCTTGTCACAGAAGACCTTGATCTGTGAGTAGGCCCTGTGCAGCGGCTTGTTGCTGCGGTTGTTGTAGCTGTACGTGTCGATCTGGATCATCAGAGGAAGACCCTTCACCCCCTTCTGAGAGGAGAAGTCTGTACTCAGACAGTTGACTGTGATGAAGATCTGCCAGAGTTCACAAAGGAGGGAGAAGGAAGAGGGTTTTACATACTTCAATTTAAACTTCCTTCAGCTATTTTCTCTCGAGGAATGTTTTCATTATTTTTTAACACAATGTGACCCAAAAAAACATCCACAACAACTCAAAATATTGAGTGGAAATAGAAGCTGCTCCTTCCACGAAATGAAAAACCAGCATCTAAGTGGATATTTTTCTATTTATTTGTGGTTTTTATTTTTAAAACATGAGTTGTCACTCCCACTCAGAGACACATGCTGCATACTTTAAAGTCTGTATTTCAAATACATTGATGAACACTTTAGTTTTTGCCAAAGACGAATTTAAAATGTCGACAGTGATAGTCAAAGACACTGTGGCTGCTGGGAGTTTCAAAATGTATTTGTTTTTCTACACAAACAAAATTCCTTTCACCTCTGTTGCGTTTGCTTTGCACCAGAAGTTTCAGATATCTCAAAATCCCTGTAGATAGAAATCAAAACGACATGTAACCGCATGGTTACATAGCACACCGGATTAGTGAGAAGCTGTTACATAAAAGTATTGTATTTCTTTGTCTATTTCTGTTTTTATTTCTGTTGTTTGCTGTTTCCTATGTATTTAGACCAGGCCATTATATGCTCTGCAGTTCCTTTTTTTTTACAAAAAAGTACCCGGATGAAGGCCTTGTGACTGAAAGCTTGACTTTGTCATGAAATAATTAAATTAACACGGGTGTGCAAAATCTTCTTTCTCCATACTTGATTTAGATCCGTGCTCTTCTCATTTTCTGACACCTCTCAATTGTCTGCTATGACATAAAGGCAAGAATAACTAAATAAAATGCCCTTAAGCTTCTTCCTCAATATATACATGAAGCACAGAACTTCAACTTTATATGTTCAGCTCTGGTGTAGCTATCTAGACCACGTTAAAAGAAAAGCGTTCTAGCATCCATTAAGGTGTTCCTTCTTTATTTATTGTCCTGACAAACCGGATACTCTTATTTACTTTACAGGTATTAATAACTTGTTTCATAGTTTCCCTGAGACACAAAATAGGCACTCAACCGTGTTTTATTTGGTCTACATGTAAAATAAACTTGATTTTCCTTAATAGAAATTGCTGAAGACATTTTGGAACAACTCTGTCTTTTTTAGTCCTACAACAGTAGAGGCATGCACATTAAACTGCCTGGGCATTACACCTGTTTCCTGCACTGCAACACATATATATTCAGGCTCAATGAGTCACACAGATTAAGAGACAGAGAGGGATAGAAGTAGAGCGAGAAAGAGTCAATATTGGCTCAGAGAAGTGTGCTTGGATTTCCACCATAGCAACGTCTTTGTCTGCAGGCTGCTATTACAATGAAAGAGCCACACACACACACACACACACACACACTCACACATAGTCGATCACATTCACACAGAAACACACAGAAATGAGGGCAAAACAAACAACAGAGGGTGGGGACCGAGATTGGTGTGTATTGGCCCTTGGGGGCGTCTGGAGTTAAACAGTGACGGAGCTCCATTTAAGGAGCGGCGACAAAGGAGTGAGCCTCACAAAGACAAAGAAGACAAACAGAGCAAAAGTACACAACACTGCCCATCAGCGTTATGGCAGAGAGCAGAAAACACACCAATAGGCGCAGAGGAACCTCTTCAGGCTTTTAATTCTTGTGTTAAAACAAAATGAGGATGATTTAATTCACCGTTTTTTTAAGTGAGCTCCCGAGTGTGTGTGTGATGTCTACAGGTGAGGCGCTTGCATCACAGCAATTTGTCAAGCGAGTGCATTTGTTTGCCAACAACTGAATCAGCACAAAAAAAACCTGTCCCGCTGCTTTTTTCTTTTACATCTACAGCACGCCTCCAGCTAGTGTAAATATAGAAGACCGGTTTCTGCTAAAATTACAGAGACATTGACGTCCTGCAGAAGAAAGAAAAGGAACTGTACGATTTTTTTATACCTTGGCCTCTTCGTTCACGTCCCAGGTGAAGGAGATGGCGTTGTAGGCGATTTCTTCGATGTTGCCGATTGTGTTGAAGCTCTCCTTGTAATCAGCTGTGAGGACAAACAGAGGTTCTGCAGTCAAAACAACCTTTCAAATATAACTTCTTCTCATATTGAGTCAACTATGATCAAATTTAACTTTGCTGATAGCTGCTGTTTAGAAAACGTAACCAAACATCATATCTCCCCTCTGAAAGAAACCGCCACACACAGCATTAATTGGTCAATAAATGACAAAAGTAGGAAGCCATTGTTTTTTAAGATAAGCAATCAAATGGCACGCTTCAATTTTATAAGATAAAACCTTATCTGCTTGCGCAAACAAACTCTCAAATGCTTCAAAGGCAGCGGTGGGAAACACAGGAGGCTATCTGGCTGTGAGAGCCATATTAAAAGCCAGTCAGGTGAGCACATCGGCTGGCTATTGTTGACCTGCGTGACCACATACTAGTCATACTTTAAATGTGAGGCGGTGAGTACACTGGTATGCTGGGGAAAAGGCTCATATGAAAATGTAACTTTGTATATGAGACCTTTTTCACGTAAAGAGTTAAGGACAAACAGGATTGGACCTGGTAGGAAAGTGGGCGGGCACATGGGATTGGGTTTAAGATACGATATAATCTATCTAGTATGGTCCGGGCTGAAGTTCTTTAGAGAAGCAGCTCATCCTGCCACATTTCTGCTGGTCACATCTCAAAGCATCTCCCCCCCTCTGCTTCAGTGACCTCCGACCTCCTCCATTATCATAATAACCGCTGTTACGGCGACACTCCGGTCATTTACTAGCAGTTGCACAAAGCAGCAGGGCAAGCAGCAGCACGCCTATCTGCCAACATGCCCCGTTAAATAACCTCATTGAAATGATCCATTCTGTGACGCGGCCCAGGGGCATGATGACCCCCCCCCCCCACACACACACACACACACACACCTCCACCGCTATTCAAATCAGCTCAGTGGACAGCTTCAGGTTACAGGCTGCCTCCAGTGGAGCAGGGTGGAGCCATTTGATCTACTGAGCTGTTTGAGATTCCCCACTTTGATGCACAATCATGCACTAAAAAATAGTACATAATATTAATTAGAGCTGAGATGACTAGTTAGTTGATCAATTCGCAATCTGCAAAAGAAAAGTTATTGGCAGTTTTGATAGTCGATTTAAATTTCCCCCGCTGTGGGACTAATAAAGGATTATCTTATTTAAAAGAAAAAGGCTTCTTAAATGTGGATATTTGCTGGTTTCAATGTGAATATGTCAGAGATAAATCAATGATGAAAATAATCACACGTTTTATTTAAAGTGTTTTCAGTGGCTTCTCAGCATCCTCGTTTGCAATCCGTTTTGAGGAACTTTGTACATGTTGAAAGCGTGTGTGTACATTTAAATAAGCAGATCGGTATCTGTGTGTATGCAAGCAGGTGTCAGTGTGACGGAGAAGTACTTCGGCAACCGTGGCTCAAGCTTTAAATGCACATTTTTCTATTTCTAGCTCATACACACAAAGAAATACAGACAAATGCCAAACAGGACGCCGAAAGGAATCATGCTGAAAAAGATAAAACGTTTCCTCTTAACAGGATCTACTGGCAACTTAAAAAAAACATTTCATCTTTAAATCATGACACCACGATGCCTTTTAGCAGCAAAACCACTGAAAGTCAACTGCATTTCTTGGAAAATCTTAAGTAGTTTCATTTTAAAATGTGGTATATACATATTATGCATTTTTTTAGACCAGCGGTTCCACAAAATCTTGTCTTTTTCTTATTCCCTACAACGATAATCATCTCACAACTGCTGAAATCTATCCTGCCGCGCCCATGTTGGTAACTGGTAGATACGTGTGAATTGTAGGCTGATTGGGATTTGTCTTGGTTCACGTAAACACAGGATTTAAGATGAAGATCTAAATTGGGCAAGAATAACATTCAACAGACCAAAACCGGCCGAAGGTAACACAGCGGCTAGCATTCCTCTCCCTGTCCCAACAAGCTGTGTATAGGTGTGTGTCTCCCATCCACCCCACACATACCTCTCAATCTCTGCCTGGTTAGCAGGCCCACGCTTGTCAAACACAAACCACCTACAAGCTTCTCACACACACACTCATTCAACAAGGCGTAAAAACGCTCGGTTCAAATTCAAATCCATCAACTGAAAAAATGCCTGCAGCAGACAAAAGGTCAAAAGTTGTCAGATACAATATGAGGCTTTAGATCGACAGCGTACACTTGTGGGAAACGCACGAAGTTTAGATTATCAAGTTTTTTCTCAAATCAGTGTTTTGCTCAATCTCTCAGGCAATGTCGAGGAGATTAGCAGGATTTATGTTGTGTGTCTCAGCAACACCTAGACATTAAGGGATTCAGGTGTGTGTATGTGTGTGTCCTGTCTGATGGAGGGTGATGGTGGGCAGCTGAACAGCCTCAGGCAGACAGCTGGGTGGGGGCTTGTTTGCTCTCAGTTCTGTCATAACTTGTTTATGAGCTAAGTGCATTCCAGCTTTTGCAATAACATAAATCTGTCACTGTCTTTCGGTTTGTGTGTTTTGATTCATTCAAGAATTTGCTGTTGTTCACATATCGGGAAAGTCTTGGAAGAAGGAGGAAGCAGCAAGTCTTACCGATGTCTAAGACTCTCTGCTTGGCTGTGTGCTGCCGGGAGTGCCAGTACTTCCAGTACTTCAGCTGCTCGTCTCGGTTCTTGTCTTCACTGAACACCACCATGATCACACTCTGAGAGGGGGGAAACAGTTTTTAGATGATTCGACTGAAACGTCACGTGACCTCACGTGTTTATATTTAAGTATCTTATCCTGTCACTTAAATTGGTGTCGTATTTGAGTCAAACTGAGGAAAGTAAGTCTAATATTCACTCTCTTGTCGCTCTGTTTTGAGGGATAACCTGACTCTTTAGCTGCAAAATGCTCCACAATGTTCACCAGAAAGTGTTTTGTCTGTCTGCTGCGTGGTGCTGAGCAGGTAGGTCATATGAAAGATGCTGAAACGCTCTGTAGAGCTTAGTCGCCTCTCACATTAGAAATAATTATTTAACCCGGTGAAAAACAAGAGCATCTTTTGACATCTTGGTCATAGGTAGACTTGAATTACACAACTGTGCTTGGTGTTTTGCGTGGGTAATATTTATCAAAATAAGAATAAGATGGACAACTTTATAGAAGGACATTTTTAAAAACGGCCTCACCCGAACTTTGCTGATGGGGTGACGGAGGCGTTTGTTGGCACTCAGCTCGTTCAGCGTCACAGCGTAGAACTGGCCTTTGTTCAGGTAGGTCATCGGTCCCTCGCCCTGCTTCTGACGCAGCGAGCGAGTGGCGTCCAGCGTGTACTGGAAGCTGTCACTACACACACACATGTAGAAAATAATATGTGATAAGACATAACAATGTGGGATTGAGGTAAAACACCAAAAACGTTCATGTTTGGAGTTCAATATTTGAATATTCAGACTGTAACACATTTCTAGATAATTTAGCCACGATTAGACTACGTGGTTGTATTCTGAGTGACTTACACTCGCTCCTGGTGAAATAAGTAGTCGTCTGTAGCCAGAGAGGAAGGTGTGTGGTACTTCTGTTGAGAACGCTTGAAACATAAAGAAAGAGGAAATTATTTGGGCAGAATGACAAGTTAATTTCGGCTGAGAGGGAACTGGTTAAACAATGCTGTAAATGAGAAAAAAAGAAATCTGAATTTCAGGCAAACAGGGAACAACTTCAGCAACCACTTGTAGCTTTTTGTTCAGTTAATGAACCTTTGGACTCTCAGTGAATCATATTTAAACATCCATCTTTCTTCATGTACCATTACACAACAACTCCGGCTTTGCATGTTCTCTCTAAGATCTTCAGCATGTGACACTCTGTCTTCTACTGCTGTAATGTTTTTTCTGTTTCTTGTGCCTTGCTACATTTCCCATCGTGTCTTTCACCAACGCCCAGCGTGTACCTGGTCATTCTTTCAGCTGTGGTTTGTGGATTTAACACTAAACGTGAGAACTGAGTCTTTTTCTAGTACCTAGTAAACTAGCATAGTAAAGTTCAGTAAATGATCTTGTTTCCGGGGTCTCTACAGAGGCTAAAAAAATGTACTGATGCTAAAATATCTACTTGTGCTCTCACATTTGAGGTTTTCTACAGTTTGACTGTCATCTGCAGGAATGAAAGAAAATACACCATCAACAAATTACACCTAGAAATAACATTTCCAACAGTTATACTGTGCTGGAAGGCAGTTGTACCCAACCCTTTTGGCTTGTGTACTTGAGACCCTGTGGCGTGGGTTAAATATGTCTACGAGTCATGCAAATAGTGAGTACAATCATTTTTAACCGGTTCGGTCTCAAGAATCAAGAAAAGAGTTGTAATTAGAGAAAAGTCTGAAACATTATCTCGTGACACCACCAGGTTAGGAACCATTCTGAGGTGATTTTTCCTTTCCTGTAAAAACAGTATCTGTTCAGACCACGACGTCTTCTCTCACCTTGTCCCTCTCCTCTTCATACGGGCTGTCCGGCGGACTCTGCTGGTCTTCTTTCACATACGAGCTGTGACTGACGGTGGTCACCTCATACGGACTCTGTTCGTAGATCACCCTCGACGACTCCTCTCCCTCCACCGAGTAGTGGAGCCCCGCTCCCGTCATGAAGACGGGCGCGTACGCCTCGGCCTTCACCGCCGCCACAGCCGCCGACCCTCCGTCCCCTGACACCGCCTCGGTCAAGCTGCTGAATCGCTCCCGTTTGTTCTCCTGGTGCTCCGTGTTCAGCGACAGGTTGACGGGAACAGATTTGAGGACCTGAACTCGGTTTTCCAACGTCTCCACCTCGCTTTGGCTGTCGCCGTTGGGCCTGTACAAAAACATTGGATGAAGTAGCATTTAGGATGTATTTCTGCACGTTTCAAACTTCACTGAATGGCTGTACAGTATTTTGAATTTCAGATGAATTTTATGCCTTGTTTGGCAATGAAAACCGCTGAGCACAGCAATGTGAACAACTGAGTAGTCAAAAATAATGAGTTTTGTTTATTTATAAGAAACCTCCTCAGGGCAGCTTTAATTATCTTAAGATTGGCATGTCTGAAAATCGTAACCTGTTTTACAGCAGCTCTTATTTAAAGCTTCACACCAAAATGTATATTAGTGCAACAGGTACAATTAATGTAACAATGCATCCTCACCCTTCTATTCAGAAAACAGACCTGGATTTCTCCCATTTCAATGTTTCTCTAATTATGAATATACTATCTTTTTTGTGGAGACACATTATGTCATGAAATATTTTGTAGTGTCTTTTTTTTCAGCAGGAATCAGGAGGTTTTAGCGTAGCCTGAGCCTCTTACATTCAGTATCAGAGCTACTTCTAGTATGCTGCTTTATATGTAACCTTATTAACCACGGCTGCAACATGTAAAATACTACAACCACTGCGCTCCAGGAATTAATTCCACACATCACTGGGAAATGTCTGCTAGCAACTACATGTTTAGCATTTTTTGTATTACTGTCTGTACATGTGCAACCTCGAGCAAGGGACTGAACGACCCAAAGTCACTGACCTCTTCTGCTGCTCCTCTGTAATTTCAGCGACTTTGGGAACTGGCAGAAGCCTCTTTTCTTTAGGCACCTGGAAGGAAAAAAAAGGAGGATGTGTAATCAGATGGATGAGACTTGTGTTTCCGTTATTTGTCATGTTTGATGAAACGGTAGAAAGATTGCTCTTGTCTGTTTACTTCAAACCTCTCCGCAATGTGTTGTTATTATCAGTGCTTTTGGAACTGTGGTTTATTAAAGTGCTGGGAATTCATTTGCTGGACTCCCACTGACCAAATATCATGCTGGGAGCATATTAACTCGTCTTTTAAACAGTCAGTGTAATATGGAAATGTCTACAAGTCAAAATTTATATGCTGTTAAATGATAAATTTATATAATATCAAACTTTTTTCTGTGATTTTCATTTATCCTGTTGCTTTTTCCCTGAAGGATGAACCATATAATCAGCTATAATAATTATAGTTGTAAAAACAGATGCATCCAGACTTTCTTATTCAAGTAAATCTGAGCTTCTTTAAAGTAAAAAATGAAGCCGTGGAAATGTTGCTTCATTGAATACCCTCTTCCCTTAGACTGACCACCACTCCAACACCCAAAAGATGTTCAGTTTGTTATCATACAAGACAAAGAAAAGCATCAAATCCTCCATCCAGACCTTGTAGTAGTCGTAGAGCAGGCCCAGGGCGTTGGCGCTGTCCTCGTCCCCGTTGATGCTCATCATGGCCTTGGTGGCGGCCGTCAGCGGGTTCTCCAGGTACGACTTCCATGCCTCGTCCTCGCTGGTGTAGGACCGCCGCACTGCAGGGTAGGAGCTCTCGTTGGGGACCACCACCACCAGACGCTTACTGGGAGACATGTGTCAACATTTGAATTCAATTTTAGCTTCACATAGTTTAGCTTCACATTTTAGCTTCACATAGTTATGCCAACGTGTGCTTTCCTTCCTCTGCTTTCTAATTTTTTTAAAAAAGGTCATCTGTCATTATTCTGGACATTTTCTAAATCAAATAAGTCAGTTTTAAAAAATGTATAGATTAACTGATAATGAAAAGTTCACACTACAGCCCTTTTCATGCCTGTCTTGTGTGTTTACGTGGGCTTGTCTCTCCACTCTGAAGGCCCACTTAAGTCGGGATCACAGACCAGTTAAACACACAGTGTTGTCACAACACCTCTGAACTTTTGAGGGCTCTGAATGTGTCAACTTGCACTTGTTGTACTATGAACGGTATCAGTATGTCACACCTTCTGGAAGAGTCTTGGGAGTAGTCATTCATAAGCCTCATACTCGCTCTGTTTCTCGTCATTCATCATTCAGTTTGCTTGAATCAAGCATTGTTTACAGGAAATATTAATCAGGGAATATTCTTAGCTGGGAAATGTACTTATTGGAAGCTCATTTGCAACATGAAATAACTCATTTGTATAATTACTGTTATGATTTATCCAATTAAAATGAACTCCTGTCTGCTGAATCTACCTGCCAAATAAAACAAACACATTTGTCCCGCCTCTAATCTGTGTTGTCACACTGATGCTAACCTTTATGGAAAAAGGTGTAATGGTGGACAAAAGGCAGGTAGAGGTTTTTTATTTATATTGGCCAACAAATGCTGAACAACTTATCCATGGCAAGCAAGGTCTGCAGGTAGAGAGCTGATGCAGGTATTAAAAAAGGTCAAAGACGTCTACAGAAGGGGATGTTTATGATTCGAACAACTCTACTCAGGTGGATCTGACTAAATATTACCACTGCGGATCATAATAGTGGCTGATGCAGGATGCATGAAACAGCATCACTGCAGTTACACTAAGATACATTTAGTTGTTTTAAACACACCATAATAATAACAACAATTACAGATCACATGTTTAGAACAAGTGCCTATTTCAGTGACAATCTAGTAATATTTATAAATGTAGATTATTATTATTAATACAGTTATTACCATTTATAACTGTAAAGAAAATTAGAGCTATATTATTAAGGGGAAATAAAACTATATCAGAACCTCTGTAACATTTGGAGACTTCTGGTGCTCGTAGAAACAGCTTCAGCACAAAAGTTCTACTTCTTTAATATAAATAAAGTTTCTGGTGCTACAAAACAACACAGTAGGCCCAAACTGTCCTCCCGCAGACTCATCATCGCGCACTATAGACATTAAAATGTGACAAATGTAATGCGATGCAAAAGTAGCGCTAACACTCGAATTTTCAGTAAGAGACACCCAAGTGTTTAGAAAATGCAGTCTTTGCACTTTGAGGTGTTTTTTTTGGTCTATCAGTCAAAAATGGCGAATTCAGCTCTAATGAAATCCACAGCGCCAAGTGTATTTATTTCCTCCAAAGAAAATAGCTTAATATTTGACATAACTATCCAAAAGTAATACAACCAGAAAGTGACATTCTTTTTTTCATCCTGAGAAACAGCCTAAGTCCAAATTTAAAAAATAGGGTTTTCTTTAATTAGCGGGTAAAAAGAAAACTTTTCTCTTCAAGTTGAAATGATCTGAGTTCCTCACCGCCGGCTCGATCACTTACTTGTCTGTCTCCTGTGACATATTTCGCTTCCTCTACGATCCTTCCTTGTGAAACTGGACTTTCAAGTCGGAGCAGGTAATAGAATGAGTGAGTTGCCAGAAGTTGGGCTACAGGTAAGTCGACTTTTCTCGCCCCGCTTCTTTTCTCTCTCTCTCTCTCTCTCTCTCTCTCTCTCTCTGTCTCTCTCTCTCTCTCTCTCTCTCCTCCGCTCCACCTGGCAGGTAAAGCCGCTTTTGTCCCCAAGCAGCCAATCGCTCTGCTTGTCTCATGTTCAATTTGCAGATTATGACAAATGTCCACACATCCTGCCATGCATTATAATATTTGCCCCGGCTTGCTTTAATGGCAGCGGGGTCAACTTTAGCTCGAATTCTTTTCACCGCAAAAAAAAGAACTGAAGGTGAGGGCGAGTCTGACGCTGATTGGCTGCTGCAGATTGAAGTGGGCTGCGATTGGCCGGTGGGTCAGAGAGGCGGGCAGAGGCCCATGCACCTCACCTGCAAGCACACAAAAAGACGCTATTGAAGGCACCATAAAGTGAGAGAGCAGGGAAACTCAGACAACCACTAAGGATTAACCTTTTAACCTAACTTTTCTGGCAGTAATTTATTCCAGAAAATAGCGTAAAAACAATTAGGTGAAACGTTGTTGGCTGTATAGCAGAATAATAGTGTCATAGTTGGCATCTGACTGTGGCTCACACATCCACAGGTTTTCTTTTAGTCCCACAGTCCCTGATTTGACCTTTCATAATGACTTGTCTGTGTCTCAGGTAACCCCAGAGCAGATAGAAGGCAGGGAGGAGCCCTATCATTAACTGAGACAATGCTATTGTCCCTTAATGAAGCCATTGTATGAGGGGATCCTATATTTGGGATTAACCTGCCAGAGAAAACAATGTGTGTGTGTGCGTGTGTGTGTGAGGGGGGGGGGGGTATTAATCCCAACGGAAATTGTATTGTTACAGCAGTTAAGTCAAACATTAATCACAAATCGCACAAAATAAGGACACTTTAATGGTAGATAAGTAATGAAATTATGAAAACATTGTAAATAAAACAAAAGATAATATAAAATATGAACTAGAAATGGAACCTAGACTAAAAACTGGATGATTTATAATTCTAAATATGGAGTGTTTAGTAAAGTTACAAAAGTCTGGTAGACAATGTATGATGTCTCATATTTGTCAGGATAGTATTGATTATGGATGTGATCAATGTTTGTTCATCTTCATATCAATTAAATACAGAGGCATTTTCAGTGGTGGAAAGTAATAAGTACATTTAAGTATGAAGTATCGTGCTTAGTATATATTTGAGGTATTTTACTTGAGTATTTCATTTTTGTGCTGCTTTCTACTTCACAACATTTTGGAGGCAAATATTGTACTTTTTAATTCTACTACGTTTGTTTTACAACAGCAGTTAGTTTTCAGATTAAGATTTTACAGTAATAGGTTTTAGAGATTCAGATTTTACTGTACTTTTACCTAAGTAGGAGTTTGAATGCAAGTCTATTACTTGTGATGGAGTATTTTTTATGGTAGTATTGGTACTTGTAAAGAAGCCAAGTACTCCTCTGCCTCTGCTCTGTTCAGCTACATTTCAGAGGGAAACAATTAACTTTTGGGTCCACAACATTTACAGCTGTATAAGATCTCAGAACTTCTTCCACATAATACAGAAAAGATAAGCTCTCTCATATATATTTTCAGAAACGGTTGGGATGCAATTTGCAAACTGCTGTGAGTTCCTATGAAGGTGTTTGCATGAAAAAAACAGCCTTTTGCTTATGAATGCCTTCAGGCACTCTCACATGGAAATCTAAAAATTGTTGTTCAGATTCAGTTAAACCGTCAGTGGAGTTGCATGTGTGTGTTTGCATGTGTGTGAAGGGCGCGCATGTGTTTGCGTGCGCTGTGGATGGTCACTGCTGTCCTCCCTTGTCTAATTTGTTTTACAGAGCACCTGGGCCTCTGCTGAGCTCTGTATGTGTTTGAATGGAACTGCTAGATAAATACAGGCTGAGTCCTTTTCTTCAAACAACACACTGTAGACGGAGATAAACAACAGAATGACAACAGAGTAAGAGAGACAAAAAAACATTTAAAGTAAAGGAGAAATATGACGAACAGCTGATGTATCCCACACATATTTCTATCTAACTTTATCAACACTTCTACATCTGTGGATGACTGAATGGGCTCCCGAGCACAGGCCCTGTGGGCACCTGGGTCTGTGCCCAGAGCCTCTGTTTGAAATGAATGTAAACATCTCTTGTTGGAAAGTCAATCAAACGAGTACACAAAGATGCAACACGACTACATACTATGCAAAACCGCCACAAATACACAAAAAACAAGTACAAAGAGACAAAAAACTGCCACGAAGAGACAGAACCACTACATGATATATTTTATATAAGTCTTGTTTTGTTTACTTTCTGCTACAGGTGTTTTGTTTCTATTCTGTCTCTAAATCTTCTGTTTTGTTACTTAAAGCCTAATTTGAAACTTGGCGTTCTGCTGTCATAAAATGACTAGACAAAAAATTTCCACAAAGAGACACAGAATGACTGGAAAGCTTCAAAAATTACAACAAAGAGACACAGAACAACTACAAATAGACAGACATTTCCACAAAGAGACAGAAATGTCCACAAAGAGACACAGAACAACTACAAAGAGACAAAAAATACCACAAAGAGACACAGAACGACTACAAAGAAGCGCAACCTACTCTAAATAGACTGACAATGACTATAAACAGTGGCAGAACAACTACAAAATAGATGCAAAACAATTACAAAGAAAAAGACTATGTAAAACTATCACGAAGCGATCAAAACTACCTTGCATGAAGAGACACAAAATACCTACAAAGAAATGTAAAACTACCACAAAGAGACACAAAACAACTGCAAACAACGTGGCTGTGGGGTGGGGGCTTTAAATGCCTCTGCCCAGTTGTCTCAAAATCTGTTCATATATGAATCATTAACTCTACTCAGAAATCTAACTGAGAAGTAGTGAGAGAAGTTTTGCTTGACTTAATCAAGATAATGTTTATGTATTGTTTTTTTCCTTATCTCTACCTTTCCCTACAGGACTCCTCCCAGCTGGAATGTTTGGCCATGTATGACAGCTAGAATAGTGTGAAGGCTACTGTACAAGCTGCCACAAGCAGGCACGAGCAAGACAGGAAAGTCATGGGCCAAGAGCCACAGAATACCTTCCTCTGTGTGTGTGTGTGTGTGTGTGTGTGTGTGTGTGCGTGTGTGTGTGCGTGTGTGTCCCACTCTGTGAGAGACGTGAAAGGTGTATCCTACATACCTGGAGTTTTTTCGCAGGGAGAAGCAGCTTGTCTGGACTTGGCCAGGATTAGGTGTCAGAGTCTACCTGTTTGAGCACAGAAACTCACAGCTGAGACAGACGGAGAGTTGTGTGTGTGTGTGTGTGTGTGGGGGGGGGGGGGGGGATGTGTCGTCCTTGGACAGCAGTGAGGAAAACATGGAGGGATGGAGGAAGGTGAGATGACTTAGAATAGTCTCATAAATCATAAATGCCGTGACATATGTGTTTAAACTGACAATTGATCCAATGCTGTTGAGTCCACTCACTAACGGCCACAGTTGCTTCAGAGCTGCTGCTGTTTGTCACCACCTTCACAATCAGTGTCTGTCTGACCGGCTTATGTCTGCCCGACCCCGGACTTCGCCTCTCCTTCAGTTGCACTCTGTGTGTAGAAGTGGATGTGTTTGTGTCAAGGTAAGAAATTAACCTTTTTTCCCCCTGAAAACATGGTTTGCCAACTTGATGTGATGTCTCGGGGCACCTGAGGGTCAGTTTTAATAAACCAGTGAACAGATACATTCAACTCAATTTGTACCATTAAGTTTGGTTTGAACTTTTTTCCCCCTCAGAGGTAGATCGATGTGTGATATTGGTGGTTTAATATTTAATTTGATCTCATTTTTCTTTGCCACAAACACTGCTGTTAAATGCTTTAACAAACCCTGTGTGTGCTTCAGACTGCATGTCATTTAAATCACGTGGTACGAGGCCTCTAAAGGCTGCAGTGAAAGTTGCCAGCGTGTGGATGTGTTGTGACTGGGTCACGGCTTGTGTACAGCCCGACTGGTCTGGCAACATTGCGACTTGTCACGGTGGTGCGGCGGCGGCGGTAGCAGCAATGGACTGTGACAAAACATGTTGGTTTGGAAAAAAAGGGAAAGCATGAAGGGGGAGGGCGAGCAGGGAGAGGAAGTGGCCAATGGGGAAGAGGAAATCCAATTTCCTCTTCCCTCAACAGCCTCAAGAGAAACAAGGAGGTCACACTGACTCCCTGACGGCCCCTGTTTCTCCCTCTCTGAGTGAAGGTCGGTTGCCAGACCATGTTCTCTACCCTGAAATTCATCTTTAAAAACTCTTTCCTGACCCTGGCTTATCCTCTTGAAAACTATAGCTGACCCTGGTTATGTATGCAGTTGTGCAGTGAGAAACATAAATCAGAGACTGTAAGAGATCATTTACAACAAAAGAAATCCTTCAAAAACAACTTGGCTGAGCCGAAAGTGAACCTGAAAACCCTTGTGGCGGGAAGAAAAGACCCAAATG
>NW_022280065.1:4468164-4480750 GCF_004355925.1 Anarrhichthys ocellatus | reverse complement strand
GGGGGGGGGGGGGGGGGCGGGGGGGGGGGGGGGGGGGGGGGGGGGGTCTCAGGCTGTCTGCGGCAAACCCCTGCTTATTCATACACACAATGGAGAGCCATATGAAATTCTCCTCCGCTATTGAGAAGCTGACACCTGGAAGATTTGCTTTCACACAGGCCCTAAGGCTGGACAACCTCACCCCAAACCTAAGCTAGCAAGTCCCTGCACAACAGCATCAGGGTGGGGAAGGGAGGGAAAAAATTAGCCCCCCTCCCTTCTTTCTTTTTACTTTTTTGGCCTCCTTCTGAAAGCATAATCACATCCTTTTCTCGTGAGAGATATCCCCCACCCCTCTTCACAAAAGACTGAAAGGATTGTCTCTCTTCTCTTATGATGAAGGGAAAAAAGCAGGAAGGAGGAGGGGGTACAATGGCAGGCTGCAAACTTTTCTCACAATGATAAAATTTCTTCAGGAAAGTCATGACACCTAACTGTCTGGAAGATTTCCACCAGGAATGAGTAATAAAATTACTTGTTGGTGAATAAAAAGAAACACACTTTGACTTATTTTTAATAAAGAAAAATACATGAATGCAACTACATTCTGTTTTCTTTTCAGACTGATTTATATGTTGATGTTATTTGGGTTGCATGTAAGTCTTTGTTTCCATCATGTGAAAACTGGAGTTGCAGTCAATTTCCATATTAGCTGCATACAGTCAAATACAGAGTGGAGGTGAACAGCTCCACTGTTCCCACAACCAAAAACACAGGTAAGATAAACTATCTGATCATCACATCATGGTCTGTACAAGTTGTGCTGCATCTGTTATTAAAAATATACACGAATGAATGCTGTCAAGACTGATTTTACTGGGCAATGCCTGCAGTACATATTTGATTTGTTTGAGATTGTTGTACTGATAATTCAGCTATTTAAGCATTACAACCATTACTATACTATGTCAGTATTAGTGTTAAAGCCAGTGTGTATATGTTGTGGATGCTGGAGGCACAGCAACGGATACAACTCCTTTATACAGTTGTCATCATACGTACCTGCCCCCTTGTGTTTCTCTGGGGTAACAGCAGTTTTTAATCACTTGTCTCGAAAATTGATGCAAAGAGTTTGGGGTCAGTGCATACTGCATAGTACACATTATTATACCGATAGATCGGAGGTGTTTAGCTTAGTAGTAAAACCAACAGTAACACAGAATGTGGTGCAGAAGGTTCAACAGATAGTAAATAATCTAACAGACAAAGTTACAAAATGCTTTCCAGTGTAGAGATCCAACACTGAACAAATTATACAGATCTGTACAACAGATAGACAACTATTTTCTACATAAAACAAACAAAAAGAAAAACAATCAAATGAAAAAAGGTGTTATTTTTGCACATAATCTCTTTCCCAAATGTCCTTTTAATTGCATACTTACTCAACAAAGAATTAGGTTGGAAATAGGTGTGCCATCTCCTAATTCCAAACAAACAATGAAACATTAGGACTACGTTGAGGGCCAAACAGGGTGAACATTTAATAAACATGATAGAAGGGATATTGGATAAAGTGCAAAAAGAAATAGGCTACATTATTTTATGCATATGTACCAGAGCCAGATGTTTGGCATCTTTTCTTGGCTGCCAGTTCATTAATATCTGGCGTTAGGTTCTGTGCTGTGGAAACCCTCAAGATGGAGTGAAGGTGTGCATCTGTGAGACGACTCCTGTGTGGGTTTTTGTTTATCTTCATCACAGAGAAAAGCTGCTCAGACAGGTATGTGCTTCCAAACACGCAGAGCGTTTGAGCATGTCGGCGGAGTTGAGGCATTGTTTCGGGGATGAAGCTTGGAAACGAGCTACAATCAGCTAAAGCAGGTCTGTAACTCCTATCAGTCTCCACCACTGGCTTAACAGATTTATGATTATTTTCTTTACTCTCTTCAAAAACATGAAAATACATTAAAAAACGTATTAAAAATAAAATAAGTTGTACTCCCCGTCGGGGAATCGAACCCCGGTCTTCCGCGTGACAGGCGGAGATACATTTTACCTCAGAGGTAAATATTTTTTACCTCTGTAAATATTTTACTTTTTACAAGTAAATATTGTACTTTTCACTGTAATGCATATGGCCATGCAATAATGAGGACAAAGGTATTCTGATTTAAGCGGTGGATAAACTGTAAATCCCAACTTGGGATCATCATGAAGCATTTAATAAAACCTCATTTACTTTCCTCTCCAAATTTCAGTTTATGTGTAAATGTACCAACCAAACTCTGCCACATGGGGGCGACATTTCCGGCGTCTCTACACTACCTACAGTCAGCCAGCCCTATCGGGGCGTTCGCGGAGTCGTCATATAATCGTAGAAATAATGTATCCCTAGGGAACTTCCGTGGTTAATTCCATTGGTTGCTTAATTTATTCCCTACAGCAGGCAAAAGCACCATGTCTGACAATGAAAACCTAGATTACTTTACCTATTTCGCGAACAATCACAGCTATAATACTGATGGATAATTTGCATTATCCTATTATCCTTAACATCGCAGTTTTGGCATACTGCTGCCATGTAAACTGGCTTTTAACGCAGTACCCATGAAACCGTACATTACGAGTGTCTTTGAATGCAACAGTAGCCTTCAGCTGTCTGGGAACCGAGCAGCTGTCACACTTCTGTGTGTGCCCCTAGAAAACGACACGTATTGTTATTTTTAAGAGGTAAGAATTGCTGTCCTTTTAAACTTTTATAAGCTTTTGCATCCCGCTCGTACTTTTCCTGGTTAACGTCAACCACAAGCCGAAGGAAATATTCAGTTTAAGGTTAGCCGGCTAGCTAACGCTATAGCTGAGGCTAGCAGGTAGACTAGCATGTAGCACGTAGACTAGCACGTAGGCTAACAAGTAGGCTAACATGTAGGCTAACATGTAGGCTAACCCACGTTACAGCTCGATTAATACAATTAATACTAACTGTGTCACCTCGATCACAGTGAGACAGATGTGTTGTGGTAACATCTGTTTTTTTTTCTCAATGAGCCTAACAGGAGGACTTTGTCCGAATAGTAAACTTAAGAGCTGCAGAGAATAGTAACTCTCAGATACAAACGTTAGCTTAACAGTTTGCTAATTCAGTTTGTGTCCTCATATTGTTTTCTGTATCTGAGGAGTTATATCACCGATATTAGTAATTGCATTATATTCCTCAAGCTCTAAGCACCAATGAAAACAGTTTTAAGCTAGCTAACCTATGGTGTTGTCAGAATATACATGCTGATTGCTTAGCAGGCGTGCCAGATTCTTCACAAGCTAAACAACGCTAGTTACCACTGAATACATAGCTGACTAACAGCGTACTATTTATAGGCTTTGCTAGTAGGCAAGGGTCGATTACCAACTGAACCAAGTGGGCAAACACCCCATGTCCCTAGACCTTCAGGGGCCTTGATAACCCCAATCAGAGTTTAATCATTTGGGAGTATGCGCCACTAAAGTGAATGTACTGGTAAGGGCCATAAGGTGTGTGCTGCTTTAATGCCTTATATTGGGTAATTTGGTCCCTTTTTGAAGTGTGTTCTAGCTCCACTAATAGTAAGCTTGTGTTCATAGGGGACATCATGGTAGTTGTGGACTGAGACAGGGGCCCTGCACACATGCATTTACCTTCATTCACATGAACTAACATCAGGGATCGGTCTTGTGCTGGAGCGGAGGAAATGGTAAAACAAATCCAAATATTTCAATGTCAGTGAGGATACGGGAGAACTTGTTTCCTTCACTGGATGCAGTCTCTCGATATTGCAGTAAATCTGGAGATCAATCTGCTAAACCTCGTCCTGCTTTAAGAAACATATGTTGTCTTTGCTGATTAAAACCTGGAACCAGGTTTATAAAACGGAGTTATCCAAATAACGTTGTAAACTTGCTTCCTGGTTTTTACCACTGTAAGCTAAGCAGTTCCCACGTTGTTTAATGAAATCCGTTACTCCTACCCTTATGCCAGTCAAGGTTTTATAGCCCCGTCTGTGTTTTATCTGAAGCACCTGCATTTCAGTTCACTGAAGCTTTATCTTGTTCACTTTGCCTGACCTTTTTGCTTGCTTTTTACAGTAGCTGCTTGTAAGAAAGGCTTTGGATTAGCCCTGCAAAAGTCAAATGATATGGACAATAATGAGAGAGTTGCCTGTCTCACAGACCACGATTTTTGATGACTCTCACCCATACTTTACCTTTTTTCTATCAAAGTTCAAAGTTTGCTTTATTGTCAATTCCACAATGTACTGGACATACAGGGGAGTTGAAAAGATGTTTCTCTCTAGTCCAACATATAAACATATAAAGTGAATACAGTGCAATAGATTAAAGAAACATTTAGACAATATATATATATATAATAAGAGAAAAATAACAAAAAAACTATCAATCTGTATTTAGCAGCAGTTGGACATGGGGAGTCTTAAAAGAGAGGAGGGAGAGAGTTCAGAGAGTTCAGCTTCCCAACAGCCTGGTGGACGAAGCTGTTTGAGAGTCTGGTGGTGCGAGCACAGGAAACATGGTGTTATGACATCCTTCTCTTTGGGCACTGTGCACTAAAATAACTATTAATAGTCTTTTACTAACTGACTTGTAGTGGTAGATGTGTACCAACCAACAACAATAAATGATGTGTATCAGTAAACATGAAGTCAACTGTCCGTCCTTTGTCCCCTTTAGGCTTTGCCAGAATGGCTCGCGGGCATCAAAAGCTGCAGTCTCAGCAGAAAAATGCCAAGAAACAGGCGGAGATGAAAAAGGCCAAGGGTCACGATCAAAAGACGGCAGCCATGGCAGCGCTAGTGTTCACCTGCGCTGTGTGCAGGGTGAGTGAGACGTCTCAACTGTGACACCCCAAAAAGCCCAAACCGGACTCTGGATGGGGGAAAAGATGTTTCATTTCCATTTAAATTGTTAATTCTGCTGGCGTTTGGTCCCTTTTTTTTAAAGATTTGTATAACATCCTTTGATCACTGAGAAGCTACATTTTCCAAAGATTAGGCCTCTGCCATTTCCCTAAATTTTAACCTATTTGTTGGCTGTATTATCCCTTCCTGCAGTCCCAGATGCCCGACCCAAAAACCTTCAAGCAACACTTCGAGAGCAAGCACCCGAAATCCCCTATGCCCCCTGAGTTAGAGGGAGTGGAGGCATAACCGCTCACCCTGGATTTCCTTCACGGCCCTGCACCGACTCTGCACTTGGTCTCAGTCTGACAGCAAAGGATGATTTTATGTAATTAACATGAAGCAGTTAACTTCATTTCGGCTTTAAACGGGCTGGGTTGCCTTTAACGCGGTGCTTCCTCCCATCCAGTCCTCTTCTCGCTTGTGTTTAATTACATGCAGAACTAAACTTAAACACCCGTTTTAATTTCAGGGCCACTGAAGACCGATTCAATCCAAGTGGTGAAGGTTTCTCTCTTCATTCACACAGTTCCTCTGAACAGATGCCTCGCTGCCCTGATGTGTCTTGCTGCTAATGCTCGTACCTCTATATCTGAGCCTTTTGATGGGTTAACATGACACATGAGGTAAAAGGCAAACGGCTTCCTTAAACAAAGCATGGATTTCGCTTGGGTGGGAGAATTCTGATTTTTATATTTTCTGCAATCAAGAGAATGATATAACAAATGTGTACTTTGAGTATTGGATCAAAAAAGGATCATATTCTCATATTAGTTGTTTAATATGGAATTATTCCACAGTGCTGTCTGCCATATAATACTGCAATCTTTCATTTAATAAGAACTTTATGTTGGGTCACAAAAATGTGAAGTTTTTCCCCATTTCCAAGCTGCTACATGAGTTGTAAGTTAATCCGATTTAATGGGAGCGTGTCAGCAACATATGTACACTTGGAAAATGAATGCTTCAATGATGTATTATAGCATTTTAGTAAATTTTACTTTCTGTATATCTGCGTTTCTCTAGAAGGTGTTTCTTTTCATAAAATGACAACTTTTCTGCCTGAGGGTTTTGTTTTACTAAAATTCACTTCATGCTGTTGGCCCGGTGGCTCTTACTGTATTTCTCTTCTGCTCTGCTCACATTGTGTAAATGTGAATTCTTTATAGGACACCAGCTGTCATGTGCAATAATGATCAATCTTTGTTTACACACGATTGCATTTAATCAATCTGGAGCCTTCATATTGTGACTAAAAGGAAGACTCACAGACAGTAATTGACATGTTAGTAATCTATACATTTACATATAAATCTGTTGCACGTTGAGGTTTTAACAGCCGGACCCTGTTTCAGAAAACTCTTGAGTTAGTTAACCCTGAGATGAGGGAAATGTGTTTTGGATAATAGTTTGTTACTCAGGGAAATCTGAAGTCATTTCTTTGAACATCGTTAAAATATTACAAAGAGTAAAGTCACGCTCAGCTTTAAATGAAACCTCTGCATGTCCCTCGTTTTGCGAGTTGAAGTTATTTTTTATACAACTGAGTCTATGCACACAGATGTCAGCCGTCACAAATTGAACATAATTCCGATTGACGATTATATGTAAATATTTCTATATATTTCTTTACATTTTTAAGTGAACAGGATGGTGGTGCAGCTGTAGAATGTAGTTTGACGGATAGTTTATTTGAAATAGGCTGTTTAGTCTTTTAACAGCATTTCAGTGACTGTTTAACAATATTACATTTGTTGAAGTAGCTGTAATTAAGCTACTTAATGCTGTTTAAAATACACTAATTCAACCTTTAAATGACGTAACACATTGTTGCTGGATCAGATTTTGAGCTTACAATCATGTCTCTTATGTCTATTCTATATATTTTTTAAATCTTAACCTACATTTGTCATTCTCAGGTTGCCCCTGTGTTGTGTCCTCGACAGATTAAAGCTAAAAAAAACGATTTAAAATGCTATGTAGACTACAGACACTGTCAAATTCCAATACTTCATAGTTTGATAAATGAGTTACTGGACAATACTGTGTTAACTTATTGAAACTGCTCTGACTCAGGCTCCTGTTTAAAGATACATGTGTACAGTCCATATATACTTTAAATGCATTAATATTGCTACGTTCACCAATTTAAGACAAAACACAAGGTGATATTAATGTAAACAGTTCGGAAAAGGAAGAGAAATATACAACTCAAACTTCATAAATTTATTTAATTTAACAGGAAAAAGGGTTACACATGGAAAACAAGACTTTGAGGCAAATGAGAATACCAATCCCAAATCTGAAATGTATATTCAAATTGTCACAAAACAAATAAGTTAGATGTAGAACCTGAAACCAGCTGTTGTAAAAAGCCCCAAATCAGCCAAACTTCAGACAACAGGAAATGACTCAAACTGCAGCGCTGTGTGTGTCTAAATAACTAAATCAATGAATCCTGTCTGAACCATAAGTCACTCGACCAGCTGAAAATGATGTTGACTCTTTTCCTGAAGTCCCTTTTCTCCAGCTGCGACAGTTTAGCTTAGTTCAGTGACTGACAAGATTTATTATCTTTCCATACAGACAACGAAATGACCACAGTTCTGCATTCACTGGTGTTACCAGCGTGCCTTTTATTCAGTGTCTCTAAAAAGGCCACAAAATGATTTTGTTTTCTGAGTTTCCATGCTGCCTGCTTTTTAAAAATTGTTTAAGCGGCTTGACTCAATGAGTCACAGCCCACATTATTCATCTGTCTCCCCACACACACAATCCACCGCCTTCTTTTCCATCTGTAAACTTGTGAATTAAACAAACACATGGTTATTCATACAAACAGCCATACACACACTAAAAAACTGTAGGCTATGCTGTGTAAAGAAGGTTAGAAAATAGTATTTATTTTCCCTTTGTAAGACAAGTGAATAGACATGAGTCAAGTGTGATACCAGAGGGACTGATTAATGGCTACTACAACAACTAGAAAAACAGGAATGGTGGTTACAATGTAGGTTCCCTTTAAAACCTGTTTAACTTGTGTCTTTGGCTGCATGGACAAGGTAATGTTTCAACGAAAGTTAAAGGTTTGTGAAGTCAGGGTTTAAAACGATGTCACCTGTCAGAGCCTGATACCTTAATAGCTTAATGATAGGTCAAAATGTCATTTAACATAGCAATACTCATTTATTATATCAAATCTTATCTCACTATGATAACTTTACTATGTCAATGGTGTGTGTGTATGGAGCTCTCAGTGAAGGCAAATGGTAATACATAGTCATTTTAAATGTATTTTGACTTGATAGGGAAACTGAATTCAAAATAATGGCATATCTAAGCCTTGTCGCTTCGGCAGATCAAATAAAAGGGGGGATTCGTTCACCTTAATATTATGAAGGACTTATTTCATGATTCTTTCTGAGACCCTGAAACAGGAAAACTCGAACTCCTTCTCGTCGTACCCGAGATAGAATGTATTAACTACATGTCCCATGAGTCTTTGCGGGTATATACAATACAACCATAAATAAAACCTTGCATTTCAGATGCGTACAATAACCGAATAACAAGTAAACATGTAGTGTTTACTTGATTCAGATTTGTAATTAAGATACCAACAAGTTACTCGTAACGTTAGAGGAAACAAACAAAGCAAAAAAATTAGCAGAAAACTGTCCAGTTACCATGGCTTTTTATTTTGCCTCTGAATTGTGTTGCCCTAGCAACCCGAGTCTGACGTCACCCGTCCCGATGCGACCCTGCTGCTGTTTCTTTGATTGGAGGGAAACCCCGTGGACGAGCGGGAGAGATCATCAGCTGTGCTGCCGGGGTATCAGGAGCAACATCGGTCTAAACGACACTCACAGGTTAGTTTACGATTACCGGGTGATGGTCGGTGGCTATTTTCGATGTTAAACCGTTACATGTGCTCCTCGTGGTGTTGGGGAATCGTTTAAATCCCGCTTGTATCGGTGCAACTGGGGCGGTGAGAGGGAACCAGTGATGCGCTGCAGCTCAGTCATTGTTCGGCGCTTATCGTGCTGAATGGGAAGCGTTGCTTCACTTTATCCCGTTTATTTCCCTTTTACAGTCTGTGTTTATAAGGTAGTGTTCAGGTGTAACGTTACCACGTCCGCTTTTTGTAAATGAATCCACCTAAAATGAATGCTTAATGCTCGTAAAAACCAACAGCACTGGCTCGTTTTCCGGGAAGCGGAAAAAGGGCGTTCACTTTGGACTGAACCAAGCTACCGTTGGGCTCATTTAACGTCATTTAAACTGAGTCCGCGCTCACCATTTTATAGTTCTCATCTGTCCACCCGCAGTGGTGTAAATCATTCATCACGTTGCGCAATGAAAATATTGACGCCAAATCACATATAGGTAGGCCTGTATCCTAGCCGCACACAGCGCGAGCTCGGTGGGCAGGTGTGTGTGTGTTTGCGCGTGTGCGTGCGCATGTGTGACGTGAAACTGGGTGGCCGACATTCCTCTGAAGGGTGCAGGTGTCTGCTTGTTGGCAAATCTGACTCAGTCGTCGTGAGATTTTTTATTTTATTTTTTTGAAACGCTGGTCTCGTAGGTTTTGGTGGTTGTGCGTTTTGTCCAAGCAGCTGGTGAGTTAATACGTATGTATAATATATTAATGTATAGTTTACGCACTGCAACAATACTGCAGCCATCCTGAGACGAACAGGGAGGATGTAAAATGTCTTTGCTAAGAAGTAGCCTAGCAAGTGAATTGTGTGTCAGGGGTCTGAGCAGAACATGGCTGCTTTATGATCATACTTTCTATCCTGCATTTAACCCAGGAGATAACTCTAACTTATTTTTTAAAATGATGTAACATACATCTGAAATGATTAGGTGAGTCATTTATGAATTGATTGGCAGTAAATATATCTGCAAGGGTTTGGATGAGCTCATTAGTAAAGCAGACATGCTAAACGTGCACTGGTTTCAGCCCCAGTAATGTGAGCATTTCCTGCTTTTCTGTGTCATACAGGATGGTTAACAGAATATTTTGGGGTTTTGGCCTGTTGCTTGGAAAAATAACATGCAATTTAAAGAGGTCAGTTCAAATTGCATGTCTAGGAAATTGAGATGGAATTCGTTCTCTAAATTGTGATTTTTATTCAGTATTTTTACTTTTCCCGGCCCAAACCGGTAATCTAGACAACTTAAAACTAAATAAAGCAACCTGAAAGGATATATAATGAAAAGGATTGTTTGCTTCAACCCTAATGGAACTTTGTTTTCAATATTGTGGCCCTACTATGACCAAAGTGTTGATTCATCATGCTATTTTGCAAATTTCTATCTTGAAATGAATAATGTTGGAGGAAGTCTCTTCCTGTGAAACCTCAGTTCACATAGCTGCGTTCTCCTGTCGTCTTTCTAATGACTAGGATGCAAAGTCAGTTTAGTCACCAGTATGAATCAGAGTGTGTGCGCCAGACTGAGTGCAGACGAGCCAAACTGGTTGACATACAAAAACTAAAAAGCTGCTGTGCACACACCCGAGACACTTACTATTGAAAATACATCCAAGCAATCATTGTTGGAGGCTGAAACACTGATAACGGTGAATCATTTGATGAATAATGTGACACTGACCAATGGGCATTATGTTTTGTGCGACATGGACTTTTTTTTACATGTAATATTCTCCAACTAGAGGGTAGTCAAAGCATTTACTTCCTGTGGACCAATTGCTGTTTTTTGTGCATTCAAACAAATGTTTACATGCATACTAGAAACTCAAGTTACGCAAGGAAGGACGATGTGTACGGGCTCTGTCGTCCTTCATTCAAGTTAAACTATTAAATCCCTCCCCCTTACCCACCATGTTGCTCCCCTCTTTCTCTCCCTGTTCCTGCCCTCCCCCAACACTCTCTCCTCTGTCTTCCTAATCCGTCTCCTCTTGTTTTGTCCCCCCCTCCTTCTCCTTCTCCTGTCCTTCCTTCCTCCCTCAACCCACACAGGAGCCATGACAGCCAAGGAAGAGCAGATACAGAAAGCCAGGCTGGCCGAGCAGGCCGAGCGCTATGATGACATGGCCGCAGCCATGAAGGCCGTCACAGAGGGGGACGCGGTGCTTTCCAACGAGGACCGCAACCTGCTCTCTGTGGCCTACAAGAACGTGGTGGGGGCCAGGAGGTCCTCGTGGAGGGTGGTGTCCAGCATGCAGCACAAGTCTGAAGACTGCGGGAAGTCTGCGCTGGCCAAGGCGTACAAAGAGAAGATCGAGTCGGAGCTGAGAGACATCTGCAAAGAAGTGCTGGTAAGAAGCAGACACTTTGCTGACTATTTTTTTCCAAAAGGTTCAGCTTGCACCTTTTTTAACACTTTTCTCCAAATACTGTTGTAAAGGTTACGAACTGATGTGTTACTGCTTGTGTGTTGAGTTCCACACTTTTCTACACTAACATAGTATACCATCACTTGCAGGACCTGCTCGACAAACATCTAATCCCCAAAGCTGCGAATCACGACAGCAAAGTCTTCTACCTGAAGATGAAAGGAGACTACTTCCGCTACCTGGCTGAGGTTGCTTGTGAAGGCGATAAGGAGGGTAAGTCAAGCAGACCTTTTGATTTCTGTTTTTTTTTTTTTAACGATGAAAGAAATCACTCGGGAGATTATTATGCTCGGTGTGCACGAGCAGTACGCAAGACACTTCAATCGCACAACAATTGAAATGTTGCCTGCTGTTGCTCAACACACATTGCTGTGTGATCCAGTATTATTTCTATGGTGAAAGGTGCTGAAAATCGTCTTTTAAGATGAAACAAGGCTCGCTTCAGGTGTTTGTGGCAAGACCCCCCTCCCCCCCAGGAGGGGGGGGACTGCTGTTGTCATGGCAACAGGAGCAGCACCAGGGTGTTGGCTGCAACAGGTTGCTGATGACATATTTAGAGTTTCTTCGTTGAACCTTTTTTTTTTCCTCAATTTCAGGTTGTTTTGTGGGTCATGTAGTGGGTGCTTTTCATGTCTCTATCACTTTCTTGCCTCCTCGTCACGTCTTTGGGTTAGAGTATATGTATGTCTATCACCAAAACAAATCAGGATATTTAACATTTGACTGAATAGTGCTTGAACGCATCATAATGTAACTCGATGCTACCTCCATAATGTTGGCTGTAAGTAGTGTTTAACCACAGGAGTGCAGTACTGATCGGGCAGGATGTACAGATTTTTGTGACAGGTGGTGGTGTTCCTGTGCATTGTAAATGATATAATGTGATATCAGATTGGTGCATAGTAGTCACTGATCCCTAATCCAGCATTTTAGGCTGTGTCAGAGGCCTTTCCAGTATTGGTATCGGGAACAACCCTAACGCCTGATATTTCATTCATTTTGAGGGACATGTTGTCGTCTTAATCAAGTCCTGTTGATCGTATGGTGATGGGGGGGGGTTTATTGTCTAACATTACTTATCGATCTTTACTGTAAAACGCTGGCCAAAGCCCAAAATGAGTCTTTGCAAACAGTGCAAAGATTTGAAACAATGCATTGATTGAGTTGACAAAGATTACACGGCAAGTTTCAAGGTATTGTTTTGTAGTAAAAAAAAAAATGCCAAAATGTTCATGGATTCCAGCTTGCTTGGAGGAGTTGCTTCTTTTTTTTTTTTTTTTGAAAGTTAACT
>NW_022280065.1:4434472-4467764 GCF_004355925.1 Anarrhichthys ocellatus | reverse complement strand
TTTTTTTTTTTTTTTTTTGAAAGTTAACTGAATATAACTGGGCTTTACTTTGTTGGTTGGGCAAAACAAAAAAAATGACATGGACTTGGGGTTTAGGGAATGGACCGAATGAATAACCGATAAAATAATCACTAACTGCAGCCCCACTAGACAGTTCAGGCACAAGCAAGGCTTTGATGTCACGTTGATAGGAGTAACGCTGTAGGCAGGCTGTTGAATGTATGTTTTTGTATCCTTAATGTTATATTTACATTATACTCACCGGGAAGTGTACTTTTTTCCCCATATAAAAACTCTGCTTCCTCATTGGTCTGTCTTTGTATGTGCAGAAATCATCAAGAATTCACAACAAGCCTACCAGGATGCCTTGGATATCAGCAACAAAGAAATGCCGGCCACGCATCCCATCCGCTTGGGCCTCGCTCTCAACTTCTCTGTCTTCTACTACGAGATCGTCAACTCACCTGAAAAAGCCTGTCAGCTGGCCAAGACGGTACCAACTGTCCTCTTCTCACAGCACTGTTTTATTTTGGTTACATCCTATTTAACGGGATGCTGGTAAATGATCTGTATATGTGTGAAGGAAGAGTACATTGCTGAGTGAAGTGCATGGTTACAATTCAGTTAAATGGGCATACTTTAAACTGAGTGAGACCGAGTATAGCTTTGGGTGTGTAGTTCATATTAAAAGATTGGTCTAATTGTGATTATCCCAGTCTGTAGAATATGATGTGGAGGTCAGGACACCTCTGCACCACAACATTTCACTTTAAATATTTTGACACACATTTTGCCTCCTGCAATTAAAAAATGTATCTTATTGCGATTTAGATACAATTTTGATTGTTACTACTTATTTTGTATTTAAACTGTGCAAAATTTGTCAAAACTCCAGAGCATAACTTGGAAATTTACCAATCCTTTTCAACCGTAGCTACTAATACCATTAAGGATGTATCTGTTCTATTTAAGTATCCACATAATGCTTGGCCTTTTTTAATTGTTAACTATGAAGCTTCAGAGGTACTGATTGGTGGATTTGGTTACCTTTGGATATCTAACATGCACACATGAAAGTGATGTCAAGCTTTTAGTCTAAATCTCAGCAAGACAGCCATTGAGTACATTTCCGAAAATTTCAAACTATTTCTTGAATTGCACATGGATACAACATACTGTAAATTGGTCCTTCAAAGTTTACTATGTTTTTGATGTATAGTCTTTTTAATTCGAGTTCTTGACACTTTTGTGATACCTTTTGACAGTTCAAACCTGTGCTCCAACATAGTTTATGTTCTTATGACCCAAATCTTGTATTGGGACCTATTATTGGATTTGTCACTTTTTCCCCCGACAGTATTTACTTAATTCCATCTCATGTCAGTGAATGTACAATCTGTTTTTGGAAGCCCTGATGGCTGTGTGCATCTTTTCCAGGCCTTCGATGAGGCCATTTCCATGCTGGACAGCCTCAGCCAGGAGTCCTACAAAGACAGCACCTTGATCATGCAACTGCTCCGTGACAATCTGACAGTGAGTGTCTCGTCTTTATGTCCCAGTATAATATAATATTTGTCGCGTTTAGTGTAGCATAATCTGCATAGACGGCTGTTTAAATCACACAAATATCCCGTTCTGTGTGTTTGGAAGTTATTGACTGTATCTACATTGATTAATCAAAGCTCCAAGTCTGTCTATAGGCCAATAGACATTCTTGATTTCTTCCCATGGAGCTGACATTAAAACTATTTTCGTCACAGGTAAAAGAGGTTAGCGAACCTCTGGGGATTCCCAGTTTGTGTGCAATAATCCTAGTGTCCTTTGCTTTGTTTCAGCTGTGGATGTCAGACGCCCAGGGTGACTGTGAGGGAGATGAGCCGGAGCAGGAGCCGGAGCCGGTACAGAAGCCGGAAAAGGAAAAGGAAAAGGAAAAAGAGCCGGAGCCGGAGCCGGAGGCTGTAGCTTAGAGGAAATGAACCTCGGGGGAAAAAAACAAGAAAAACACACATTTTTTACCTCTCACCAGCCTAAGTTGTGTGTGTGTGTAGTTGTGTGTGCACATACAGATATGTATGTTTACACTCAACTCACAATGTGTAAAGTACAGTATGTGTGTGCAGATACATTCGTGTGCGTGCGTGGGTGGGTGTGTGTTGTATGAGCACCTCCACAGAGAAAAGAATGGAATAGATCTGTTTGGTTTCGTTTCAACATTACTCATTGTGTCAACCAGTGGATGTTTCTTTTTCATTTTGTTTCTTGTCCAGATTAAATCCCTCCTTTTAGGTCCAAACCAACCCCATGTTCTTTAACCTTATTCACTGTAGCAAACAAAAAAGTCAAACAAAAAAACTTCTAATTTTGATAATTTATACATTTTTACTTGAACTCAACATTTACAATCTTTGACACTTGGGTCTACAAAATCCTGAATGAAGCATGTAAACTGTAAAAAATGAATTGGTCACATTGGTCTGAATTGTCTAAACTGTGGGCTTCATCACAATGGCATTGCTCCTGTAGATGGCAGAATTAACTTTGGTAAAGATCTGTTACTATATAGCTTGTATCCATCCCGCCCTGTCACGTCCAGTGTAGCAGCTAGTGTTTTTATGGGTGGTACGTGTGTCACGGCTCAGTGGGTTCTGTGTGCATTTGGATGTAGGAAAGGCTTTTTTTTTTTTTTTTTTTTTGTATGAATGGCCACTTACGGAAACTGTGGTAAAACTTGGGTTGACGGTTTTGTTGAGGATTTCATTCCATTTAACTGACATCTTTTCACTCTCAGTGAAATGTGTTGACTATAATTTCCTGCAATTTTCCACAACACATGACAAGGTATAGACGGCCTGAGATAAAGTGAACAACTTGACAAAATGGCTCGATACTGTAACTTTTGATATTTTATCTTTTCAGCAGTGCAGAGGATACTTTCGCCATGTGCTTGTCTGTGGCTTTCTACTCTTTTTCTATTCAGGTGTTTTGTGTTTTCTTTGTGTATTTTCTTCCCTTTGACTCCTGATTTGGTTCCTGGAATGTATGTGGTTCTCATGAGTATGGTTTGAGGGTTAGCCGTGCTTTGAAACTGGCAGGTTATGCTAAGGATTTAGCTTGAACCAGGTGGTTTACAGTAACATTTACCTTTCTTGAAAGTACATTGTGAAAAAACTAAAACAATGCTAAATGTAAACTGATTATCAACGTAACTTGGTAGAAAGCTGTGTTATGACATTTAGTAGTCAGAGTAGTGCCAGTTTCTTCTAATTACAGTATCTTGATTTTTAAAAGATGGGATGCAGGATTCAGAACACTTTTGAGTACGTTATTTGGTTATGTGCTTTTCATGTAAGTGGAATTAAAACATTAAAATCAAGTGTGCTGTGCTCGATGCATTTGTTTGCTCTCTACATGTGAAATGACATTTTTACAATGCGTTAACATCGAGACATCCTCGGTGATCTGAGAGTGTACACATCTTCAAGCTAAGTGAGGACTGTTTTATTTAGGTAAATGGCTGCTAGTGACTCCTCAAGCACACCGCCAAGGTCGGCATTCATTGAACAACTTTTGTTCATTTCTAATGTTGGAAGTCCTACACTTTGGTATATTCTAATATTGAAGAAAAATACTCGCGTGCCACTTTGCTGTACTGCTGAAAGGCCATGACATGATAAAATACTTTAGCTTAAGTAAAAACTCTTTATTTTCAATACCTTTAATTTACATTTGATTTCTCTACACAAACCTAGACATGATTAGTCTCGCCACACAAGACAAAATAAGTGAAACTCACATGAGTGATGACTCTTGATTTGGTATTTGCATAAATGTCACTCTAATCTGTCTTCACAGCCAGGCGGATCATAAGCACACTGCTGTAAACCTCTATTTAGGAACGATAGTAAGCCGATCACATCACATTCTACCCTAAACAGTGACATGTTTCGCCCTGATCAATGGCCTTTAAAGACAATCTAGAGAAGTTTCCCTCAGATAGCAGCTGATAATGCCCTTAAGAGATACACCACACAGCATATGCTCCTATTTATATATTAAAAAAAAAAAAAAGGTACATTTATAGCGTGAAGGGTTTGTATGTGACTCTCACCTGCATATCATATTTGCTAAGTCACCGTGTCACACGAGGCATATCATGCGGTGTGTGCAGTAAACCCTCGTGCCTATACGCCATGACAAGCCCATGACATTCCGAGCACCGGTAGCAGGGATCTCCCCGAAGCTCTGCGGAGGAATTCACGTCGTCCCCACACAGAATCACCAAACAGTCGACTATTGTGGTCAACCCAATAAGTCAATTTCAGTCTTTAACGATGCGTTTTTTACATAATTTCATCATCATGCGTACAGTTGTGGTCAACGCCCCTTTTGTCGACTTTTTTTTTTCAACTACACCGATGGATGATTGGTCCATTTGGGTGACGCGCCCACTAGTATATAAACGTCAACTTCCTGCTGCTCACTCACCCTCAATCCCGGCTGTTGGTGCTGTGTGAGTGCGTGTGTGCTCCTGAGCCCGCTCACACATTCTATAAAAAAAAAAAATACAAAAAAAACCTCAAAACATAAAAAAAACAAAAAATCCCTCTTTTTTTTTTCCTTCTTCTTCTTTTTGTAACAACGGTGAAGCTGGAGTAACGTTAGACATTCGCGGACTGGACGGTAACGTATAAGAACGGGCTGCCTAACAAATCCAACGGCATTTTATTTTTTCAGTCGACGTGTTACTGGTTCAGAACCGAAACTAAGTAACGTTAATTTGCTTTTATCAGTGTGTCACATTTAAATGACAGTTTTAACCCCATTAGAAGTCGACATTTTGTAATTTTAACATATTTATCTCATACATTTTTTACTCAAAACCCTTGAACTGACAAGCCAACGGTTGTTAACGTTAACCATCAGCATTCTGCCCCCGAACTGACGTGACGCTCGTGACCGTGAGATAACCATTCGTACTGTAGCCGGAAAAACTTTTTTTTCCCCGTCAAGAAAATCCGGCTTCGCCCGAGGTGCTTTACTAGCCTCGATAATGAATCCCAGTGCTCCCAGTTACCCCATGGCTTCCCTGTACGTCGGGGATCTGCATCAAGATGTGACCGAGGCCATGCTGTACGAGAAATTCAGCCCAGCCGGAGCTATCCTATCGATCCGGGTCTGTAGGGACATGATTACCCGGCGTTCCCTCGGATACGCTTATGTCAACTTCCAACAGCCAGCGGACGGTAGGTACTTTATTAAATGTCTGTTTTTAATAATGACAGTATGTGACAAGTGAAAGCTAGCCCCCTTTTTTTTTTACTACACGTGACTGCGGCCGACATGTTGTCGGTAGGTTCTCCTCAGTTGAACCTCCCCAGCAGTGGCGTAGCAGCAAAGCACCACGTCCGCCCTGCCCACCCTAGTAATGTAGCAGTGTACCGCTATCTATCGGCCAGCTGAATGCTCAATGCCTCTTTATCTCCGCTCTGTCGGGACAACACCCCAACTGTTCTCCCTAAACAGCTGACACAAACATTTTGATTGAATCTCCCTAGAATGATCTGAACATCCATCTTTATTTGTAGATTAAAAATAAATAGTATACCTGTTTTATAAAAATGTTAGAATATGTCAGCCCTGCATACTGTATAGAAGCCAAATATCTACATTTTCTGCATTCCCATGATGAGGGCACCGGTCTGCATTTGCCTTTTTGATTTTCTTGGATGCAAAAATGTTTCACCGCCACAACATCATCATGGTGGTAAAACTGTACCCTAACGCTAACAGTTTTATTCAGTTTCCCTACAAACCGTAAGCACTAGAACCACCGTCAAGACTGTTCGTCATAAATAATCTAAACCCTGCTCCCGTGTTTCTTCCCTCAGCCGAGCGTGCACTGGACACCATGAACTTTGATGTGATCAAGGGGCGGCCTGTGCGCATCATGTGGTCGCAGCGGGATCCATCACTGAGAAAGAGCGGCGTGGGAAACATCTTCATTAAGAATCTTGACAAGTCCATCGACAACAAGGCTCTGTACGACACCTTCTCTGCGTTTGGAAACATCCTGTCGTGCAAGGTAAAAAGACTAGTTTCCCCACTCAGGCTCCATCCACACTAATACGTTTCCTTTCAAAGCCAGGGTTTTATGAAAGATATGCGTTTCAAAACAGAAACCTAGTAGTGTGGATCTAACCCCAGTTTCTTGTATCTAACCTGAATTGGGGATGGTCCACTGTTGTGGTACAGCATTGTGAGTGCAGCCATCATTTGCATGTGTGAGCTTTGTAAATGTCCGATGGTAATTTATACTAGAGACATTACATCGTGTGAAATTGTCCCCCAACAGTTTGTCTTTGTTATTACATTCAGTAGACATAATAGATGGCAATGGGAGAAAGGGTTTTAACAATCACACAGGTTTAAAGTAATTCTGGACTCGTTTCCCAACACAAGGACACAAAAGAATAGTCAGTTTCAGAGAGGAGATGAATAAGACAGTTTCAGGTTCAATGTACTGCATTGTGTGTGGCTTTAAAGCAGCATGTGTTTCTTCCTCTAAGGTGGTTTGTGACGAGAATGGCTCTAAAGGCTACGGCTTTGTGCATTTTGAGACTCAGGAGGCAGCTGAACGAGCCATTGAGAAAATGAATGGCATGCTGCTCAATGACCGCAAAGTGTAAGTGAATGTTTTTAATATGTTTCAAACTAATACGTGAAGCGGAGAAATACTTTTTGTTCAATTAACGCTGCACATGTTCTGATTCGAAGGTTGCACAATGATGCTTGTGCACATAATGTGTGATAAGTGTGTAATAATGAGCTTGATGAACACACGGTCTGCTTTTCACTTGCGATGAGCAGAACATTTTATCATTCCTATAATTAACATAGTTGATGTCTAATTAATTATTTGCTTAATGTCCATTTCAATGCAGCTTCGTGGGTCGCTTCAAATCTCGCAAAGAGCGCGAGGCGGAGCTGGGTGCCCGAGCCAAAGAGTTCACAAATGTCTACGTCAAAAACTTCGGTGAAGACATAGATGAAGAGAAGCTGAGGGACGTCTTCAGTAAATATGGTCAGTCATGGTGTCCAATCTCCAAACAGCTCTATGAAATGACTTAAGTCTGCTCCTGTGCATAGAGACGCAATGGTTTGATCATCTGCATTAAAACACGATTGGGTAAAATATAGTTCCTAAATGCATGTCTCTGTTTAGGAAACGCGATGAGTATCCGCGTCATGTCGGATGACGGCGGAAAGTCTCGAGGCTTCGGGTTCGTCAGCTTTGAAAGGCACGAGGATGCCCAGAAGGTAAGAGTTTGTCCCAACCGCCTGGAGACGTCCACCACTACGCCCTCTGAGTTGGCTTTGTTTTCCCGTTTGCTTCAGGCAGTGGATGAGCTGAACGGGAAGGAGTTCAACGGCAAGCTCATCTACGTTGGCCGCGCCCAGAAGAAGGTGGAGCGACAGACTGAGCTCAAGCGCAAATTTGAGCAAATGAAACAAGACCGCATGACTCGCTACCAGGTCCTCTTCCTCTTGTCAGATTCAACATAATTTATTGTGCCCAAAGTGAAGCGTCATAGTTTGATAGTTGCTTCTAATTGATCCCTTCGGTGATACCGTCCGGTCAAGCAGGTTGACCGGTTGCAGCTTTGTCAAATTCAGTGCTCCCTCCTCAATAGGTTGCACTGGCCAAAATGGCTGCAACAGTGACTCTGTAGTTCATGGGCCCCACCTTTCTTCACCGTGATCTCTGGGGATAAATATGTATTACAGACAAATGCATTAAATACATAGTAAAGGGACTTTTTTCAGTCCTTTGGCATTGGATTATTTTTACCCAATATGTAATGTTTTCAAAGAAAAGTTAAGATTAGTTTTGTCTTATTTTCAGGGTGTCAACTTGTACGTGAAGAACCTTGATGACGGGATTGACGATGAACGTCTGCGAAAGGAGTTCACACCATTCGGCACCATAACCAGCGCCAAGGTAGGACATCAGCTGTTTTCTTTGCTTTCTGTAATTTCATAGATGACTTATAGGAACCGCTCTCATTTACCGGTGCCCAGATTCATTCATCAGTGACATTTGACTCTCTCGCTCTCAGGTCATGATGGAGGGGGGGCGCAGTAAAGGTTTCGGCTTTGTCTGCTTCTCGTCCCCGGAGGAGGCCACGAAAGCGGTGACGGAAATGAACGGACGCATCGTAGCGACCAAGCCGCTGTACGTGGCCCTGGCCCAGCGGAAGGAGGAGCGCCAGGCCCACCTGACCAACCAGTACATGCAGCGCATGGCTAGTGTGCGTGCGGTGCCCAACCCGGTCATCAATCCCTACCAGCCGGCCCCGCCCTCTGGCTACTTCATGGCAGCCATACCTCAGGCCCAGAACCGTGCCGCTTACTACCAAGCTGCTGGGCAGATGGCCCAGCTCCGCCCGAGCCCACGCTGGGCCACCCAAGGTGTCAGGCCACAACGTGAGTATCTAGCCTTTCTTAAGCTGTCCTTCAATCATTGTTTTGTCATTTTAAAGCACTGAAACAAAAAGTAGTCGTTTGTACACAAAGCCACTATGTTGTTGTGTGTTCATAGACTTCCAGAACATGCCGGGTGCTATGCGTCCCTCAGCACCGCGCCCTCAGACCTTCGGCACCATGCGGCCGACCTCCCAGGTGCCCCGCATGATGTCCACCCAGCGTGTCGGTCAGTCGCCTATACTCGAGCCATAGTTTGTCCAACTGCGCATCAAATACAGTTCGACTGTATGTCTGCTGCTTATTTCTTTGCGTTTATGTTTCTGTACCCCTGTTCTTGCCACAGCTCAGACCATGGGCCCCCGACCGGCTGTCGCAGCTGCAGCAGCAGGCGTTCCTGTGCGCGGAGTCCCTCAGTACAAATATGCCGCGGGAGTCCGCAATCCCCAGCAGCACATACCTGCTCAGCCACAAGTCCCCATGCAGCAGGTACAAATCTCTTTGTTAGGCCAACTGCTGCGGCTAACCTGTTCTGCCCTCCATGTGGGGAAAACGTCTGACTTATAATTTCCTGCGTCCCTTTCCCCACAGCCTGCTGTCCATGTTCAGGGACAGGAGCCTCTGACGGCCTCCATGCTGGCAGCTGCTCCACCACAGGAACAGAAGCAGATGCTGGGTAAGCTTCAGCAACAGCTCTTCATGACCACATACCTCATTAGAGTGATGTAGCACTCATCCCCACCTTTCACTGCACCCAGTATGTGCAATATCATTTGAACTTGAGACTTTTACTCCACCTCTATCTCCAGCTAAGGAAACCACACCCCCACTTGACCTTCTCTGCTGTATATTGTATAACGCATGTATTAACATGGTGTTGTCTCAGTAACCGTCCCTCGGTGAGTGATGATTACATTCTGTATTAAATCCTCTGTGTCCGTCACTCCTCTAGGTGAACGTCTTTTCCCACTGATCCAGAACATGCACCCAAGCCTGACTGGGAAGATCACTGGCATGTTGCTGGAAATTGACAACTCTGAGCTTCTCCACATGCTGGAGTCCCCAGAGTCTCTCCGCTCAAAGGTAAGAACTTAAGTTCAGAGACTACTTTCTGTTCTTAATAGAAATGTCCCAGGAAACATTTACACCAAAGGATGTGAGTTTAAGTGCAAGTATGCTACTGAGCTTGATGTGCAGGAAAGGTGGATCTTGTGGCAGCAGAGCACTTTAAAGATCCCACCACGATGTTGTGGCGTTGCCAACATTCAACAACTCAATCTTTGCAGGTGGATGAGGCAGTGGCTGTGCTTCAAGCCCACCAGGCAAAGGAAGCCGTCCAGAAGACTGTGACGAATTCAGCTGGTGTCCCGAGTGTCTGAACCCAAGGTATGACTCGTTTCCCAGAGCTGCTTTAACAAGGAAAGGACGGTGTTGACAGGAGATTATGGCTTCACGTGACACTGCCACACATGGCATCCACATGGCTCTCAACATGACGACTGCTGATGCGGGCGATAGCAACTATGGTGTTATAAGCGAAGCACATAAACATGTACAGTAGTAATTAGTATCACAGATTGTCTTTTTGTGTTTTCACAGGAGTGGGGAACCTTGATACTAGCTTCACCGATGGATCTTAACAGTGAAAAAAATCTTAAAATGCATAAAACAAAGTAAAAAGAAGTCAAATGATATATTAAAAAAATAACTATGGAAACAAGTCTCCAGCCAGGCCTCTAATCAACAGAAACACCAGGCCTTGTTGGCTGAGTTAAAAAGAGAAAATACACAAAAAAGAGAAAAACTTAAAATAAAAAATAACCAGTTCATGAGAGGTTTTAGAGAAGAATTCCGTGATAAAATATGATTGAAAGCATTCCTTTTCTGCCATTGTTTTCCCTTTTTGAAATGTTTGAATGTTTGGGCTGTAGAAGACTGTTTATTGTGAAATTTCCCTTCACCTTTGCTTGCTTGAATAAAACTTATAAAGTAATCTGTATGTGTCTGTTGACTGTTTGTGAAATTACAAATAGTGGCAATAAGTCTGTTCCTATGACTGATAGTAACATGATTGTGGTAAGAGTCTCCAAATGTGTTGGTCAAATCAAACCCATTCAGAACTGCAATGATAAAGTGGCCAACAAAAGAACACTCATCATACACAAATGAAATGTACACAGTGAAGTTGTTTCAAGTTTTAATAGTGCTTTGGGACAGAGATGATATTGTCAGCAATCGCATATAACGCATCTTAGGCTGCACTTTCAGGCCAGCTGCAAGAGGGTGGTGTGGGGGCACATTTGCATCTTTTGGAAGGACAGTTTGTTTAGTTTCCAAGTACCATGGTCTGCTCTTTCATCTTCTGGATGATGGCCTCCATCTGCTGCTGGAAGCTCTCGATCTGGGGCTTGAGCTGTTCCTGCACGTTGGCGGCCAGGGGCCTAATATGCTCCTCGACGTTGGTGGCAACGGTCTTCAGCTGCTCCTGAATCTGAGCAACTAAAGGCTGAATCTGGGTCCTGTGGGGTAGAACATGGTTAACCATCATATATGAAAATCCAGAGCGGTCTCTGTTGCTAGCATGTGTCCTGGGCTACTGATGAACAGTTCAAATATTTATTTATTTATTTTTATCGCTAAGTCGGTGAAATTGGGTTCCCCAAATGATGAAATAAGTGTATTGGTATATATATATTTTTTTTTTGGTGTTTAAATTTTATTGTGGTAAAGTAAGCCGTAGATGATTATTGACAACCATTTAACAGCAGTGGAAGAAGTATTCAAGTCATTTACCGAAGTTATTATCTTGAATGTTACCCTAAACCTTGACTATATGTGGTGAGACGGAGGTGTCCCGGGTTCGCTGTACTCACTGAGCCTGGTTTGCCAGGTCCTGGTTGCGGATTAGCTCAGTCATGTCCTGTATCAACTTGGTCTTCAAATCCTCAAAGTACTGACCGAGGTTTTTAAGATCGCTAGCATCTTGTGCAAAGCTTCCTGTAGGTTTCCAAAGATAAAAAAAGTCAATTAAGTATGTTTTTCACAACTACGATAAACAAAATACTTGCACTCTTCTCATTTGGAGACGAAGTAAATATGAAGGTCCTACCTTGTGCCAGAGCAAGCAGAACAATGGTGGCAATGAGGGAGAATTTCATGGCTGCTGAGTGGAGGAGACCTACAAAAGCAAACATTTATGCATGATGATGATGATATAACCTGATGTTAATACGCTGCATGTTCCTCTGTCATTTTTGCTCTGTTGCAATATAATCATACCTGTGCTGACTAAAAAAGCACCATCTTTTTTACACCATTTTGCTTGGAGTTAACCTTCCTGACAATGTTCCTTTTGAAATCCAAAAATGGGCCATTAGGATGTTTCATGAAGTTGTTTTTCAGAAGTTGAATAGTTGAAAAGTTCTTACTTTTTCTAGGAATGCCAGCCTGACTTTCTCATGATGAGGTAATAAAATAAATATTTGTAGTCACCGTGTGTTTGTCCAAACCCCCACGCATTAACTTGTAAACTTTATCTGGCTTATCAGAAACATCGCGTCAATAACTGCAGTAAAAAGCTGGAGAGGGAACCTTGACTTTGGAATAATTTATCACAGTTATGTGTTCCCAGCTCACAAAATGAACATCTATATTTCATTGCTCTGAATCAAGAGCAGAAAACTTCTCTACAACTGTTTAATGAATTTAGAATAAGATATTTTGTAGAAGAGAAAGCTTATTTTCATGAAATAAGAATTCCAAAATGTTATTTCCATGGCTGGTTGTGAACATGAGTTATACTCTCAAACACAGAAACCAGAGAAGTTAGTCTCAAACTTGCCATCAAGTATTAAATCTGCAGCTGCTCTGTAGACTGGGAGATGCAAATGAGCTGTATTCTATTGTAGTGCTCTTAGTTGTGAAACAGAAATGTACCATATACTCAAAACATTCTCCTGGGTGCTCTCAGTGTCATATGTAACATCTTTCATTGTCTATGGAGCGCATCACACTCTATACTTGATATAATTAATGTCAAGTCTAATGTGTCTTAATAGACACATCTGAGTTTTAGTGCTGTAAATTTGTGGATTTGGGAAAGAGTTGTTCATGTTTACAATCTTACACCCTTGGAATAACATGTATGCATTTTGAAACTAGTTCCCCTTTAAGTTCCTGGAATTGGACCACCTGTGGATGAGGGCATATTTTCTCCTCTTTGGAATTAAAAATATATTTTATGATTTACTGATAACATATAAAGAGCTAGGCACTTCCATTGGTTTAGTGTTAATCAGACTATACTGTCACTATGCTGCTTTAAATACAGTGAACACCTCAGTGCATATATTCATTGGGTCATTTATTAACTCTTTTATACTTTCATTAAGATTGAGGAAAATACATTTAAAAAACAAATTGGAGTGACATCATTTTTATATCCTTTTTAGACCATAGACTTTAAATCTGAATATATACAAATATACAGATGTGTATCGCTGCTTTGTGTGTTAAGAATCTCTGTTGCAGATGATGAAACAAAATTAAGAAAAATAATTTAGTGTTCACAAACTATGTATAAGGGCAATCTATTAATACGATTTTAAAAAATAGACTGAAAAGGATTGTGCCAGAACTTGACATGAAAGTATAACATTGAAAATTTAAAGATGTTAAACATGATTGAGAAACATCTTCAGGAGCAAAACCCTCCCTTTGCCATTATACAACATCAGTTCCCTCATTACATCTTTAAAGGAGTGCATTTTACCCTCAAAAGTTGCCTTTCAGTCTTTTAGTTAAGTAACAATTAGTCTTACATTCCAGGAGAGTTATTGGAATTGTCTCATTGTTTCAGATGCAGTTTCAGCCCATAACAAAACACATCTAGACTCACCGGTACTGCAGGAGAAGTTGGAAGAGATGATGATTTCTTGTGGGACTCTCATACTTTTTATTGTCCTGCATGATGATGCAGCTGTGACGTGATGTGAATCTGATTGGACAAGAAAAGACGAGAAAACATTATTGGATGTTTGTGCCGATAACGGAATCACAGCACTGACTCTTGCAAACTCTGTTTGCCATCTGGGCAAACTAAACCAAAGTCCAACAGTCCCTCTGCTGACATTCCAACATGAGTGTACATCTTATCATATTGATTAAATAAACGGCTTAATGACGTTAACAGCATCAGCCAGGCCAGAACGTTTGATAATGACACATGAGCTTCAACAGATATAACAAAGAAGATAACTGACAGAATGTCTTGTTTTATTATTGTTCTACTTTGCATTTAATTGTACTATTGTGGCTGTAAAATATTTTAATATTATTTCAGAGAGTGCTTTTATATTAAACACTTTGTAACTTGTTTCGAGTGCCCTATAAATAAAGTTTATTATGATTATGATGAATGTTCTGATTATGATCTGTTTGATTGATTGATTTTATTTGATTGATTCAGTTATCTGTTTTGTTGTAAAGTTGAGTTGTATAGAAGTCTGTCTAGATGTCGCAAACTAGGCTACAAATGCAGTGGTCGCTGCCCTAATGAAAATAGACATTAAATAATAATAATAATAATAATATTTGTATTAATTATTATTATAATGCTTTAAAAGGTACTCAATGGCACTTTACGTGGTAAATAAAGATATACAAATGTGAGTGTGGTCATAAAATGTATGTTTTATTTTATAGGAATCTATGATCACTATCTGGGGATCATTTTAAGGCATTAACAGCATTAAAACAACAACCTAAAAAACACAGGAAAGCATTCTTCATATATATATATATATATATATATATCGTGGCCAGAAACACACTGACAAAGGAGATCAGGGCAGGAAAGAGGAGCTACACTGACAAGTTGGAAAACAAGTTTTCAGCCAACAAACCTGCGTCAGTGTGGAGAGGCCTGAAGGACCTTCCCAACTACAGGAGACCATCCCCCCACAGTGTGGAGAATCACCAACTGGCTGACGACCTGCATGTGTTCTACTGCAGGTTTGATAAGCCCACTTTCACACCCCCCAACCGCTCTGATATCAAACAACCACCCACACCCCCTACGACCTCCTCACCTCTCCCAACCGACCCCCCACCAGCACTGACGATCTGCGAAGAGAATGTGAGTCTGCTCTTTCACAGACAGAAGATCAGGAAGGCACCATGGCCCAGACGGTGTGTCAGCCTCCTGAGTCTGTGCTGACCAGCTGGCCCCTATCTTCACGCAGATCTTCAATCAATCACTGGAGCTGTGTGAAGTCCCCTCCTGCTTCAATCAGAATCAGAATCAGAACCGTTTATTGCCACGGTATGTTGCACATATACAAGGAATTTGTCATGGTGGGTGGTGCATGACATTTAACAATAAACAATAAAATTAAACAATAACATTAAACAATCAACAACAACCAACACAGTGCAAGAAATAGAAACGTATTAAAATGTACAATAAAATATAAAATAAAGTGCACAACAAACTGTAAACAAGTGAAATGTAAGTGAAATGTTAAAAGTGTCGAGTGTGTTTAAATAAAGAAACATAGGGATGTGCAGTGGAGTGACCAGTAGGAAATTGTCCTGGGGATGACAGAGTCAGTGGGGGTCCCGGGCTTTGTTAATGAGCCGGACTGCGGTTGGGAAGAAACTGTTCATGTGGCGTGAGGTCTTGGTCCTGATGGACCGCAGCCTCCTGCCAGATGGATGGGGCATGAACAGTTTGTGTCCAGGGTGAGAGGGGTCGGCTACAATCTTTCTTGCTCGCTTCAGGGTCCTTGAAGCGAACAAGTCCTGGAGGGACGGTAGATTGCAGCCAATCACCCTCTCGGCAGAGCGAATGATGCGCCTGCCCATGTCCTTGGCAGTGGCTGAAGCGTACCAGACCGTGATGGAGGATCAGAGGATGGACTCAATGATGGCAGTGTAGAAGTGCACCTTCATTGTGGTCTGGGGCTGGTTGATGGGGCTGTGGGGGATGGAGTCAGGGCTGTCCCATTGTCTTTCAAATCTACAGTAGAACTCATTCAGCTCGTCTGCCAGGCGGAGGTCATTCCTAGATTGGGGTGTTTTAGGTTTGTAGTTGGTGATCTGAGACCTCTCCAGACAGAAGCAGAGTCACTTGCTGAGAGCTGGTGTTACAAACGCTCCACTATTATCCCGGTCCCCAAGAAATCCTCCATTACAGGATCAATTGACTACCGGCCTGTCGCCCTGTCATTGGTGTTGTTTTATGTTCATATATATATACTTTTGTATATATATTTATATTTGTACATAGTAGATACATGTTTGTACTTACCTCTGTTCTAATTAGTTGTCCTTGTTTTTGTTTATTCGTCTATTTCTTTGTATGTACGTTGAGAGCAACGGAAAAACTGGAGTCAAATTCCTTGTACGCCTACTCATACATGGCCAATGAAGCTGATTCTGATTCTTTCTTGTTAGCCATGCTAGTAGCATAGCTCTAGGAATGGCAATGTCAGTCCATGTGTTAGTCCACCAGTTTGGTGCAGACTGACATATCATAACTGTTGAATATGGATTAACTGTGTGCAGACATTCATGGTTCCCAGAGGATGAATCCTGATGTCTTTGATGATCTCTTAACTTGTCATCTATAGCACCACCAGCAGGTAGACGTTTGTGGTTTTTAGTGATGTGTCTAAGCAGCTATTAAATGGATTGCCATGGAATTTGATACATACATTAATGCCCCATTCAGGATAAATTCAGAATAATCACTTTTGTTATCTCATGACTCAACATTTGAATTAGTCCATTAAATACATGTAAAACTAAAGACATTCCCATCAGCATCAGCTGTGCTTTGTGTTAATTAGCAGATGTTAGCATAGTAACATGCTAAACTAAGATGGTGAACATGGTTAACATTATACCTGCTAAACATCAGCATGTTAGCATGCTGTTACTAGCATCTAACTCAAATGTAGACACGGATAGCTGCTATGGCTTTGGACTGTTTTTTACTTACTATATACATCTTGAACTTTAATTATGAGGATTTATGTCTGCGTGTTGAATTAAGAGTTTACTCTCTTGTTTTAGAATAAATACAAAACTTTTATTTTTTACTCAATTTAATGGACCACAGGATTGAAAAATATTCTCTAAAATGAAAAGAGTTTTTAAGAAAACAACAACAATATGGTCTTTAAAAATGTCTCAGTCAGCTGTCCTTTGGGGAGAAGTATGACACTCATACACGTGGCTGTAACCCTTCTACCTTTGGTTTACATCCAACACGGGTGTTCCAGTCTATCTTTATGGCTGCTGTAAAGTCATTAACACTCAGCCCCACTCCTCCTCAGTCAGTCATAAACAATTCAAAGCGGGGGTAAATGGGAATACGGAGGAAATATATGAGAGGTTAACATAAACAACACAAGTTGTTTAATAAAACTTGAGCGAGAATCCTATGACTCTCTTTTCATCCAGTGGGAAAGCCCTGCACTGGAGTTTTAAAAGTCAGACTACAAAAGCTTAGATCAAAACCAGATGTGGGAATGTATTCTCTCTGTCCTGAGTCTGTTCATCACTGGCCTGGACTCTCCTGGTGAAAACAGCTTAGGTTGTTTACGTCTCTCAATCCCATCCTCTTAAAATGAAAAAAAAAGGAACTGGTATGCAAGGCATGCAAGGATGACATGGACATGGAGCACTACACATAAACGTTGCAGCAAAAAGGTGAACAGTTTGGTAGAACAAAACGAGAAAACATAAAGCTGAGTATCGTCTGTAGTTTTGCTGTATTATAAGTGTAGCACAAAAAAAAACACATATATATGATATAATTGGATTGTTATTATTGTTACAAAACATTTGAATGTTTTGACTGGTAGAAATGGAGTTAGTTGAACTAGATAATATACTCTATAGAGTGTTTGTCGTTTATTTTGTAACAATGTATCATACTCTTAAACTGATCCAATGATTTTAATCTGTAAAGTAACTACAGCTTTCAGACACCAACCCTATCCCCTAAAAATTACATTTATACAGATGTAGTGCAATATAAGGAGAAGCACAGTGGTAGAAGACATACTCACATCGTTTACTTAAGTACCAATACCTTAATGTAAAAAAGTCTTCAGTACAGGTTAAAGTCCTATATTCAAACACATTCATAAGTAAAAGTACAGAAGTATTACAGGCAAAATTGTATTAAAATGACCCTAATGACTGTTATATGTCATGATTATATTGTAACTGATGCATCAATGTGTAAGCAGCACTTCACTGTTGTTGCTGGTGGAGGTGGATCTAGTTTGAACTACTTCATAAACAGTTAACAAGTATTACGTCCAGTGTTTCACAACCTGGAGGTCAGGGCCTCTTTCAAAGGTTCACAAGATAAATGTGATTGGTCATGAGGCTGGATAGAAGAAAATAAAACAAAGTTGTGCAACACAACAATTTATTTTTACTTCTTGGAATCTTATGTTTTTTTGAGAATTATTGGAATGTTTTACTTATTTGGGCTTCAAACTGTTATGTAACTGAAACCGGGTTTAAAGGGGAACATGTCTTTTGGGTGACTGCCAACAACTCACAGACATTAACTAGTAACTAGTATATTTAACTGCCAAGTAAATGTAAAGTAAAAAGTACAATATTTGTGACTCAAGGTGTAGTTTAAAGTAGAAAATAAAAAAGGCAGAAAAAAATGCATTTAAACTTAGCTACTGTTATGAAAACAATATGTTTAGGCTGGCTGCTAGTTATAATTACTGTTATTTGAGCGACAGTGAGAGAAGGAAAAGATAACAAGAAGTGGGAAAAAAGTAAATGCAGCAAACACACATAAAACTAAGCACTAGAAACCGACTGGAGAACAACATCAGTGACCAAACGTCACTGAGCTGCATAGCTGAGGTTATTAACTGATGTAATGAAATGAGAGCACGCCCTCCAGTGAGCCAACCACTCATTACAATTCTGATATGTGACTGTTGTGTGTGCGCGTGTGCTCCAGCAAACAATGTAAACAGGCCACAGCTCAAATGTTAGATGTTTGTGGAATTTCCACCATTCCTCAGTCTACTCGAATTTGTTTAAACCTTGTTTTTGCAGATTCAGCTCTGAAAAAAAAAGATCCTCCTCCACACTCCTCTGGCCTCAAACCAGACCACAGAAAGAATGAAAAATCACACAAGCACCAGAAAGTCATAAAAAACATTTAGGAAACTCAAGAGGATGTCCCATTTCCTCTTCAAGTCTTTAGTGGTCCACTAACTCAAAACTCGACCAAGTTACTTCAAACTTTTATTGTCTGTTTCAAAGAATGATCATCATTGTTTTCACCCTCTTATCGAATAAATTGAGTTACTCGGCCTCTAAGTTTTAATCACATGCTCCAGGCTGCAGAGCTGAAGCTGTAAACCCTCACTGTAGCTCTGCTCCGTTGGTGAGAACAGAGGCTCAGATTTCTTGGCTTGATATTTCTTTGACTTTCCACTGCTGCATTCAGGTGCGATAGAAAAGATCGTAATTATGACAACGGTATGCACATAATTTGAACAAGCATACCATAGTGGGGGGAAAAATGCACAAGTCATCAAAATGTGATATTCAGGAGTTTGTTCTTTTAAGGAATTGTTTTAAAGCATTACACAACAGCATCTGTTTTCCTTCTGTGCCACTTGACCATTTAAAGGGGAATTGAGTAAACAATTGCATTGTCAGTTTTTATTAGCATTAAGTAAACTTCAATAGAATTGAAATGCATCTGGTAAAGTTTATAATTTAATCAAATATTGACCTCCTGGTTCTACAAATGAGATTAACAAGCGTCTATCAGAAATCTCTCGTGAGAAGCGGCACACTGTAATATTCTGCTATGTAGTGTCATTTACTTATTTATATGTTTTTTCCGGCACCACATCTTCCATCACCAACTGACTTTCTAATAGCATGTCATCCTCATGTTTGTAAATGCTGGTGCATAGAAAATAAGACACACCGACCATTTGATGTAATGCAATCACACACAACCGAGTTGAATTAACACTTTTCTGATAAACCTGATAAAATAGAAAACCAGTGCCAAAGTCAAGTTTACAATCGTCATTTATATTCAAATTAATTTTGTTTATGTATAGTAACACAAAATCACAAATCTCAAATTTGGCTCAGAGGGCTTTACAATGTTTACAGCATATGACACGCTGTCCTTAGACACTGAATTTCTGAATTCGGATGAGAAACCAAGCACACAATCCATTAAAGAAGCATCCTACAGCCATTATTTAGGATTTATTAGAGGTAGATAATGCACTAAAACCACGGACATCAATGGTTTGACATGCAAAAATACAGTCATGGTTCTTTAACTCAGAGTCTGTAGAGCACGAGGGATCCGTGAAGGCATCAGTTGACTGACAATCCCGCAGCCTAATCCAGAGAGTGAGGATGCACAGCAGCGGTGATATGTGTCGAATGAACATCGGCTGAGTCCTTCTTTCGACTGTGATTGACAAAGCCCTGCTAATACTCTGTTCATCAAGCCCTCATATACCATTTTTTGAACCTGAACCCGTCGGGTTGATCGGTACAAATTGAATCCAGACCAGGACTTTACGCAGACGTTACGTTTGGACAATGGAATCTAGCGTTATGCCGGACAGTATCCGCCCTCAGAGGCTACAGCCAGGCATTGGATTCGGTTCCGGACCGACCGGGACCCTGCGCTCCTCTCTCCGGCCCGGGGTTACGGTCCCCATCGCGCCGCTGTTGCCCTCCCCGGCCTCTCTGGCCGCTTCGTCCGGGCCTCCTCCACCGCTGCCTCCGCTGCAGCTCCACAGCCTGTACGGCGGCATCGGAGCGGGGCTGGGGGCCACCGGGCACTGTAACCCGGGGAACCCGGCGGTGCTGAAGGAGGCTGTGGAGGCGGTGGTCCGCAGCTTCGCCAAACACACGCAAGGTTACGGCAGAGGTAACGTCCACTGGTGATATACTGCTCTGTTTAATGTGGAGATAGCGGTGATAATGTGTGTCATATGGTTCAGTTTGGAGTTGGAGGAGCAGAAACAGCCACTTTTAGCTGCGCCATCCGCTTGGAAGTGGATTAGTAACAGAACCCCCCATGCTAACGTTGTATTCCTGTAAATGGCATGCTTGGCTACATTGTGTCAAATTAACCGACTTTATATTGTTCTACCGTGTATTCTGGTGATTTTCATCGGATACAATATCACAATAATGTTTCTTTCTGGAATCAAAGTTTTCCTTTGATATTAACACACGTATAATAACATTGTCTTCAACAACTTCATTAAAGGATTAAGTAGCACAGCCCTGGGGGATTACATTTACGAACAATAAGCTTTTATTCTAGTAACTTGTTTCACATTGGACACAGTACATCTCTGGTCCTGTAATGTAATTGTATATCACGTTACTGTTATTCTGTTATACTGTTATTGTCAGTAGCAAAGATGTTGTGGGTTTATCCATCTTTTTTTAATCAAAAATATGTTGCCTATTATCCTGACTATTCCTCTTAGTAAGGATTGCCAGATGGATGTAATTTGCACAACTAACTTTTTAGAGATAGAAGCACAAGTTGCTGTTCCATACTTATGATTATACTTATGCTCACATATATATGTATCACTACAGCACATTGGACAGAACTATGCATGAAACTAACATTACACCAAAAGCTGCTATAATGTTGGCTGTTGAGCTAAAACAAGTGTTCCTGTCTGCTAATAGGATTTATTTCTAAAAGATTGTCCCTCTGTGCTCCTGACTCACAGCTTCTTCCCTCCTCTATCCCATTTAGGCTACTTAACACCGCCAACATTGGCAGCACCACAAAGACTGCTGATATTTTTATCTTAATGTCGCTCCAATTTGTGATTGGAGAATAAATGTGATTTATTCTATGGAAGAAAACTTGTTGGGTAAATTATCTCATTTATACAGAAAAGCCATATTTTGGCATTCGGCACTCACTATTTCCCCTACATTATATTGTAATTTGTGGTTGCCACCTTTTTTCTGTGGTATAGTTATAATCATGTTATTACCAGGGAATAAAACCCAAGACTATTAACACATTCTGTCAGTTATATTTTATAACTGTACTTTTCCTTTCTCCCATTTGTCAAATATGTGCCGATTGATACCGGGCCAGGTTTGAGTCTGGGCCAGCATCATTGCTGCATGTGTTCGCTATCTCCCGATATTTCCTGTCTTTCTATTTTATCCCTTTCCTGAACCGTTCAGATGCTCAAAAATAACTTGGTCTGGGTCTGAATTTGGTGGGTTGAGCCTGCTTTAGGTGGCCCTTGATTTAGAGCAACTACTCTACATTTCAGTAAAATTAAATGCATTTTCTGGACATCCCATGGCTCATCATACATGTAGCACCGTGTATTTATGAAAACAAATATGTTTTATACTGTTTTAAACAGAGTACACAATGGATTCCTATATATTTGTTGTGTAAGTAAGAGCAACTTAGTTATAGAAGTTATTACTTTTATTGGCTTAAAACAAGAGAACAGTTTACAGTGAGCACTTTACTTTTTCAAACAGTAAGAGCAATAACTCAATTATTTGGATTGCAGTCCAAGGATTTATATATCTAATGTCAGAATATATCTCAGCTTCTTTACAGAGGCCTCATTAGTCGCAGAGCTGCAGCCCTAAAACGCACTGATCGTTCTCCAGGCTCTGTAAGTGAGCAGGTAAGAGCTGAGGGCGAAAAGAAGTCAACCAGCCCAGAATAACATTGGCTGCACTCACATCTCCCTGCAGATTCAAACTCAAAGAATAATTTCTGACTCATTTGTACTGCTTTTCTTTGTTGTTGTTTCCTGTTGGAGGTGCAGAATATCCTTTTAGCAGCCATCTAAATATTTTCAGGAATAACCTCTGACTTCCTTGAGATGACCTTCCTCCCACCCTTTCCATCTTTGTGTTTAGAGAGGAAGTTTCAGAGCTCAGTCAGGGACAAGTGGAGAGTGTTGTTGATATACCACACTGTGACGAGGCTTCTTTTTTTTTTTTATCTCTGTGCCCTCCAGTAAACGTGGTGGAAGCCTTACAGGAGTTCTGGCAGATGAAGCTGACCAGAGGGGCCGACCTGCGGAACGGAGCTCTGGTTGTCTATGAAATGGTTCCATCCAGCAGCCCTCCATATGTTTGCTATGTCAGTCTTCCCGGGGGCAGCTGCTTTGGAAGTTTCCAGGTACCTTGTCTGCCGTTTCTTAGCATGATTGTGATACGATCATCCCAGAGATGACAGTGATAATTGTGTGTTGTAGAAACCCTTGATACAGTACGATTAATGTAAGACAAATGTCACTCAAGTGCCATGTTACAAGCTTACAAAATTCCAACATTTTTGTGACCACAACATAACAACTATGGATGCAAGACCTTAAACTCCACATAAACACTGGCTGGCTTTATCTTTTTCGGCTGCATATCGGTGTTTCTGATTCTATCGGACCACTAATGCATGTTTTCTTTCACTGTTTGATAGTTCTGTCCCACCAAGGCAGAGGCAAGACGCAGCGCTGCCAAGATTGCTCTGATGAACTCTGTTTTCAATGAACATCCCTCTCGACGCATCACAGACGACTTCATTGAGAAGAGCGTCAGTGAGGCCCTGGCCTCCTTCAATGTAAGTCACCTAGAGGTTGTGTGCTTCCGTCCATGTCGTGGTGATATATAAATAATAATGAAAGGATAGAAATAGACACATATATAAGATTCGTAATGCAAGTACTATATTACTTATATTGCTAATGTGTAAATGTAATGCAGTTGGCAACATGCAAATGGCTATTTGCAGAACGGTAGATACCTGATACCAATAATTGATGCTTTGAAGGGTACTCTGCTGTCAATTGTTTCCTAAAATCTGTTGCAACACACATTTTAGAGATCCTCCATTTTTCATTATTTTATCTGCATTATATTTACCCAAAAATCTAGTATTTGTCTAGCTGTTGTTTGGGCCAACACAGCACGCTGACATTAACTAGTAGTTCTTTCCAGGGAAACAGAGAAGAGGCTGACAATCCCAACACAGGAATTGGGGCTTTTCGCTTCATGCTTGAGTCCAACAAAGGAAAATCCATGCTGGAGTTTCAGGTGCGTGAAATTCGGTGTCGTGTTAAGTACCGTTTTATGCTTCTGAGACGCACTAGGGTGGAGCGAAAATAGCACTGGCAAGGTTTGAGCCCAGATGCTGTGTTAAAATGTTTTGCATGTGTTGAGCTGATGTATACATAATGTTTTATAGAGATTTATAGTTTGTATGCCTCTAGCTTACCAAGAGCTAGCTACTCCATTGGGGTAACACACAGTAGTTTAAGCCAACATGTGACCTGTTTCTCTTTTACTAAAAGCATGAAGCTCGAAGCCAGAACATCTTAACCTTATGTATAAATAGAAATAGGGAATCTGAAGGAAGCATGCTTGGTTTGTAAAATGGAACTGCTACTTTTTGAGTGTCCTGAAGCGAGTGCATTTCTTAATTCCTGCTGGCTCGGCTGTGTTTGTGTTTCAGGAGCTGATGACCGTGTTCCAGCTGCTGCACTGGAACGGGAGTCTCAAAGCCATGAGAGAACGACAGTGTTCCCGACAGGTACTGTCAGTCATCTCACCGATGGGTTCAATTATCCAAGTGCAGTAGTAGCTTTCATCACTTTTCATCAAGTTTCCTAAACAAACGAACTCTGTGTCAAATATTTCCCTACATGGCTTGACACAGATTTAACATTTTGGGGGGGGGGGGGGGGCATTGCTAGAGAGCAGAGGGGAGCTGGAAAATAATGTCACGGCAGACGAAGCATTATAAATACTAACACAGGCTACCAAAAACATTGATTAAAAGAATAATCTGTCGGTGTGTTAAAGCTTATCTTCGTGTTGTACAGTCTTTTGAAAAATTCTTATACCTCAACTCAGGCTATCTGCCGATATCGAGTAGAAATACAATACCAGTGCTCTCTTTTTATCGCATTTAAAATCGGTATACACTGTTTGGAATTCAGTGGGATCAGTTTTATGTGAGGTAACATGAGGCCAAGGATTGCTGTGGTGCTAAAAAAACTGATTTGTCAGCTGGAACACTGAATTTTAGAATTTTTGGGGATTCATTGTGCCTGGCAGATACACAATCTAAGATCAGTATCTCTTGTATCGAATTGGAAGTACGTTTTTAGCTTGATATCCTTTAGCGGCGGCCGGAGATGTACAAAAGTCTCAATAGATCTTGAGTTGGCAAGACCACTTAGCTTTCTCTCTCTTTATTTCATTTGCAGGAAGTGCTGGCTCACTATTCCCACCGGGCTCTGGATGATGACATGCGCACTCAGATGGCCGCCGACTGGGTGAACCGAGAACAGAGTGTAGCGAGCACTATTTCGCAGGAGGTGGCGTCGACGGAGCGAGAGCTGGAGGATGCCAGGCTGGCGGGCAGAGAACTGCGTTTTTACAAAGAGAAGAAAGACATCCTGATGTTAGCTGTGGGCCAACTCAATGCAGCCAACACGGCCACGCTGCCCTCACACTAAACCTGCCGTCCATCGTGGAAACATGCCTTCACACACTAGGATTCCTGGTAACAGTATTGATTACTTCATAGATATAAAGGCGCTTTTAGGTTTTGTATCTTGTGGTTTTTTATACGAGGACCAGGTAATCAGGCCTTGACATCCGTCCATAACACCAACACATGCCGCTGTAGGCGTTACCTCTTTGTGCCTATAGTGATTACAGGATAACAGTGCTTTTTTTTAAACGACCTGGAAACTTGCTTTGCATTCCACCTGACTGGGATTTATATGTTTTTCATGATTCCATACTGTATTTACTCGAAGTAAACCTACAGAAAACATGCAGCCTGCCTTTCATCAGTGAATGTAGGGGACATAAGTTAATATGACCCATCAAATCAAAAAACATTTGATCAATGTAGTTTGTTTCTTTCATGTTTTGGGTGTTTACTTGTGTATAGTATTTTGGACTCTGGCAGGTAAAGGAGGTAAAATGTATGGGTCTTAAAACCTTACTGGCAAGTACCTTGTGTCCATTAATAATCAGAATATTTGTAAAATCACCACAAAAACAGCTAAATCTGCAGCGGGATTTAAGATCCCACCTTATAACCCTCCCTTCATGTGGAAACTCTGCCTGTTGTAATGAGAATACAGTGGAAATATGTGGAAATTGCATTCTTAAATAATACCAGCAATTCAAGTAAGCATTTAAAACATTGTTATTGGCTTATGTAATAATTTGTGGGTATGTTGCTAAAATGTCAGCAGGTGACTGACAGCAGCTCAGGTTTTTTGAAAAATCAGATATTGAACCATCACTATGATTTATTTTTGTTCTTTTTGAAGACATTTGACTATTTCAATGTGCATTGTATGCTTGGTGACCACGACACTAGCTGAATGTATATTTTCAGTGTGCTATCAACTAAAGGATTTGCAAAGTGATGCTGTTTAACATTCAGACTAAAGAGTTAGTCTTGTGATACAGGTTGTGTTGGTCATGTGCTTCATTTAGAGGAGTTCAAATAGTTGTTTCTTGGGAAACTAAAATGGAGGTCGGGATCTCAGCGGATACAAAGAATAGAGGGGACTGGGGGTAAAATGTGCAGGCCAAAAAAATAGTTGAGGAATCTTTTGCTTTAAACAAGCGGATTCGTCATGTGTGAGTCATTGTGGTCCATACAAAACACTACCAGCACTTGTGGTTTATGTTTTTTTTTCACATATGGGAAGGAGAATCTGTTAGCAGTGCTGGTGTATATCCACAGGCTGAACACAATGTATGTCACTCGCACTTATCACCTTTTCAAAAGTGTATTATGTTGAAGGACCTGATTTCGTATACTGTAAATGTGATATCTTTATATTTCTCTATGTATCTAAAATGTATTGAATACATTATATACGGATGAAGGTATTTCAGCGAGTAGCCTTTTGAGGACCCCATATAATGGAAGTGAGAGTTTAATTGATAGTGTGTGGCTCTGGTTGGATGGAAATGTGGAAACTGAGTTATGCAAGTTAAACAGCAGGAGGGCTCATTCTCACCGCTGAATGCTGGATTGTCAACAGCAGAAACTGATTACGCTAAATTTGGGGAGACGGCAACTAGAAAACAAAGCAGCAGAAATGAAGTACGATTAAAGCCAGATCCAATTTTATTATTTTATTGCCGTGTCTCTTCCCTGGGATCATTGTGCCTTCATGAAGTTGGTTGGATGTTAAGACTCAAAACTCAAAAGATGAATTCATTACATGAGGTCTTTAGAAGATGTTCTACTCTGCTTTACAATGTTTTTTGTAATTGCATGTAAAGTTAAAATGATGTATTACATGCTATATTACTATTACAGTAAAGTTACTTCAAAGGAATAGTTGGACATTTGGGGAAATTTGCTGATTCAATTTTTGGCGGAGAGTTAGATGAGAAGATTAATACCATTCTCATATCTGTGCTTTACGTATAATGCTGCAGCCAGCTAGCTTAACTTAGCTGACCTTAGCATAACGGCAGGATGTATTCACCTAACTCTCCACCAGAATGTTAGTAAGCATTTTTGCCAAAATGTCGATCTATTCCTTAAATATGTTACATGATATTAGATTATGGAGGATTTATTAAATCCTACTACCTTTTGGTATACATTTGTAATCATATATATTGTTTGTTTGGTACTCAGCTTGCAGAATATGTGTGCAGCACAAAATGTTTTAGTAATTTCGTCTTCTTGGAAAATACCATGCAGCTCTCTTAAGTAAATACTGAAAATTTAAAATAGACTTTTTAATGAATACAATGAACACTTTGACGTCACAATTCTGCAGCTTGAACCCTTTTATCTGCTCCTGCTCCCAGAATCTCATCTGCAGATACGTTTTCTACGCTCATCAGTGTTTTTATTGTCCCATGATCCAATTTGGTTAGATTTGAAAAGCTGAAATACAATTATGGGGCTGGAGATCTTGAATTGTGTTTTGTGGTTTTTTTTGTATGTTTTTTTTGCATTTTTCTTCTACGTTAGATGCTTATTATGTGTGTGATTTTTATTTTTTTATTGTTACCACAAGCCATTAATCTCAGAGTTCTCTTCTTACAAAGGCTTTTGACTTTTCTTTGTGATCATTATATATTAAGGCTTTTTAAACTATTTTTTTTGCTATCCCTTCTATTAAAAATACCTTTGGCTTTTAATTTTTTGGCTTTGATGCATGATATGTCGATTACGTTTATGTTTTTATATGTTTTGTATTCTATACAGTATTGTTTTATAACAGTGTTTCTGAGGGCCCTTATTGTATGTATTTTCTATGAACATTTTGTATTCCATGTTTATACTTTTAGTAGATTTATATGATGTAATAAAATGGTTCATACAAATGTTTATTAATTGGTCATATTGCTTATTTTACTGCGTTGTACACAACTAGGACCAAGTAACTCTAAATAGATAATTGTTTGTATTGGTTTATTGGTGTGTCATTTACACTAATGAAAAAGTAGCTTTACACAAAGATTACATTTACACATTGTATGTATAGTGTGATTTAATACATATTTGGACAAGACATGTGTTTGTTATGAAGGTAATTTGAAATACTTCAAAAAAGGCTTGGAAAAAAAAGATTAAGAGGATCTTTTCAATTGTTCCAGACAATGCAAGCTTTTTGAATATTATGAATGCTCATGAATTCCTGGTTCCTTTTTCAAATATTTTTCTCTTGTTTGTACTATACTGCAACTGAAATAATGAATACAGTATGGGGCATCTAGCTGAAGGTAGTTTGCAGTAATTGTGAACTTGTCCACATGTGTGGATTATGTTAGCCTTTGTTGTGGAGATGCAGTTGAAACATATGTTATTTTTCGTATGTTCTGTTAAAAATAACAAAGAATCTTTGGTTTGATGTAAAAGTGACTCACTATGGGTATTAGAGGGTATTAGCCTTTTATATTACAACCAATGTCTTTAAGTGTGTAGTCACTTTATTTTTTCTGTACTTTAAATTATATATTATATAGCTTATACAGTTAGAACGAGATTCTTAAAAACGATTGCAGAAATATGTTATATTATTTATTTATAATGTACTACTTCCGCCTCCGCCACACGTACAGGAAGAGGCGGGGCCTCAGCGAGGGACGCTCACGCTCGTCTGGCGTTGTTCATTCAACATGGCAGCGGGACCAATTTCAGAGAGAAACCAAGGTAACTACATCATTGTAAACCCCTTTTCAGCCTTTCCTTCAAGTCATTTATGAGTCCGCTTGTGGGTCACACTTCAAACTCCTCTCCTTGTTTTTATGAACGCCACCAGACGACGGTTAAACAAATAGTTCGTGGTAAACAACCGGTCGATCACATGGAAGTGCTTAGTTGTTAGCTTGGTTTGCCGCTACTTTCGCCATTCATTGAAGTTCTATTTAACTTTACTTTGGTGTATTATACTCGTTTTCTGTATAAGAGCTAATGTGTACCGTTGCTGTTTGATTAATTTGAAGTATGACAGCTGTGAGCATATTACAAGCAGAGGTACCTCCTGTTGGCTAACGGCTAAAGTTAGCTTAGCAACCTAGCTTTAGTCATGTTGAGGAGCTAAACACATGATCACACTTTGTTATCTTTACACTTATATTTGGGATGTCGCTTTTACCCAGTGTTTGATAAGCAAGGTATAGGGTCTGTATAAATTATTATTTTTATAACATTAATAACAGGTAGGTTAGATAATTATTTATTCTTTAGAGCTGTAAATAAAAGATAAAAAGGCTTTATTATTTACCTCTAATACAACAATTTTTTTTATAAAAGCCACCTTATTTAGGCATCATAGAAAAAATATTGGAGCTACTAATTCTGCATTGAAAGTTATTTATTTATTTTTACTTCAACTATATTTTTGGATTGAAAAGCCACAAAATGTCCTTTTAACAGTTGCTCTTACAGACATAATGAGTTTCTTTGTGGCACCCTTTTATTTGTGACTTCATATAATAAAGTTGACTAGTGTGCGTGTGTTTAAGGGCTTTACTTCATCATTAACTCAATTAAATGTGAAAGAGAATGAAACGTCTCCATCACAGGTTACCAATACAACTCTCCAATCCATGTTAAGTTTGGTCTAATCTGGAGATCTAAGATAATTCAATATGAGGTTTAATTTAACATCTTTTTTGTTTTTCAGACGCCACTGTGTATGTTGGCGGCTTGGATGAGAAAGTGTCAGAGCCATTACTATGGGAGCTTTTCCTGCAGGCTGGTCCTGTGGTCAACACGCACATGCCAAAAGACAGAGTCACTGGTCAACATCAAGGTGAGTATCGCAGCTGATGTTCTCTGGTTGTTGTGAAGATAGTCGTGGTCACTCAAGAAACATTACCATTTCTATTAAAATTACATTTGCAGTAAAAATAAATCACGGTGCTAATTTTCTCATTCGGTTTCCAGGTTATGGCTTTGTGGAGTTCCTTAGTGAAGAAGATGCTGACTATGCCATCAAAATCATGAATATGATAAAGCTCTACGGCAAACCCATTCGAGTTAATAAGGCCTCTGCGCACAACAAAAACCTGGATGTGGGTGCAAACATATTCATTGGTAATCTGGATCCGGAGATTGATGAGAAACTGCTCTACGACACATTCAGTGCCTTTGGCGTGATCCTCCAGACGCCGAAGATCATGCGAGACCCAGACACCGGCAACTCCAAGGGTTATGCTTTCATCAATTTTGCGAGCTTCGATGCATCAGATGCCGCGATTGAGGCCATGAACGGCCAGTACCTCTGTAACAGGCCCATCACAGTGTCCTACGCCTTCAAGAAGGACTCCAAAGGAGAACGACATGGCTCGGCCGCAGAGCGCCTCCTGGCTGCACAAAACCCTCTTTCTCAGGCAGACAGGCCACATCAGCTGTTTGCAGATGCTCCACCGCCGGCGAGTGCTCCGACGCCGGTTCTAACTGCAATGGGAAGCGGGATGCCCATCGGTATGGCTGAAAAACTGTGGTTAAACATATCGGGTGTTCTCTTTTCAATAGTTCATCGTTTAACCTCCGTTGGAAGTGCAATGCAGAACATTTTCAGCCAGCAGATGAGGAAATATCCCATTCGTAATAACTTAAAAGATGATCACTTCAGGTCATGCGCCTCAAAGAGAATATAATGTAGTTTGGTACACGAGCAAACTGGCGATCGCACCACTGGCTCTGTTGGCTTTAAGAAAGTCTATTAAACATCTGCAAACTTTCTTACATATTTCTTATTTCCCCAAAGCTGTAACAGATGGTGTTGTCATATTCCATATACAGCAGATGCCTCTGATTGATTGCTATAGATTGAGTAGTTGATTGTGGTGACGGCCATGAGAGCAGATAACCGGTTTCATTACCAGCGACAAGATGAAAGTAGAACTCTGTAGGTGTGCTTCTCCGACCGATGAGTAGGTGATAATTAAATCAATTTGATTTAATCTTGTGTGATGTCTGTAACTAAAAGTGAACACGACAGCTGACAAATGAGCCCCTTTTATGAGATACTAATGACATTTAAAAATGACAACAATGGCCAAGATGACTATAATATTTAACCAATTCATTGTGTATCAGAGGAATATGCAATAATAAGTTGTAAATGCAACTTTTTTTCTGTGCAGGCATGCCACCTCCAGGTTTCCCTCCGGTTCCTCCTCCTGGATCGATGCCCCCTTCAATGTCCATGCCTCTTAATGCGGGGGTAGGCCAACAGGGCGGCGGGCCTCCCCCCGGACCACCACCCTTCCCTGGCAACATGCATCCAGGTAAAAGTCGTTAAAGATTCAAATGTTATGCAATAATATACTGACAATACTGTCATGGGTGTTTATAAAAAACTATGAAAGTAGTTCCTTGCTGGCGCACGCCTGTAGACGTTATGGTTTCTGTTCCACAGGTATGTCTCAGATGCCCATGCCCCCCCCTGGTCCTCCTGGCATGGTGCCTCCACCTCCTGCTCCCCCAGGATCAAACCAGTCACGGGCACCGCTACCACCTGGCATGCCCCCACCCCCGCCTATGGGCATGCCACCCAGAGCGCCGTATGGACCTCCCATGGGTAAGCGCTGTGGCATCTCCAGTCTTTGTTGTAAAAATAAATTGTCTTCGTCTTAGAAATGCTACCTCGGTTATAGCTGATAACCTTACTTCTACATATTTACTGTGCAGCAAAATAGATTTAATGGTCGATTTAATAATCGTTGGAAAGGCATACCTGATCTGCATCCAATGGTGGTTGAGGGCTTTCACAAGCTATACTAGCGAACTGAAATAGTTCAGGATATGATTGAGAATATGACATGAAATGAGGATGTGACACCACACAAAACCATGTATTTGTGAGGAGAAAAGTTATGGAGGAATTGCGTGGATCTGGTTTCCTAGATTGGAGAGGCAAAAAGCTGGAATATGTAATAGATAATGTACAGTAATTCGTTGTGTGAACAGCAGTGATTCACAATAACGCTGAACCTCGGCGTATGATTGTTGTTTAGGATGCTGAAACATTGTTTACTGTGGTAACCTTTGGTCAATAGTCCACGGTAAAGATATATCAGGTAATGACCCTCTTGCCCTCTCTGTTTCCCAGGTCATCCTGGGCCTCCAGGTATGAGAGGGCCTCCTCCCATGCCTCCCCCTGGCTACGGCGCTGGCCTCCCTCCTCGTCCTCCTTTTGGCTTCCAGAGAGGACCTCCAATGCCTCCAAGGCCCCCCGGTGTCCCACAACGCGTTCCTATGAGAGCACCAATGCCACCATAATCTGTCTCAAGCTGCAGAAACGGGCTCTCATTTTTTTTTTTTTTTAAACATCTCATGATCTACTCAAGTTTGTAATAGTGAAAATAATTTAACCCCGTTTGTATTTTTTTTCCGGTCATTGTACAGATGAAGACCTTCGCCGAATAAAGTTTTTAGTACAAGTTTCTCACTCGCTAATATTACTTAAACCGATTTCTGTGTTTCTTACAAATCCCATGGTCATGGACCCTTTTCACGTCAGACATTTTGACATGTCACAAAAGGGAACGTAAATGTGTGATTAACATTGTTAATAGTATTTATTTTATTGATACTCCTTTTCCCTGGCTGCTGACTCACGGGCAGGTTTTGTTGGGGCACTTAAGATAAATGGAGATGTCGGTAATGTTGTTTGGTCCCGGCTGTCGTATTATACTGTAAGTTTAAATGCCTGCTGTTGGAAACAGGCCAATACATTTAAACATTTCTTTTGTCTTATGAAGGGGGGAGTTTGGTCCGATCATGGTTATAAGGACCGGATGATGGGGGCATCACAAAAGTAGGCCTACTTCTAATATTTATGTCAAATTGAATGGGTAGTAGTTGTCCTTTATGTTAAGAGTACAACAATACATAAAGTAGTTATGTACTCCCACGTAGATCAGATATTACAAAAAATGTTGCTTACACGTTAAATTAACAATACATCTTCAACATATGTACTGAAATGAGCCATTCTGCATAATGTGTACTTTCAACATTTGTTGAAAGTACACATTTAACATAAGTAACATTTCTCACTGTACCCTATTTAAATTACATGAATGCAGGACTATTAAGAGTATTTTTACATTGTGAATACTACTTCATCACTGGCTATCAGGAAGAAGACTAGGCCCATCCTACATCTATCTATCTATGTATATGTGTGTATGTATGTACATGTATATATATATGTATATATGTACGTGTATATATATATGTATATATGTA
>NW_022280065.1:4417397-4429472 GCF_004355925.1 Anarrhichthys ocellatus | reverse complement strand
AAAACGAAATTAAAGATTTTCTCCCCCTTACATTGTCCAACAAAGCCTGTCAATTAGGACTTTGGGAATATTCACACTGTATACAAAATAGTGTTTGTAAGTTTAAAAATACTTAAAATGTTCCTCCAAATCCCAATGAGAGGTATCTTTTTAAGACTACGACTTATGGTGTTTAGACAGTTCTCCCACACATTGCCATTAAACACAGCCTGATGCATGTGACAAATACAAACATCTACCGTTATATTTCTTACATCCATAGAGACGTTTTATGTGAATGGCACATGTGATGGCATCCCACTGTCTGTGCAGAGAGCTCTCGTGTCCGATGCAGTGGTCGGGATCTAGAATATGGCAAGTGGTTGGCATGGCAACAGGAGTCAGGTGTGCTTGCACGTGTGTGTTGTCTGTGCACAGGATTTGATATTCATTTATACAGACAATCATCTGTTTGAAAAAAACAAAACGTATGAAAATAAGGTGTTCATGTGCGCATGCGTGCTAGGGTAGCCTATACATGTACACTAATGAGTTCAGTGTTTCCTGACACGGTATGCACAAACATAAAATTAGATAAGAAAAAAAAGCGTAAATAGAACGGGCTTAAATGAGAAAATGTGCGCAAAAAAACCTCCAGATAGAATGCGTTAATGTGCTCGTGCGCTCGTGAGGGTTTGCATGGGGGAGGGGACCCCTGCACATCGCAGTGTGTGTGTGTGTGTGTGTGTAGATGGCGTGGGCTTCTCTCCTCGCCGCACAGCATCATCACTCGGTTCACACCAACAGCCTCGTACGCATCATCATCCTCATCCTCCTCATCACCATCTCCGGGCTGAAGAGGGACCACATCGCAGGAATAAAGGTGAGCTTGAATATAACATGAATAATACATAGCGACGTATTTCGTTTTTCTAGTCTGAAATATGTATTTATATTATTGCATGAAGACATCTTGAGTGAGAGACGACGGGCGTGTTCTCCAACCGTTTGCTTTCTACAGCAATTAAGGTCGATTTTGTGAATCGAGTGGAGGGCCGATAATCGAATCCAAATCGTGACAAACTGCTGGCAGTGAGATTTCTGAGAATTAGCACAGATGTCAGGATGCCAGCGAGCAGACAATCGGCTGCTATTATGACAGATGTATGTTTTAATCCGGCCGTATTTGTGGGCTGTGTAAATTGGCCTGTTAGCGACAAGGCCATTTTTTTTTCTTAACATCAATGATTTTGACTAAATTGGAAGCTTAAATTCGCACATATTTAATCAGACTCTTGAATTCACATTCTTGCTGCCGCTTTCAGGCAATTGCTGCTATTGAAACACATCAATCATGTAAGCAAATTAAATATGATAACTCTTTTATAAATCGGCCTGTGTGAGATACTACTATTAGGAGAACGGTTGGTGTTATTTCTACAGGGTTATATGTTATCTTCAGGTGTCCATATTATTAGGCACGCCACTTGATATTCTGGTAGAAACCCCCTGGTGCTAATAAGCTTGCTTGGCCTGGCAAAGGAAATGGTGCTGAGGCCGATTGATTTTTGAATGGGGGAGGAAATTAAGACAAAAAATAAAAGGGTTGCTCAAACCAGAGAGCAGGGTAATATCCATCTTCCTCATCCTCATCCTGCTCTTTACTGACAGGGCTGTGTGTTGCAGGCTGCAGGGGCCTGTAGAGATGCTGCCAACTTGACAGCAGGGACAAAATGAGAAAAGTGGGTTTAAAGCCTTTGTTTGAGTCTGACTTGCGACCCCCTAGTTTCTGTATGAAAAGAAGTAAAAATGGAAATTATTTAATGAATTTGTAGGTTACTTGTTGCATTAAGGATTCAGTAGTGTGCTGTCTGCCTATCTGCCTACCCATCTATTCATCCATCCAACCATCTAATAGTCATTGCTGACCTTAAAGCACATTATTGAGTTTATTGAGGTTCATACTCCGACAGAGACTGATTATTTTATAGCATTTGGTCCTCTGAAATGAACGTGCTTTGCTTTCTGTGTTGTGCAATCACTGTCCTGACTACAGGCCTGTAACTGATTGAGTCCGAGGCATTATTGGGTTAGTGTCCGACAGTTTAACCTGGCTGACCAGGCATGTGGGGTTCCTTTGATCTGTACCAGTAAATCTGCTCATCATGCTGACAGTGAAGGATCTGTGACTGGTGAAGATGTGCAAATCTAATTTTAAATAAACAAATTTAAACGTATTGTGCTTTGGCCAGAATATGGATGCTGGAACAGGTAGAATGTATTTTTTTAGATAATTATGAATATAAAACCATGATACAACAACGTGGTAGAAATAGGAGTCTTTTTGAACCTACTCTTATGTTCCCCCCTTTACAGCACTATAGCGTGATTTTGGTCTTTACTGCACCACTTAACAAACAAGGATTTGGTTTCACATTATGATTAAACAAAGGCATCAATAGATAAACAATTAGTCTGCACAACTCGGGGCTGCAGCTGTCACTGCGGACATGGACTTCATGTACTCTGTATTTGTTTATGTTAATTTGGAAATTTGAGCAACCTACAGAGCAGTTTTGTCCTTCTGTAATTGCACATGGTGTGTTTTAAAGGCTTATGCTAACATTTTTAGGCTGAAAGTTATCTTTATTTTCACTGTTTTTACTCCCCCAAAAATAAAAAAATATGATGGGATTCAATATTTCATAGTATTTTGCTGTTGGAGTGTGGAGGAGGCTGTGAAGTAGCATTTAGACTCTCACAATTTACAGAAAATGAAAACGAAAGAAATGAGAAAAAAAATGTAATACCATAAAATTTCACAGGTTTCTTTTTGTGGCTGACCCCTGACCTCAGCGTTTATGAAACCCTTTCTGAGGTCCTGTTCTACCTGGCAGACATTTATAGCCCTGACAGCCCATTATTACCCGTCAGACCTCGTTCCCGAAACAGCGGTCAAAGGGAGCATAGCAGTGATGTCTCTCATTCTGTCTGTTGTTTCACTGCACTGCAAAATCAAAGTGACATTTTGTTTCATTGCACGGCGACCTCACAGCATCCTAATAAAACAACATATGGATGTGGGTATCGTCAGTGAACTACACGAGTCAGTGCCTTTTCAAAAGGAGATGTGATACTGCAGCAAACAGTTGAAATGGACATCAGCTTTACGGCGTCTTTTTCTTAATTTCAAGCCTCATTTGTTTTGGAACACAGCTCCTCTGCACTCTTTCAGTTTTTGAATTAAGAAACGTATACAGTATTCTTCAATACCGTAAATGCATTTTTTTAATCACTTAAATGATTGAAAAACAATATATTTTAGTGCAGGATTTTGTGAGCAGTCTTTAAAGGAATTAATGACGAGATTATAATACGTATTACAGGATTTTCTCATAAACAGTGATCTGTAGGGCCTTCATTGATCCTTTGGAGTATTACTCACATTACAGTTGAGTCATGGTCAGATATATTATAGATAGATAGATAGATAGATAGATAGACAGATATAAACTTTATTCATCCCCAGGGGGAAATTAGCTCTTCACCATGAAATTCTGCACCAAGAAACATCCATTAAATATCACTCTCACCATTCAAGCTCTCGATGTCTCACCCTGGAATTACTGCTCAGGCCCGTCTGTGACTCAGCAGTGAACACATGCTGGGCAGATATGGAAAAGCAACAGGTCTATTCTGGAAAGACGTCATTAAAGGCTGGTTAGGTGGTTTGGTTAGCTCAATGAAAAAAAGAAGAATGATCGGCACAAAGAAAGAGACGCCCCTCCTAAATAAGACACCTAGGAGACACTTATAATAAGAGACACATTGTCAATGCATCGTTTTTTTGTTTTATTGTCTTTGTGGTAGTTTTGCGTCTCCGTCTTTGTTTCTTTGTAGTCGTTTTGTGTCTCTTAGCTCAATTTTGCACCTCTTTGTAGCCATTTTGCCTCTATTTGTTGTCACTTTGTAGTAAATTTGTGCCTCTTTGGAGTCATTACGTGTCTCTGTGTATTGACTGACTTTCCTAAGAAAGTAATTGAATTTCATCAGTCAGACAGAGGCACAGGCCCGGAGGGCTAAGGGCTCAGGGTCCATTCAGGAATCCATCCAATGTAATAGGTCACCAGAAATGTGCAGATGCTTTTGAAGCTCCTGTAAAATGCCTCTCTCCACTCAATGCAGAAATAACAAATGACATAAGACTGACCATTTTCTATTTCCATTTCCTCCACAGACGTAAAAAGAGCCTGTTGTCAGTCGACCAATCTTCAGCTCGTGAGGTGTACCCTGAACATACTGAAGCTTCAGGTGGCCTCTCCATCTTTGAACACGTTTGCATCTTCTGAACCTCTTTAAAATGGAGGAAGGCTACCAAAACCGGACTGCCTTCATAAAAGGCGCCAAAGACATTGCCAAAGAAGTCAAGCGGCAGGCATCTAAGAAGGTCGGCCGTTCAGTGGATCGTGTGACCGATGAGTACAGCAAGCGCTCCTACAACCGGTTTGAAGAGGACGGTGATGACGATGATTACCCCACGCAGGGAAGCCAGGACGGGGGCTATTACCGTGGAGACAGCCAGGCGGCCAACGAGGATGAGGGCGGCCACAGTGACTCCACGGAGGGTCACGATGAAGATGATGAGATCTACGAGGGCGAGTACCAAGGAATTCCCCGGGCCGAGTCAGGCAAGGGCAGCCTGGCTGGAGGTCCGGGCTCGGTGAGGGCCGGCGCTCAGCAGTTCACAGATGTCGGAGTGTCCGAGGCTGAGAGGAGGAAGGACCAGGAAGAGCTGGCTCAACAGTACGAGACCATTTTACAGGAGTGTGGCCATGGGAGGTTCCAGTGGACCCTGTACTTTGTGCTGGGGCTGGCTCTCATGGCAGACGGTGTTGAGATCTTCGTGGTCGGGTTTGTCCTGCCCAGCGCTGAGAAGGACATGTGCCTGTCTGAACCTAACAAAAGCATGCTGGGTAAGACTCTTTTACAGTGTCTCCTCCTTCTGTTGTATAGGTTCTGGTTTGGCTGTGTCACAAATGCATGTTTATGTTGCTTAAATGATGAGGCTTTCTATTGCCTATATTTTTGTTACAGTCAACAAATCTCCAAAACCAACCCACTAACAAGTATTGGCTGGGAATTTTATTCCTCTGAGCCTTAGAACTTCATTGTTGTCCAAAAACTATTAAAACACATCAATGAGCCAAATTCTGGGCCACGAGTTCCTTCGTTATCATGAACATGCGTCCATTGAATCAATCCTATATGGACATCATCCTGCTGCCGGAACAACTAGTAGAGCACCAAATGTGCATTAATCCAGAGCTGAAAATAGTCCTCAAAGAAAGTTTGCTAAAAAACTACAGTGCCCAGCTGTTAAAGGAAACTACTTAGCCTTTAAAAAACAACAACAGTATATTTGTAACCTGTTTTTACAGACTTATTATTGGTTTGGTGAGTTCATGGGATTTATCGACTGTTAGAGAACCTGTTGTAAGTCCAGCTGTCAGCAGAGCATGAAACCGAAAAGCCCATCATCTCCCAGTAGGAGCAAAAAAGACAGAAAATAGTTACTTTTTAATAGTTTGATTTCCTTTGCTCTCTCCACAGGTCTGATTGTATATTTTGGGATGATGGTTGGTGCTTTCCTCTGGGGGGCTCTGGCTGACCGGATAGGCCGTCGACAGTCTCTTCTCATCTCTCTCTCCATCAATAGTATCTTCTCCTTCTTCTCCTCCTTCGTCCAGGGCTACGGCACCTTTCTGTTTTGCCGACTCCTCTCAGGTGTTGGGTAAGTTGAAAATGGCGTAAAATAGTTTTTCTTATTCTGATCTGATTTGCTTCACTGTTGGATATGTTTTAATTTACAGGGAGTGAAGGTCTACAGTTACAATCCAGGACAAAGGGAAACAAAAATAAATACACTTTTAACAATAGTTCATCTTTTCAGAATATAAACTAATTACATAAATCATAACTTTCAATAATGTATGTATATAGAGGAGTGATTTAAGTAAACTGTAAGCTTTAAGTGAACTATGTTATATGTCTGACTGCACCATTTTGAGTTTAACAGTAGTAGAATAAAGTCTGAATAGAGTCTTTTCATCATTAATAATTCAATGTGGTTTAGTGAAGTGTCAAATTGAGATGCTAAAGTAATTTTAATTTGTGATCACTTTCCCTAGAGCTGCTTTGAGTAAGTTTTAATATATGATGGACTAATGCAAGCAAATAATCCTCAATACAGTTATTCAAACCAAACAAGTGGCTGACAAAGAGTATAACCAATTTAACGATATAATGTATTAATAATAATAGTCACGAAATATGTGGTGTTTCAGGATACTTAATAATGAATACATTAACTTAGCTCTTGGTTCTTAGTACAAAATGCTTTTTATCTGGCAACCTAAACTCTGTGTGCTTAAACTTTAGAAAACACAAGGACTCAGTTGGTTTCTGATCTTTGCAGGATTGGTGGCTCGATCCCCATCGTGTTTTCCTACTATTCAGAATTTCTGTCCCAAGAGAAGCGTGGCGAGCACCTCAGTTGGCTCTGCATGTTCTGGATGATTGGGGGAATATATGCATCTGCCATGGCCTGGGCTATAATTCCACATTATGGTGAGTACAGTGACCAATCCCTGCATTTATGAAGTTATGGTTTGCTACCTCTGCACTGTCCAAGCTAGCTGATCGTCTTCATTTTGACACTTAAAGCAACAGTTTAACATTTTCAGGTAAAATCCCAATATAATAATAAAGTCTTCAGACTGTAGCTTTATATTTAAAGTACAGTCACGAGAGTGGTATCAATCCTCTTATGAAACTCTCCCCCAGAAAACGAATAAGCTAAATGCATTTCACAGAATGTCCAATGAATCCTTTATATTAAATATTTTTGCAGCAAACAAAGTCTTGCATATAGCCAGTGTTCAGCGCTGAAGAAAAGTGCACTGTGGCTGAACTCTGACTTGCACCGAGGGAGGAAAAATAAGAACATGGTTCATACAGTGTCACATCAAATTAAATATATTCCAGCCTGTGCTCTATAAAGATTGATTGTCTGACCTTATCCGTTACTGTCTTGACTCACATTTGTAGGGAAAAGCGAAAGCACAAGGTGTGAGCTCATTTCTTTGTGTCGGTTGTTTTTGTCTTCTCAGGATGGAGTTTCCAGATGGGCTCGGCGTATCAGTTCCATAGCTGGCGTGTGTTTGTGTTAGTGTGCGCTTTTCCCTCTGTTGCAGCCATCGCTGCCCTCAGCGCCATGCCAGAGAGCCCACGCTTCTACTTAGAGGTAAGCAGATGTGCTTGTTGACAACAGTCTGACTGTGTTAGCTGCTCTACTCATGTATGAGTCATTACAAATGTGGAATATGTTGAGTAAAGATGAATGAAGATCTATACATACCAATATCATAGAAAGGTATGACGTTTACTTTTCTTTCTAACAGAATGGCAAACATGACGAAGGCTGGATGATTCTGAAGCAAGTCCACGACACTAACATGCGGGCAAAGGGACACCCGGAGAAGGTGTTTTCAGTGAGTATCTCTGAGAAAATATTGTTTTATTGAATCATATCGTTTAGATTAGCTCACAAGCAACACTTTTACATATCTTGGGTCTTTATGCCTTTACTAGATAGCCGACAGCATGAGAGATGACGGAGGAGGAGGAGGAGGAGGAGGAGGAGGAGGAGGAGGAGAGAGAGAGAGAGAGAGAGAGAGAGAGAGAGAGAGAGAGAGAGAGAGAGGGAGAGAGAGAGATTGGGAATGAAATGCAAAAACGGGTCCTGGCCGTCTTCAGTAAAAGCTGCAGAGTTATTCAAATTGAATCTCCAGGTTAACACCATAAAACCATGAAAATAGTTTCCCTTTTACTCTGAAATCGTTACCCCTCTTATAGATAAGGGCCAAACAACATCTGCTTCCACATTTCCTCCATATTTTTCAGTGTGTCGGCATAATAAAGAAACAACAACAACATGTAGTATTTTCCAAAAGAGGTATTTTTGTCAAACAAGTTGTGAAAATAGAACCAGCTGATTATAGCGCCCAATTAATGTTACAATGCAACTTTTCCACATCTCAAACATTGTTATCAGGCTTTAAATTCACATTAAGTGTCAAACAAGTTGTGGCTTTCAAGAGTGGTAATGCATTCAAATTTTAGGAGAAAAGTAACAATATTATTTGTAATAGTTTGCTTCATCCTTTACCTCTCACTGTGTTATCATGTCTGACATTCCTCTATGGAGGACACACCAACAGGAGGAAGAGTTTTAGGAAGTCTTTTCAGAAAAAATACAAATACAACCAAAATTCATTTCTTGACATCTGGCTAAAGGGCTTGCATCTCTTTCATCCAAGGTCACCACAATTAAGACGGTGAAGCAGATGGATGACTTGGTGGACATTGGCACCGACACTCCGGTCTGGCAACGCTACAGGATGAAGATTATGAGCCTCTCCCAACAGGTGAGTGAAGGAGATTTGATGTTAAGCAGGCAGTTCTGGACCCAAACTGTGACCAAGTTTTAAAAGCATGAAATAAAATGTCATTAAGATCAAATCTGAGATCACTGCTCATTTAAAAATAAATGTGTTAGTTATTGTACCAGAGTATGGAGCTGTGGCCTTTTACAGCTTGGGGCTTGCTGTAAAGACCTCAGTGGAGCTGCATAGGTTGAATGAACCATGGAGGATGGAGGATGGAGGCGTAATGTCCAAGAGTAGCCAAGAAGTTAAAAATGGCGTCTTGTTGCTGCACCACTGCTCCAAGCAGAAACTTGACCACCTTTGTTCCGGATTTTAATTTGCATTCAGCCTACGTTCTGCTGCTCGCCTACACCCTCCATTTTCTTCTGAATCTGCTTCTGCGCCACCTGCTAAATGCCGACTGTAAATAGAAACATTCAAGTTTTACCTCCTATTCATAAACTTTAGTCCAGCACTTTGTTACTGCTCCGACATGTCCGCTGGAGTCACTAAATTGCAATGTGTGTCAAAATAACATAATTTAATCAGGAAAGTTTAACTGAGAAAAATCTCATGAGAAGTCTAAATCTGGTGTCAATCACGGTTTTCTTGTTCACATGTTGCAGATACGGAATAACATTCTTGCCTGCTTCAGCCCAGAATATAAACGGACGACGTTCATGCTCATGGCTGTTTGGTTTTCCATGTCTTTCAGGTAAACTAAAGACTCATAAAACCTTTGCTATATGGGGAACCACGTTCACTTTTCAAAGGCTTATTTCATCTGTCCTGACTCTAAAAACTTTGCAGCTATTACGGTCTGACGGTGTGGTTCCCAGACATGATCAAGTACATCCAGAAGCAGGAATACGATTCACGCACAAAGACCTTCACCAAGGAACGAGTGGAGCATGTCACTTTCAACTTCACACTGGAAAACCAAGTGCATCTCCAAGGACACTACTTCAATGACAAGTAAGTGTTTTGTGAGCTGCCGTTTTTTGGTGAGGCAGTTTTAATAAAACTACAGAACAAAACATTTTGCTGAAAACCTGTGACCTGTTTACTAGGTTCCTCAACCTGAAGATGAAGTCCATGGTGTTTGAAGACTCAGTGTTTGAGGAGTGCTACTTTGAGGACATCACCTCCATACACACCATCTTCAGAAACTGCACCTTCGTTGCAAGTTTGTTCTACAACACAGGTAAACATCCTCAGAAATTCATCGGTGTGTTCAGTATTGATCTGCACAGAGGTCAATGGTGTTATTTTTCAATAATTTTGTCTATAAAATGTCAAGAAAGGATGAAACATGTTTATTAAAAGCACATAGAGCTCAAGGTGAAATCTTTAAATCACTTGTTTTGTTTTAACAGTCCAAAACCCAAAGATATTCAATATAAACCAGCCATAATGATTAATCTATTTACATATCCAGCAAACCAAGAGAAACATTAGCATTCATTTGAAGTCATATTTTTGGCCAACCATCAAATTTTATTCTAATATTCTCCTTTCAGCTCTGTTTTGGTCTCCACCAGCCCCTGAGTGAAGTATCTGGCTCTCTAGCTGCGAAATGCTTCACTATGTTCACACACTAGTCACTAACTGTGTCTGCCTGCCTTTGGGTGCTGGGCAGGTAGCGAACTGTGTGTTTAACAGATTTGTTTTGCTGAAAACAGCTAACGAGATCAGTGAGACTGAACCAAAACAGTAAAGTGATGTGAAACCACAGCAATGAGTTCAAATAGATTAAAACGCTCTGTAGAGCTGAGGGGAAAAGCAATCAGGTGATCATTACATAAAGTCATTTGATACATTGTTAGGGTAAAAATATTGATTATTGCAGTAAAACACTTTAGGTAAACTGTTTTTAATGATCTTTTTATTTCCCACTTTTATTAGACAGCTGCTCAGGAAAAACAATCTGTAATAATTTCAGAATAAATATGAATTTTAAGTAGTTTTTATTGCCGCCTGAAGTAAAAATATAGAAAACATAAAACACAGATGTTCAGCAGGACTGCAACCATGGAAACATTCTGCCTCTAGTATCCCTGGGTTACGCCGAAGAGGGCTGTTGCCCTAGCAACATAAACAAATCCAGACAGAGTGGTGCAATTAGCTGTGAAACAGTGCTTCATGATGACGAAAACACAGATGTAACAATGTGCTTGTTGGATAATCAGAACCAAAGCTTCCTCACCACTTGACATGCCAGCTTGTTTTTTTTCTTTATTTTTCTTTATTCTTCTTTATTTTTCTTTATTTTTCTTTATTCTTCTTCTTTATTTCAATGTGCCTTTTGTTTTGTATGTTTGCTGTTGTTCTTGAGATGTTTTTGTTCTTGAATATCAGCTTCTACCGAAGCAAGTACCAGCCGCAACTTGTTTTACACTAACTATAGCTCATTTATATGTGAATGCTTTATAGGTGTGTAACTGTACACAATAATGCACACAAAAGTGTTAAGTTTTTAGTGCACAGAGGGCATTTGCTGTATGGTTTTGATTTCTGCATGTTTACTTTTGATCGATGTGTCAGTTTCTGCCTGAGAAAACAGAGAAGCTCTTGAATCCCAACAGAAAGCGCCTCAGCAGCTTTTACAGCAGCAGTATCTCCTCATCCCCGAAGCCAACGATGCATTCTTTTATGTTTATGTCATTTGGACATCTTCAAATATACGATCATTCGGCACTTTTATGTCTCCCTTACTCCGTTTAATGAAACTGTTAGTGGTTGTTGGTATGGAAGCAGTTTCAGCAGTGTCATCAGAAAATCCAATCCAGCAGTTTTTGCGGCTGCAGGCATCAAAGTATAAACAGAGAAAGTAGAAGGTAATGGGCCTCGTAACCTCTTCTGTTTTTTCCCACCGTTATTCATTTTTTAAAAGTCAACAGTGATGGATGCTGTTTTTTTACATTTGATCTCTGCCTAAAAGAGATTTTGATTAAAAACAGCTGCTGGCAGAGGATTGGTTGTGTGGTGGCTGTCCTTTGGCTCTGAGATCATTCAATCCGCAAGTGTGTAAGATTTGGTTTCAGGGAGCAACTATGAAGTCAGATGCTCTTCATCCCCAAAAAATGTGCTTTCCATAAGGATGATAGTATAACCACAACAATTATAAATATCATGTGAATATATGTAAAGTCATGTTCAGTTTCATTGATAAAGACCTGATATGATACATTATGTTGTATCCGTACTACAATCTCTGCTATAAAGAGCACTGTCCCTTTTTTGGTTAATATTCACTTCTAGCATCTTTTAGATGATAAACTGTAAGTAAAAACGTAGATTTTACCTGGAAAGTAAGATTTTCCATCCTTGAGGTATCTCTCCTGCATACAGCCCTAACAAACTCTGTAACTATGCCTGCAATGCCTGAGGATTTAAATGAGTGTGTTTCTTTACATTTAAAAAACACAGATTTAAACATGAAACTGTAAAGGTAGGGGAACAAAAGTAGGGTTTTTAAAAACCCATCACCAGTGGTAATCAAACATTTGCATTTATGTCATTTCATTTCTCTAGTATTCATAAATCTCAGAGCAATAACACCTCTCTCTCTCTCTCTCTCTCTCTCTCTCTCTCTCTCTCTCTCTCTCTC
>NW_022280065.1:4343742-4417387 GCF_004355925.1 Anarrhichthys ocellatus | reverse complement strand
CTCTCTCTCTCTCTCTCTCTCTCTCTCTCTCTCTCTCTCTCTCTCTCTCTCTGATCAGCGGGGTCCAGTGTCATATCTTGTATCAGCTGTTTCTTCCTGATGTTCGGCAACAGTGAGTCGGGGATGATCGCCCTATTGTGCCTGTTTGGTGGCATCAGCATCGCCTCGTGGAACGCCCTGGATGTGATAACGGTGGAGCTCTACCCCTCGGATAAAAGGTAACACGGGATGCACAAACTCATGGCTGTTTTTCAGATGTGGATTTTCTGTTGAATTATGAACTTGTGTGGGGTAAGAGGGGGAAATACAAATAAATAAATACATTTTTTTATTAGTTATGCTTTGTTTTCCTGACAATATTTACTGTTTTTCTATTTTCTATTTCTATTATTCATTTTGGGGGGAGTGGAGGATCTTCTTGCAGGTGTACAGGTGCAATTCTCTCTGTTGATTAGTGATCACATGATGTGTCCTTTAAAAAGAGAGCTCATTGCTGTCAAACATGCTCTGATGCAGGTTTCATGCTGGAACACGTCATCACATTTGTAAGCATTTTGACTGCAAATAAATGTACCCAAAGGATCAACATATGAGACAATTCTTTGGGGTTTTTTCACCTCTGGAGCCTTTTCTGCTGACTTAGATTTTTGGAAGCACAGATATTGTTGTATCTGGTTTTTTTAAATCAGAGTCCCAACTGAACTCAAAAGTAAAAACATCTGCCACTAATTAACACCTTAGTTCATATTTGTTTAATCCACTCAACACCGGAGTGGTAAATAGAGCCTAACTTTGATTAAAGAGCTTTGGAGGTGCTTGTAGGTGGATTTTAATACATTTGGACACAGCCAGACAAGTTGTTTCCCCTTGTTCCCAGGCTTTATGCTAAGCTAAGCTAACTGGCTCCAGCTACACATTTAACTGACAGAACCTTATGTGTTGTAGAGTCACTTTTACTTCAAATGATTACATAGAAAGTCAAGTAAAATAAAACTTACTGTTCAAATACCATAATCTGGCACACTGAAGTTGTGAACTAATGATCAGTAAAGTTAAAACTCCTCTTTGTGTCAGTTGCTGAAACTCTTTTCTCCCTCTGTTCTTGTCTTCAGGACCACAGCGTTTGGCTTCCTGAATGCCCTCTGTAAGGTGGCGGCCGTCCTGGGCATCAGCATCTTCCAGTCATTCGTCGGCATCACCAAGGCTGTGCCCATCATATTTGCTGCAGGCGCACTCGCTGCAGGTAGTTTCCTTGCGACAAAGTTGCCTGAAACACGAGGCCAAGTGTTGCAGTAAAACGGAGCACAGCTGGAGTGTGTGTGTTTGACAACTAAGAGCCCGAACATCCCTGAGAGCTTCAGCGCTGCCCGTCATACACCAACAGAGCAGACTGCCATCCCCATTGTAAGCCCAGAATCCTTTGAAATATGGATTGCATCATTCAGAGTCTATACGGTGATTTAAGAGAGGAGCACACAGATGTAGAAATAAATACCTGTGTCATGATCACACAACTACATCTGAACTTTCAGGTTCTAAAAACATCTTTTTTTCTCGTAAGTGTAACATGCAAAGGGTGATGCAGTACAAATTGTGGTGTGCATGCAGTGAGGATAAAATGTAAATTTCTGGGAGTTTTCTCTCACCGGCCCACAAATCTACAATATTAAACACAATTGAGAAGACAGATATTGCAAATGAAGAGATGAGACTGCAAAATATGCCATTCATGGGAGATGGTGAAAAGATTTAGTCAATGTATGGTTGGTTTTTAAATATGAATGCAGTGTTTTTCTTTCTCGTCTGGCCTCAGTAACTGGCTTTCAGTACTGCGTTTTCATTTGCTGAGTGTACAGTTACCTTTTACATTTCCATTCAGGCGGATATCTCTGCTTTGCCGAAAAGCTTTTCTCTGAACAGATCTCATAATGAATTTCAGGGTGAATATATTTTCTCTAAGAACGCCAGTGACCCTCAACCACTGCCTACTGCTGAAGCCAGATCTGTTTCTACCAAATAATATGAAAACATTCCAGTGAGGCTTGACTTATCCAGAAACGGATAATGCATTATGTCTTTGTCCCCGCATAAATCCAGTCTACTCCTCTACTGAACGCCTCAACACATAGACAGGTGAAGATGCATTTCACAGGATTCTCTCTTGTAAATGGGAATAGTTTGATCCAGCTCCTTAGTGTTCAGTGTTAAACTAATGTTTCCCCTCGCTGGTGTTGATCCATATACGGCTGTGGCAGTGTGATGTCTGCAACACAGGGATCTCTGTGGGACGGATTTTGGTCAAGTGCGTAGTGTGAGGGCAGATACTGTTGTGTAATATTTGTCTAAATTAGTCGTGTGAGTGTGCATGTGTGTCTTTGTTATGTGAGACAAGAGAAAGTGTCCATTTCATGCATTTCAGTGTAGCCACGTAGACCATATCTTGCTGATCCAACAGCAGAATGTACGGAACAACGGTCACACAATTTAAAAAAAATGATGTAGCTCAGGTCTGGTGAAATGTTTAGGCCACGTTTCCAGCTTGTATTATGTTTTAGCGCCACGCTACCAAATTATTGTGCATGCAGGATGGTTTTGTGATATTTCTGATTCATCCATCTCGTATGCATAGTGTCAGTGTGTGAAAACAAGTCATTTGAATAAGTGTGAAAAGTTCATTCTTGACACCGTAAACAGGGGTTTGACAAAAACGTACCATCTTTTTGCAGAGCTTGCAACCACATCTCTTTCTCAGCACTTTGCTTTGTGTTCATAGAGTGGAAGCTCTAGAAGTTATTTATGAAGTTGACCTGGACATTGTTCTTTTATCGATGTCCTTTGGTTGTTTTGACTTTTCCTGTTTGGCCTCAAAACATACACACAATGCAGTATCCTTTCTTAAAATTGTTTGATTTGCCCCTTAAAAGTCACGAGAATTCATTATACATTATATTCATTGTAGCACAAATCAAATGGGACCAAAAGAAGAAGAATCAGTTAAAAAAAGTCAAGTGCAAATCATTTGTCTAATTTCATGTTAAGGGCTCCTGTTCCTGTCATTCTTTCGTGCATCCATTTGTGCCAGAAAAAGTGAAAAGTTGTCCCTCACTGTGTTCCTGCGTGATACTGCTGAATCGAAAAAGTACACAAGAAAATTTGCCGATTTTGACTTTGATCTAAATTGGATGCAATCACTCTCTAAAGGAAAGCTACCATTATTTATACATATCACTACTTCGGTATCATTTCTCCAAAGGTGTGTATCAATATGTGTGCCGACAATCAGTGAGTGAGTATGTGGGTGCTGCTGCTGCCCAGTAGAGTGTGTTGTTTGACCTAAAGACATCCTCTGGATTATGTGTGTGTGTGTGTGTGTGTGTGTGTGTGTATTTGTGTGTGTTCAGGATGTTAGAGGCTTTGGCGTTGTCTGTGGGTGAAAAAACACACACTTCAGCAAGATAGCGGATATTATCTCAGCTATGGGAGTTTGTCTTACTTCTTGAACTGTATGCGTCTGTGTGTGTGTGTGGGATTGAGACTTTAAAAGAATAATTTGACATTTTGATAAATACACTTATTTACTTTATTGCAGAGAGTCAGATGAGAAGATTGATGCCACTCTCATGTCTGTGCGTTAAGTATGGAGTTGAAGCCAGGAGGTGGTTAGCTTAGCTTAGCATAAAGACTGGAAAAGGAGGGGTTTGCTAGCCTGGATCTGTTCAAAGGCAACAAAACCGTTGTTTTTGTAAAGATTAAAAAAAAGATATATTGGTGACCTTTAGAGGTGTTAGTAGGTGGATTTTGTTACCTTTGGATTGAGCCAGGCGAACTGTTTCCCTCTATTTCCAGTCTGTATGCTAAGCTAACCTTCCCGTTTAGCACACAGGCATGAAAGCAGTATGAATTTGATCTTGATGAAGGCCAGAAGGCGAAACATGTTGGTTTAAACAGTAGAGTTGTTCTGTATACTACAAGTGCTGCTGGAGTTTTGACCTCTTTAGTTTAACTTTCACGAAAAAAGCAAATGAGAACTTTTTCTTTAACGCTGTCCAATCTAGATTGCATTCTGAGGATCAAATCTTTCCTGTGCATATTTAATGACAAATGTGTCCCGTCTTGTTCATGCTGGAGAGACTGTTCAGATGTGTTGTTCGTGTGTGTGTGTGTGTGTGTGTGTGTAAACTGACTCTAAATCGTCTGTCCCATATTTTTCTACTTTTTTCTGTTGCGATGTTTTCATCCCTGTGATGAATACAGCTCAGTTGGGGACCACGGAAATATATTTACACAAAGAGAAGAAAAAAAAACAATATATGCAGTGTATAATACAATGTGCTGTTCTTCATGATAGACTCGGGTGCTCTTTTGCTGATACAATTCCGTCTTTAAAACAAAATCCCATCAGAGATAGCCTGCGGGTTGTTGTCCGATTAGAAATACGGAAAAGGATCACATCTTAATTTCACAAAGACAACTTCGCCCTCTAATCCTTCTGTATTCAACCAATTGTGACGCATGTTTGTATCGTGTTGTCTGACTTCTTGGACGTCCTGTATGCCAGCTGTTTTTGTCTAAAGCAAGAACTAGTGTTTTCATTGTTGTATGATGACAGATTTGTTGCTTGCAGTGATTGTTCTTAATCAAAGTGGGGTTAAAATTTATGAAACTTGAGTATGTTTTCTGAAAGTAAGCTAGTAGTAACTGTGTTCCTCCTTTACCTTGGACCCAGGTAACATTTTTAATATATATATATACACACACCTAAATTTTAGAGGTAATTGTGCATTTCATCTCGTCACAGAGGTACAAGAAATGGCCGGGAAAGGGAAATATGCTTGAAGAGAGACGGAAATGTGCATAAATGAAGTACAAAAAGTACAATTTGACATTGTTTGTCCATGTGAGTCTGTTTTAAAAGAGGGAAGTGTGAGCAATAGTGTGGAGGCTTTCCCCAATTCTGAGTAAACAGGACGTCAGCGTTGAATCCAAAGGGACCACAGTTTATCACCTCATCAAAAGAGCTCCCTCTTATCAAATTGAAGCGCCTGTTCAAAATGTAAAAGTTTACTACTTAATGTTACTATGTGTAGAATTTGCATTCTATATGTAAAAACTATCTGAAGGGTCACTGGTTTGAGTTTTATCCATAATGATGGCAGTGATGCAGGATGCGTTAGCGAACACCAGCCTGAAGACGTTAACGGTGGCGGTCTGATAAAGGGATGGAGGACTTTTTATGGCATGGTTTCGGTCTCTACTCTAAGAGCACATGGATCAGTTCTGAATACTGGAAAGAAAATGGCCGACCCATGCCAGAAAACAAATCCCTCATCGGCAAAGAACTGCAAGAATCCTTCACTACAGCGTGGACTGAAGGAATTTATGTTTACCTTTTTCTTTAGTTTGACTCTGATCTGTTTAAATGATAAAAGTACTCTAAATGAGAGTTAAAAAAAAAAAATCAATGTACTTTGTGTAGAAACTGTAGTCGTTTGTACGTGCAAGTTTGGAATTTGTGGAACAAAAGATCAAGGAAAACTATTCCCAAAAAAAATGACAAAAATCTATTGTGTGTTGTCTGTTTTGTAAATGAAGACTGGAACTCTTGGTCAATTCAGTATTTTTTGTTATTGAGAATATTTTAGTGATGCTGAAAAGGTGCTGTATTTATTTTATGTGAGAGTTGTTCATTATGCTGGGATTTGCACTTGTGCCATTTATCCAGTTCTATGAAGCAAATGATAAATTATGGAAATAAAACTTAAGAAAACCAATGTCATGGTTTGCATTACACAGCATGAAGTCAACTTTGTCAATTCTGAGTGTTTAACTGTAATATTAATGTCAGGAGAACTTACTTTGCAACAGTATTTGTCCGAAGAGGCAGCAGGATGACTAAAGGCCAGACAATTCTTAGTTCTTTGCCTCCAATTTAGTTCAGGATGAGATTTTTTTACCAGGTCCCCTTTATATATATATATAAATATAATTCCCATATGTACATTGACAACTAGGTTTAATTGTTCCTCCTGGTCTGTAAAAAGATCCTTCCTAGACTTTGCTTTGAATTAAGGGTCATTAGCAACCATTATTGCTATTGGCTTCAGATGAGTAACAGGTAAATTAAAATAAATGATCAAGTAGTCTCCCCTTTTGGAAAGTCTTGATTCTTAGTGAAAATATTTTATTTACCGATATTTGGCTTCGCTTATGTACAAATTAAGTCAAACATGCAGCTGGGGATGCTTGTAGTTTCCTCTCAGGGAGGCATGTTGCTCACCACACATGTATAATACTCAAAAAAGGTTGTGATCAGTTGCAATCATTAAGTTATAAAAACTACAAATCCAGAAGTAAAGCATCAAACACTTTATTTAAAATAATGTCCCAACTACTGCTGAGAAATGTACATCCAAAAAATGTTCATCTGCTGATCACATGATGGGGTAACAAGCATAGCGAGCGATGCCACACTGGCTGTGTCGGTTTCGAGCCATCTTGATGTAGCCTTCATCCCCGTACTTCACGCCCCAACTGCAATGCAAGAATAATTAAAATCAGAAAACCCAAAATAAGAATCCGTGAAAGACAATCATTCCTGCAATCAAAAATTCACATTGAAATCTTCCAACACCTGTTTTTGACCAGCCAGTAGTCGTACTGTCTCTCAGTGCCGTAGCCCACAACCAGCACTCCATGGTTCACCTTGTGGGTGCATGTGTGGTCCCTGTACACACCTGTAGGACCACATACAAAAAAAAAAAAAAAAGTGTAGAAACAAACCTGAGCTTTAGTTTACAGACCATATTAACATAGGATCCCATTTGAGAATAAACTTGTGCATTATTTTAAGAGGTATGAAGCCACAACTCACCATGACGGTAGAAGACGAACTTTGACTTGGAGGCATCAATAGCTACAGCGATGGGGCCGATGCTAGCCAGAGCTTCCCTCAATGCAACCTCATCCCCCTCCGGTATGAAGGCGTAGTCTGATCAATTAGCAGCCCAGTGCTGAGTGTTATATTTGCATTGACCACGCTGAGAAGACTGATTTGCAGGGGGAGTTCATAGTCAAGGTTCAACCACAGTAGACCTGAAATGTTAACATGCACCGTCTTTGAAGCTCACCTTGCCGACATAGGGGTAGCCTGCGTCAGAATCTATGCCTTGGTTTGTAATGACGTAGTGGAAGGCCTTTGACATGAAGCCACCTTTACACCCTGCGTTGCCGCCTTTCACAGAACAATCCACCAGGTTCTGAGGACTGAGGGATACCAGGACGCCTGTAGACTTATTGAGTTGCCCTTCCAGAGCTCCAACTGCACTGAAGGCCTAACAAGAGCCACAAGAACCCTAGAAGATAGAAAAGTTGCACATGTAGACCATCTCTTCTTCAAAGAAGAAGACTACATTCTATGTTAACGTGTACCGATACTTGGTGGTATACCTCACCTGCATTTTGACCTCAGTTACCAGGCCTTTATCCCTCCAGTCCAGTGACGCTGGTAGAGAGGTGTTGAGCCTGACAAAGTTTGAAGGACCCCTCTCCAGGTCAGAAGGCACAGTGGTGCCCATCAGCATGCCAGTGATCTCCTCAGTTGTCTACAGAATTAAAAAAAAATAAAAAATAAATAAAAATAAAAAATAATTCTTTCAATTCCCTCTGCTTCCACATGCATTGTTTGAGGCAACACAGTATCATGTTAAACCAATGTGTGTAGTAAATATGAGAGTGTAGTCCACTAACCAGATCTCCCAGGTGGTTCATTGCCAGCTCATAGGTGTGCAAGCCCAGAGAGGCTTCAAGGTTATGGACATCAATCATTTCCAAGTTCTCTTCCCATATCCGCCTGCGACCAGACTCCTCAATCTGGAACACACCATTAATATTAACCACACCATTAATATTAACCACATGTGATGCCCAAGTTGATTCATGAGTCACCCTTAACAGATACCAAGAGGTGAAGACACAGACAGTATAATGAGTGTTAAAAAAAAAAAAAAAAAATACAAAAGTATTCCATTAATCATCAAGGAAGAGACAACAAATCAAAATTAGATTTTATGCCTAAACCAGATTCTGTTGTGATTTACAGGCTATTCATTTCATTGTTTTTAAGACCTTAGCGTTATCTGGTGAGAACAGACTTTATTATGAATCTTCTTCCATAGCAGCCAATGTCAATCCCGTTCAGAATTGGTGATGGCAGCGGCTGCTGCAAAGCCACAGACAACGGTGAGACGCAAGCTTCCAAACATCTCCGGATCCAGGAGAAGAAGAACTTGTCACTGAAACAGCAAACACAAAAGGTTCTTATAGGGTGTCCTACATCAGCCTTCTGGTCTGGCTCAGACTTTAATTGGCCAGCTGCAGCTGCTTGAAACACTGCCAGCTGATGTCAATTGACATTGAGTTGCAGAAAAATGTCAGTAGCAAATAAAACCTAAACTAAACCTAAACTGACTAAAGTCAGTGTGGTTGTTAAAGATATTTCTGCATGCATGGAAATCAGTGAAGGCTTATTGTGAGTGTTTTTATGTTGCAAAAGTGTAAAAGTTGATGTATGAAGAAATGCACGTACATGATAAAATTATATATTGTCTATTTCCAATAAATTCCAGATGTTCTGAGTTCATTTAATTTGACAAATTGATTGGTAGAGGATGCTATACAGGTGAACCACTATTCTTATTTACCTGTATACTATGCCATCATTAGAGGGAAACAAAATCAGTAACCAAAGTGAGCACTCAAAATTATTCTTAGTTATCCTCATTTAATGACAAATACCATAAAATATGACCAACCACAGGAGATAACCAGGTGGAAATCCAGGCTGAAGCTCAAATATTTATGCATCACTATGCTCACTGGACACCAACAAATAATTAAACCTCTAATAACTAAATTTGCCACTTGGGGGCAGCAGAGACAAGTTGTAAACACAACATCGACTGTATCATCACCTCCCAAGATGACAAGGCGAATTCATAGTAACAGCTTTAATTTACACATCCAGCTGTTGCGGAGCAACATTATTCATCTGGAGTCATGTTTACGGCCTTCTGGTAAATGCAAGTCCACTATTCACTCTTTTTTTTGCTCTGATATTGGTCTTCACCAACTCCTGGGGGCAATATCTGAGAAATCTGTGTTTTTTGTCCTCTGGCCTCAGGGGGGCAGTAATGAGCCCATTACGACTTAGCGAGGAGAAGAATACGCAGCACGAGAACATCTACTTTTCTGGGGACAAGCGACACAAAAAGGTGATCTGTTTACCTTTAGTTCTACTGTCACTGCTGCTGCTACTGCTGCTAAGTACTGGCAAAAGCTGTTACACAACACAAAGCATATGTATGCCTAATGTTGTTGCTCTCCCTCCTCGCTGTACCATCAATACTTTCACTAGATGGATGAGCTAATTCAAATAAAAGAATGTATATATTTTTCTGTTTAGTTTGCAATGTCACCAAAACAACAACACATGTGAGTGCAAAGTGTCTGAATATCTTTGTGACCACATGTAAAACCTGTGTGCCATTCTTTTAAGATAAGCTCAATAAATGACTGTTCTCCTTGGAGAAGCTAGTGAGGATTTAGGAGGAATACCAAAGGAGAGAAGCTCAATTAGACACAGGCTGGTGACTTCTCACCTATGATTATATTTAATAACTTTATTCAATCGTACAATATTGAACACACTGAAAGCTAATGTTAAGGTTAACATTTAAATAAACACATCACATTGATAAAACAGAAGGACAAATACATGATGAGATCTAAGTGAAGTGAGGGAAACTCAAAAATGTATTAAGTATTCTATAAATAAAATCAAAACATCATTGAGAGAGGCTACTAAAGCAGATACAGTAATTTAGCACAATAAACTTTTTTTGCCAGTATTTTTAACGTTAAGGACTGGTCTAAACAATCAGGTTTCTGATACTAAAGAAGTAACCTTAATTCTACCAAGATGATTCAGGGGATGGCTCACTTTTTCACAGCGTAGGGTAGACTGCAAAGCTGGCAATGCCACAGAGGTTATTCTTGTTTCTGGCAATTCGAATGAAGCCCTTTTCTCCCCACGCAGTGCCCCAACTGAAATCACAAAACCACTTGTCTTTAATGTTGAACATCGGTCAAACATTTATTTTCACATGTGAGGTAAACACATTTTACTTTGTGCCCAGAAAAGACCAATTCACCTGTTTTTCACAAGCCAGAAGTCTTGTCCTCCGTCTGTGCCATAGCCCACAACCAGGACAGCATGATTTATGAGCTTTGGGTTGCAGTTTGGTACGTTGTATAAACCTGGAAGATCCATAAGGTTATCAGTAGTTGAAAAATACAGGTAAAACAACACAAAATATTTTATGAATCACCTGACAGTATAAATACTGCTGATGTCATCTTCTCTATGTACTTTGGAGGTGAAGAAACCCCCACAGTATTACTGGTAACATCATTCATCCCTTGTGTGTAGACGTTATCTAAATTTAGGATTTTGGGAATGGGGACCATTTCATCACATTAATTAGTGGCTCTACTATCAACTAAACTAATTTAACTGAGACTTCATGCTGTCAATCCCTCCTCTTCTTACGTTGTTGATCACTTCTGACAGCTTTCTGTCTATTAGATAAAATACAGTTAACACGTAACAAAACTGAAAATAAATCACATTTGATGTAAGTACCACACAGAGCTGCCCCCTCTAAAGATCTAATCCACTTAGATTTAAAGTGCAATCGATAGTGTATTTAATGGTGGTAACTGTGCACACACAGATTGGTGGTATAGCCTTAGAAGTCTTTGAAAAGTGTATTTTGGACACTCTTGCACACACATGTGAGCTTTAAGCACCCCACAATAGTTATACCCTAAATCTGTCATTCTTTGGAGGACTGTGACATTCACATTCAGTCAAGTTAAAAGACAAATATGGAAGTAAAAGGAAGTCATACTACTTTAAGCATTGGATTTCCCTTGATGGTAGTCGTACTTTTTGCGAAACTTTTACAAATTTTAGAATAAATGGAACAGAAAATGACTGCAAAGCCTGACTTGTTTTTGGCAACCAAAGTATAAAACATAATGTCATGTTACCCATTAAATTCACACAGATATATGTAATGCAACTGATTTCATGCACCACAACCAACGTTTTCCGTTCTCTCGGGTGTGACTCGGACTCAGGGTTCAGAGCTACAGTAACTAACTCATCACTCATCAGTCTGCTTGCATTAAATGCTCAAATTAAGAAGCCTCACCTCCTCTGTAGAGATGAAAAGATTGCAGCATGGCGTTCACGGCCACAGCGACCGGCCCCACTGATGCCACCACAGCCTGCAGGGTCTTCTCATCTCCTTCTGGGAGGATGTGTAAATCAGAGCAGTAGCCGGCCTTTCCCTTGACAGAATACCGACATTTACCGTCCTACAAATAGAAAATCACAAAATATACTATGTATCACTATTTAAACAAATTGGTTAATATTATTTTATTTTTTATAGAAGTTATGTATCCTGTTTGTTATATAGTTGAATATTCACAGAATCATAATGTTATACAGTATATTATGTACATTAGTCATGCGATCACACTGCATATATACAGTGTAAATATGAATACGTATGTATGAATTAAAATTCTCATATCACTTCAGCTAGAAACAGAGCTGTTTTTCTCTGTATTTGACACATCTGTCCAGGTCAAAAATATAACAATAATTTATGTTTCATTATTACATACAATGAACTTCATAAGGATTTAGGGAATCACACATGGCATGATGTCAGATATTCTAAACTACTGAACATCCAAACTAAAATAATTTTCTTGAAAGACGAAGAAAGGAAAGAAAACAAGAAACAAACAAAAAATGGAAGAAAACAGACAAACAAACAAAAAACAGCATCAGCAGTTGCACATTTGTACGTTAGGTCAATCTTTTCTATAATAGCTAGTTGATTCAATAATAATGCTGTTACAGCAGGACGACCTGGTGTTTGTAGGGGTAAAAGCTCTCCGAGTCTACGCCTTGGTTGCGGATGATGTAGCTGAAGGATTTAGAGATGTATCCGCCTCTGCAGCCGTGATTCCCATCGTTGCTGCTGCAGTCCACCAGGTTCTGTGGACTCAGGGGGACGAGGACACCTGTCCGCTTCTTCATCTGTCCCTCAAGAGCTCCTAAAGAGCTGAAGGCCCAGCAGGACCCGCACAACCCCTTGAAAAAGAGAAATGATGTTTATTACCACAGGTTATTTACAGATTGTTTTCATTTCCTTTGTTTAAAATAGCTGATCTCAAATCATGGCTTACCTGGTTTTGGACTGGACTGACGAGGCCGTTCTTCCTCCAGTCTACACTCTGAGGTGTCAATAAGCCACTCCCATCCTTAAAAGTCACATTTCTGAAATGAATAGGATCCTCCAGCTTCAGGCCGTTTAGCTTCTCGTTGACTTCCTCAGCTGTCTTAATAGAAAGATAGATAAGATAAATATAAGAAATGCAAATATTACAATGTCAAAGCTTAGTGATACGTCTTCACAGCAGTGCTCTTGATCACTTTTAACACATTTAATATTGGTACAGCAGATTCCTCTTCCTCCTCTAAAAGTTTCTCTCAAAGATGCACTGAAAGAGCTCTGCTCTAAGAAACAAATGAGCATATACGATGCTGGTTCCTCCTCCTCCCACTAGACTATGGTCCTATTTGGGGAATTAAACTTAAGTATTTAAGTTTTTATTTTGCACATGGTGTCCACCAGCAAGCAATCATAAAATGAACCACAAGTTCCTCTTGCTAAGTTTGAACTTCTGCTTTTAGGAGAAAGAGAACTGAATATAGACCACAAATTCAACATCATTTTAGTTTTACTCGTTATAACATCACACCAGGTCCAGCTTCTCACTTCTTCCCCTTATTTGCTGACAGTCCTGCAGTGAAAAAACCCTCCTTCTCTACAATATCTTCGAAGTCAGCCTCATAAATACCCTTCTCTGTTTTGAGAGCTTTTGACTCCCTAAACCTTCATTAACACTGTTTGTCACAGTTCAGCTCCACACCCTCCTCACTCTTATTATCAGTCACTCCCTCCTCATCAGTCTAAACTCCCTTCACCTGTTCACACACCTGCCTCTGATCAGTAATCAAGCCCCTATATAGACTCCTGCCTCCCACACACATTTGCCAGATTGTTCTTCGGTTCTATGCCAGACTCGCCGGCACACTCGCACGGACTGATCTCCTGTTACCGATCCTGCTTGCCCCTGTTCTACCCGCCTTGCCTGACTCCCGGTAAACCCACCAGCCTTCTGATCCTGACCCTGTTTGAACTCTGCCTGCTATATTTGAAGTTAGTAATAAAAGCCAAAGATCTCTGGAATCCTGTGTGTTGCATTTGGGTCCATATACAACCCGTTACACTGTTTTGCATTTTATTTCATTCTGCTGTACTTGCATTCTGTGCATAATAATTTACTAAAGTATACTAATTTCCTTGCAGTCCATACTCTTTGTAATTACAAAAATTAAAGTTCTATATATCCACAATAAACACTTGAAATGATGAAGGCACTTGCAAAAAACAAGGTAGTAAATAATGTAAACTATATCTATTTTTTTTTTTTTCAGAATCATTTGTTTCTTGTTTGTTTCTTTGAATACTAGAACTGACAAGACACAACCTTTGCACCACAGTTACACATTAGATAGTTTGCATGTACATCCAACTTTTATGTAAGTTTATTAGCCTTCCCAGATGTGCTCTACTTTAAAATTGTCCAGATTGGACCGGCCATACTGGATTGGATTCATCAGATTGTATAAGGATGATTACAGCTGCTCTATAGGTCAGGGTTTAATTTATGCCAAAGAGGGGGCATGTTTAATGGCAGATTTACAGTGTTTGTGATCTGTTTTGCATTATCAGAGGTCAATAAGCGAATGCACTGAAGATTATAATGTCAAGCATACAGTATGTCTGAACAGATCCTGGGAGGGAGAGGAGCCAGTTCTGTGACACATGTACTTCAAAGGCCTTTTGGCTGATAGGTGATTATATTGACAGAAAAGGAGACGGATATACCTCCAGATACCCTTCACTAGTCGGTGCTTAATTTAGCAGCCAGCCAACAAACTTACGGTTCTGTAAAATAAGACTTTGATTAGACTGTACAAACATCAATCCAAGTTATCAGACAGTGATCCACTTTGTTGGGATGATGCAGGTCATAGTTGATTAAGGAAAAGGGGAGGTAAGGAGGACGCAAGTATGCAAAGAAGGACCGAAGGAAAGAGTTGAATAAAAAACGAATTCAAATGGAAACGAGAAAGAGAGAGAAACAAAACCGGCAACAAACGCACTGATGAAAAATAAAGCAAATATACAAACAAAAAGCCAAAAACTAAAACAAACCAAATAAGTCTCAATGAGCACTCAAAACATAATAAATAAAACACAACAAAGTAACTAACATATTGTTTGACTTTTTCCACCAACAGATGTGAGTGAAGATTAGCTTGGTGGAGGTGACTGAAAATCTTCTAACCAGATAAATATGTATTCCTTGTTTTCTTTCTGGTCTTTTACAGTTCACACCCACTGCAACGCACAGCCAAGCAATAGAAACACCTTCCTGGGTTTTTATTAATCATAATTAGTTATTTGTAATGAATATGATGCAAGCAAACAACTATCTAAACGAACATCTGGGTTATTAGCGTTGGATTTATCTCAATAAGCAAATGATCTGTATTTCTAAACCTTCATTCATGCTTTGATACAACCCTTTGCAGTTTAAATATCACTGAATTACATTCAGGCTAAGATTTAAAACTTGTCTCGTTAGGAATCCAACACTAGACAGTTTCCACAACCTTAGAGCAGGAGACTGAAATCACAAACGTATTCCTACCATGTCGGACAGATGATTGAGTCCCATTGTGAAGTTGTGTTTGCCTGCTGAGGCCTGCTGGTTGTGTCTCAACACCAACTGCATGTTCTTCTCCCACACTGCTCTCCTGAAAACGATCTCAGTCTGAAACAAAAACTCTGACTGAATGATCTGATGGTGTGTGTGTGTGTGTGTGTATGATGATGGAGACGGAGAAATTAGGTTCTCACAATCCTACCTGATTATCATAAACCTTGCGATGTTTGATTTGCCACTCTTCCCAAACTTTGTTTAAGACAACCGAAGAGTTGCCGAGGACCTGGACGGCCAAAAGCAACACAGCACACGAAACGTGCATCCTGCAGAGGAAATGACAAATCTAGTCAGATTACATGCACAGATATGATCCTCTTAGCTGACACGACAAGTCATCTAAAAAAGTATTTTTATCGTTTGTGATATTAAACTAAATATCTTTGACCTGTATTTTGACTGTTGGTTGGACAAAACAAGCAATATGACCCTTGAGTTCTGGGAAACTGTGATGAGCATTTCCCAGGATTTCACAACATTTTACGGACTACACGATCAGGGAAAAACTGAGGTAATGAGTCTCCCACAGTTTCAACAGTTTGTCAAGACACACAGTCTCCACTTTGCATTACATCATTTGTTTATTTTAATTCATTGTTGAATTACTGTGAATGTTTCCCAGCATGACTAAATGTCTAAACTGTGTTTTTAAAGCCATTTGCACACTGGCCTCGAAAATACTGAATCTAGTAGCAGCTTTATTTGGTCAAATATATATGAAACGTTTATATACTAAAAAATATTTACTGGCATCAGCCTATAAAATACCCACCAAGTGTTTATTTTCAAATGTAGAATATTGATGAATCCCACAAAATACTAAGAACAAGGCCTCAGTGTCCTCAGTGGTAGCTAGTTCTATACATGAAGTAATTAATTAAGAAACAAATGCTGAGTTGAGCTCTAATTACGCCCAATTCTTGCAAAGAATACCCCAGAGCGTCGGTATGGACAAGCTGATCATCTTCTGTCTGATATATTTCTGCAGTAGAAAATATGCCCATATACATATGAACCTAAACTAAAAACTGTTTTAATTATGTGCACAGTGTTCGTCTAAACTTTAACGACATAAACTGCAATCAAGATATAACACAGTCATGATTGAGAGCAAAGTGAGGCCTGTAACTTTGATGTGAAAGCAGGAAATGCAGCAGGCTGTTTTCTAGCATTGCAGACTGTTTTAAAGATTTCTTCACCTCAAAGAGGAAAAGTTGAAACCTGAGCTTCTTTCTCAGCAAATAGTTTCTTACACACACCATTTAAAACACACACCATACAGCCATGATCAGTCAAAGTGTAATTGCATAACTAAGAAGAGCATTTACCTTGTTGCAGAATAATCAACGGGGTTATTTCGTCCCGGCAAGAAAGTGCAACCGATTTTATTGAACCAGAGAACTATCACACATGAAAGAGGAAGTATAGTTTCCTCACACACACGCCATTGGGTTTTTTTTAACCCTGTCTTTCAGCGCATCTGCTCTGTGGCTTGTCATGTGACTCTAATTTACAACAAGCTATAGTGGCCCCAAAGACCGCTCCAGTACTAGAGGTGGAAGTGACGTAAGTTACATGACAGAAATGCATGTACATGAAACTTCTTGTGGAGAAAATCAGTGGATGGAAAATAAATAATTTGGCATTATTTCGTGATAGTTTAAGTGTGTAAAAAATGTTTGAAAAGACCATCACCATTTCATATTTAATCACTTTAACACTGAGCTGAATTATGTTTGACAACATGGACTGAGGGCAAAAGAAAGAAACTACAATCCAGTTTTACTGCTAATGATACACATTCTAACAGTTTATCATTAGAGCTGCAGTTAGTTTGAACTTTCTGAGGAAAAGAAACATCGTCAAGCCTCTTCACATTCAGACATACTGGATATATAAATGCACTGGGGGTGGTTTAACCTTTGGTTTTCTCTTAACTATCGTTAAGAAGCTATATCGTGCTATATTGTGTGTAAAAAAAAAATAAAAAATCCTTTAGTTTAATTATCTTCCCCAGTGCTTCATATGTACACTAAGTCTTTATCGACAGACTGCAGCAACCAAATAAATAACAAAAACAGAATACAAAATGACGTTTATTAATATCAGATAATATTTCATTTTTGTATGCAAATTGCTGCAGTCCTGTAAGTTCTTGCAAAATCATATCATTTAATGTTATTATTTACAATATGTAAATAATTAAGATGCTGACGTAATTTGCAATGTCCCTGGCTGAGGATCCCCCATTTCTCCCTCCCCTCTTTTTCAGTCATCTCTCCACTACACCCTATCTAATAAAAAAGAGACATCACAGCAGTCACCACTACATGGAGCAGCAATGACGGAAATAAATAATGACAACTATGCAAGGGGATATTATGCAATTAGGAGCTTTGATTTGGCCGAGGCTGTAATTGGCGTTCATCACTGATTTTCTCTTCCGGGGTTGGGCAGAGATTCGCTGATGACCGCAGGTTCCCCGAGGTACCAGATGGTAAGTGCCTGACTCAGCAGCAGCTCTTCTTCTGTGGTGATCAAGCACCTTTTGTGTCCACACACACACACACACACACACACACACACACCTCATAGTCCTGCAGCTGAGCAGAGAGGCAGGCCAATCTGATTGCTTGTTTTAATCTCTTTTTTTAAAAACTGTCATTGAATTGGGAGTGAGTGGTCGCTAAGTAAACAAATCAACAACTCAACTTTATTCATATTGCACCTTTCATACAATCATACAATCATGCAGCCCACAGTGCTTTACACAACAAGACAAAGTAGGACAGACAGACAAGCAAGTAAAAACAAAAGTAGACATCATTGAAGGAAATTTAGCAAGATCAGAAATTACAACAATAACATGTTGCCCAAATTAATGAACTCCTGTTATATTCATGAGGCTCACAGTCAATTATTCAAATATTTTAGAGACCTGAAATCAGATCTGGCATATTTAAATGCATGTTACTGCACACCACTTTTTATTGAAACTTTATTTGTGTTAAATATTATTATTATATGAATTGAGTCAGCTGATATGTTATTATAAGAGAATGGGATCACGACAAATGGGACAAAAAACACAAGGATATATATATATTTACATGGATTGTACTCATTTACAGTGAATATTTGGAAATATCACGATTGTTGGACGTTGTTAGAGAGTTGTAGTGAAATCTAACTACATTATCCCACCCTGTGTGGTTTAAAATTACCTTGATACTTTGTCCAGTAACCAGCATCTTCTGTGTGTCCACATCAGGGTTTAATCTGATTTAAATATTTTTTAGATTTCATGTCAGACCTGCAGACACACATTCGCAGACTCAATGTACGTCCTCATATCATATCTCCTTGTATCCATATTTCTCTGCCTGGTCTCCCTGTTTTCATTTTGTATACTTACACGCAACACATGAAGTCTTTTAAAGCAATCATACTAAGACAACTGTAACCTCACTGTACCTATTACATCCTTAACTATTTAAGTTTACCTCACTCATTTAGGATGCAAAACATTTCCGCTTATTTTTGGCCTCAAGTTAATGTTACCTTTTTGAAATCCATTTTTTATATGTGTATATATACATTGCCTTGTGCTTCTTTTATATATTGTCTGAATTCCTTTTAATAGGACATTTTTAGTTTCAGACTGAACAAGCAGAGCTGAGAGTCTGATGTGAACACCCAAAGTTAGGAGTTGGGTGAGTTGCCATGTTTGCATTCATGAAACAATATTATACATTACAACATTATTCAGAGTTAAACACCATTCACTATTGCATGCTACAAAACCCACCTCGTCATTTTGTGCCACGGTCAGCGTTGAGATGACGTTTTTTTAATGTTTATAATGAGGTAGGATACTGCAACTTGTTCCCAATGGCACATTTGATTCAGGAAATATTTAGTCTCAGTAACTTAAGATGTGACTGAACATTGTTAGAGCTTAGTTTGCACCAAAAGTGTAGTTATGATTGAGTGTTTGCAGTATTTTAAAGATCTAAATACTAACAAGATGCAGACATCTTAACCCAACACTACCCTCCAGGACAGTTGATGTCTTCATCAAACTTTGAAATGGCCGACCAGAGAGCAGAGAAGACATTCCTTTATTTCCGAGTGGCTCAAATTCATTCCCATCTGGTGTTTGCGCCTAAATCTCTGCATTTGGCTGACCTGTGTGCTTGCCTCCTGTCATCCAGTGCAGCGTGTTGGATGCAGCCCAGGAGCTAGTGTATATAATCCCCCAGCATGCACCAAGCACCCGCGCGTCCAGAGCCAGGTTGTTGTTGCCATGAGGACAGCGAAGCAACAGGGAAACCGATTCTGCAGCAACACGCTTCTTCAGGAGTTGAATGTTTCAGAATGGGAGGATGAAGCTATCTTGTTATGACATGTCTGTCTATTTCTCTCACATTGCAGGTTTCATCTGGATTTATTTCTGAGCAACAAAACGTTTTGAAGATGTACTCTGCTCTTTTGAATTATCTGTCTTTGTGCCAACAGTTTATCCAGTGACAATTTCAGAAAAACCCACTTGCAAATGAAATCTTACATTTTTTTTTTACAACATAATTGTGAAAATGGAGCTATCACAATGACAAGCCCTCCAGACTGAAGAAACGGTGAGTTACAATACTTGATTATCTTTTGCTTCTTTCCACACAATCACTGTTATTCTGAGCCTTTTATAATACCATCCACTGTATTTGAGCTCTTGGAAGCCACAGGCCCCAGCAAATAACTGTGATTTCACCTTTGTATGCTGTTTTCACTCTCGAGCATGTACGCTCCCAGAGGAGTTCAGGAGGAGTCGGCCTCCATCACTCAGTGCTCTGGGGAGCTGCTGTCATCACCAGCAGTCAGACTATACAGTATTCCCCAGCTCCATACCGTGTCGAGATAAAATGACCACCTTAAAAATATGAAGGTAAACACAGTAAGAGATGGTTTTCTCCCCGATGCGCTCCTTGAATATTAGACTATCTAGATGGAGTTTCCAAGGAGACCACACGTTTTTAATACAAATCCAATTATTTAAATGTAAAATAATTTAGGAACTCTGAAATACAAGCATGACATTTTTTCAGAGTTCAGCAGAAATCTATCTAAATTCACTTTTGAACTTCTTTAGTGGACATGCTTTCTTTCATATTTTACATTGAGAAACACACCTTTCTGCAAACATTCTCGCAAATATTAGCTACATCAGTCCTACTGTAGTCTTTCTCGCTCTGTCTCTCTTCTCACGTTATATAGTGTTGCATCGTTCAACACAACAACATGTGCGGAGATCTGAGGGTGGCATCACACTTGTTCCCCCCAGCACTCTACTGGCAATTTAAACGTGTTTTTTTTTTTTTAGCAAGTCACACATTTTTTGATGAGCTGATCTCTTAGTCATTTTTACAGGCTGACAGTCGGTTTGCTACCTAGTATTCTTGTTTCCAAGTTAAAAGTAATGATGTCTGTTTACACGGTCATATGACTTGTAAATATGAATTGTTGCATTTTAGAGTTATTATGTGATTACTGATAGCACTTTGACTAACTGGGCAATTGTTCTGCAGTTACAATTAACCTTCAAGCAGTGTTATAGAACCATTGACCCTGGACAACCTGCACAGAAATATATATTTTGCTTTTTCTGCCCCCTAGTGGTACATTTAGCAATGGTTCACATAAAGAGAGATCCTGTGATGATCTGTAGTTGCAACCCCCCAGTCTCATGTACATCTTTGTCACATAATTATGGATCTGAGCATTAAGACAATACTTTGTAAATTAATGTTCTGCTTTTTGCTGCAGCCAAACATTGTTGTGTGGTGTTTGGAAAAAAGAAAATTTGTTCTAAGCTTTAAAGTGGCCATATTTTAGGACAAGAAATATGTGAATTAAGACTTTTATAAGTTCTAAATAGACCAACTGTGATCATATTTGTATCAGTTGGGTATACACTTCTCTTCCCCTCCTGAAATGAAACTACTAAGTTTCATATATCTCACATGTTGCATCTTAAAGGAAAATATGCAAAAGGTAAAAAAATAAATAGAAAAGAGGAGAGAAATATCATCTCTTGATCTTGATAATCCCTTTATAGGATTTGGTTTTGTATTTGGTGATGGGGTAATAAAGTTGAATCAAATCCACATGTTACATTGTCGTACATTATAATCCTCTTAAATAGATTCTACAAGTCTCTACAAAAGTCAAAAGAATAAATGGTCTTTTTAGCTTGCAATCTACTTTCACAGTATCTAAATAAACTAAATATAAAATGTTGAATGTAATAAATGTCACGGAGTATGTGTCACTCTGACATTAATGTGCCTTGAGAGATTATTACAGTAATTGAGCACAGATAATTGAGCAGTCATGTCCTCAATGTTGTGCCTCATATAGTGCAGGTTTACACTTTCTCCCCATTTATACTTTCAAACAGCATTAATAAAACAAAAACAGTGAGCAGCCTTTAGACAACCTGTTCTTGTTTTGCATTATGTTTTTTTGAAATTGACTGTAGATGTGTGAACCTCTGTGGTGCCAACACCATCTTTTAAGTGTATCTTATCACTGCAGAGAATATTAACCTGCATGGAGGTTCATCCTTGACATTTGGGAACAGAATGTGAACATAATAATCTGAGCTCAAAGTCCCTCTTACTAGCTTTGGAACGCTTTCAACTGCCTTTGATGGCGGTCAGTGAATGGAGGCGGTGACTTAGCAAGAAAGCAAACAAAGAAAACCTACTTCCTGTTATCCAAGAGAATAGAAAAAATTAAACTATTATTTTAAGCCACACCTTAACACTACCAGCTGTCTTGTATTCATGTGTTGCAGAAAGTCATATTTCCTCTAATTTCTACTGATATGATGTCAGTAAATATCCCTTTCTTACTCCTTTCTCAGCTGTGTCTCTCATAAGCAGGAAGGCAACCAGATGTTTCAGGGGATTGCCGTCCACCAATGGCTGTGCTGGGGAGCTCTCTACCTGTTGGCAGCGAGGGTGGCATTGTCATCTGAAACACGCCGGCCATGTCCACAGTCCTGCCGCTGCAACGCCGTGCTGCAGCAGGTGAACTGCTCCGATGGCCAACTTACCACAGTGCCCGACATTCTCCCACAAAACACTAAACTACTAAACCTAACACAGAATAAGATCAAGACTCTGGTGCACGAGCAGTTCAACAGTTTGCCACAACTTTTAGATTTGGATTTGAGTGACAATATTATGGCAATAATTGAAGTGGAAGCATTTCTCAGCTTGGAAAGACTGATAACTCTGCGTCTTGCTCGTAACCACCTGAAGATTATTCCTGTCGGAGTGTTTGCTGGTTTGCCAAAACTAAAGTTACTGGACATAAGCAGCAATGAGATCCTTGTTTTTCTAGATTTCACTTTCCGTGATCTAACTGCCCTGCAGTTTATTAAAGCGTCAGACAATGACTTAGTTTTTATTTCTCATCAAGCTTTCACTGGCTTAACCAGTCTGCAAGAGTTGCACCTTGACGGCTGCAACCTCACTGCTGTGCCGACAGAGGCGCTCACACAGCTCAGTGGATTAAGAAGTCTTCATTTTCACCAACTGGGCCTCGCCACGCTGCAAAACTACTCGTTCCGTCAACTAGAGCGTCTCAAGGAACTTGTCATTACTCGTTGCCGCTGGCTGGAAACCCTGTCAGGAAACAGTCTCTTTGGCCTAAATCTTACATCCCTAACCATTAAACACTGTAAGCTCAGAGCGGTCCCCTACATCCCTTTACATCATCTTGTATATCTTGTATACCTTGACCTTTCTTTTAACCCAATCACTGACATTCATGGGAACCTGTTTGGAGACTTGCTCCGGCTCCAAGAGCTCCATCTGGTAGGCGGCTCATTGCTACGTATCGAAATCGGAGCATTTAAGGGTTTGGCTCATTTCAAATTGCTGAATGTATCTAGAAATCTTCTCACCACACTCGAGGTGGGAGCTTTCCATTCAGTGGACACCCTAAAAACTCTGGGACTTGATAACAACCCACTAGCATGCGACTGCCGTCTGCTGTGGGTGGTGCCAAGGCGACTGAATCTGGACTTTGGTGGAAATCCACCGACTTGTACTACCTCAGTTCAATTGCAGGGACTGTATTTTCTAGACTTTACTGAAGCTGAGCTACCAGGCCTGCTCACATGTCGGCAGCCTCGTATTCTGAACCGCAAACCTCGAGAAGTGAGAGTAGATCAAGGTGACACGGTGGTGGTTTATTGCATTTCAGAAGGTGACCCTCTGCCATCTGTCACCTGGATAAGCCCACAGCTAAAACCTCTATCTCCCATTGGTAGAATACGAGTTCTCTCTAATGGTACGCTGGAGGTTCGCTACGCTCAACCTCAAGACAGTGGTGCTTATCTCTGTGTGGCATCTAATGCGGCAGGAAATGACAGCCTGCCCGTCAGCCTTCATGTCCGAGCCTTTCCATCATCTTCTAAAAAACTGTTTCGTCTTAAAGGTTGGTTTGCCTTTCCGTCTGCCTCTCCAGGTGTGAATGGAAATCAGAATATCCCATTTGATGTCAAGACATTACTGGTAGCTGCAACCATTGGGCTTCTTTCATTTTTCAGCTCTGTCAGCATATGTTTCATCTTCATGTTCTTCTGGAGTAAGAGTAAAGGCCAATTAAAGCACACAGCCACGATAGCATACGTCCCGCGAAGCACCGTGTCAAGTAGTAACGGAGGGAAAGGCAACTATATGGAGCCAAGCAGGTTCACCATGAAACTAATATGACTTTCACGTGGTATGACTTGGTGCATTCAAATGTAAAACTTGTATTTAAATTTACAGAGACAGAATTAATTTAATTTTGGAGCGTGTCAACTTGTTTCCAACAGAGGCTGACTGTTGATTAATTCATATAAATGTAAGCATGTTAGCTAGAACCCATATTATGCATAGTAAGTAAGACATACAGTGAATTGTGCTGGTATAAGCCCTTCTGGACATAACTAGGACTTAAGTTACATTTTAGGAACATCTAAACTAGCGGGGGACATAATTGATGAGCTTTTTTTTATGCCTGTCTAGCTCCACTATAACAAAGCCTGAATGTAAAGCAACTACAGTAAGCAATATTTAATTATGCATGTAACATGAAGATATGTAAAGTTGTTTATGCCTTTGTTGACGTGTATATATATGGAAGCAATTTAAGAACTTGTTGGTTTTGTACATTTAGTTTGAAATAGTCGATTTTTTAATTGAAATTATTACCTCAGATGTTAACCATGTTAACCTTATATTAAGGTTAATGTACACAATATTTGCATATAGCATGCCATTTCTACATAATTCTATTAGATATTGTTTGCTAGAATACTAGAATTGGCACTTACTGCTGTACTCATTATTTAATGGATGTGTAGAATGTGTGTTTTCATTAAATTCCCAAATAAAGCTCTTCATTGGTTTTCTTTCTTAAAGTAGCACACAAAAAGTATTGTGCTTTCAAAAATGTCATTTAGTTTTGTTTGTTGTGCTTTTTCAGTGGTTCTTGGTCCAAAATATACATAGAAACATCAGATTTAGTAAGCATTGTGTTTGCTCTTTGAATCCTTAAATAAATGATTTTAACACTAAATTAATAATATCAATAGCTATATGTTAAAGACAAGCACAAAAAATGAATATTTAAGTTAAAGTATAGCATAATGGTAGACAGTGAGCACACATATAAGACGTTGTATCTTCGAAACATTAATTTCCTTTGAAACAAGCCGATGACCAAATTAATAATTTAAAGATTCAAGGATCATTTATTTACACTATGCAACACAACACAATGCAGTTGTAGCCCATTGCTACACAAGAAAAACATGATGAACATAAGCAAAACAGTTGTGCATCCCATGCCTTTTTAAAGAAATAATACGATGTGAAGCTATTTCAAGTCCAATTGTATACACAGTTGTGTACAAATCGTTTATTTCATCAAGTCAACATGCATAAATATGAATATTTGAGCAGTTTTATTTTGAAAAGAATTTGGAAATTCTAGACCCCGGAAGTACATCAGTTGCACCGGATGTAAGACAAGAAGACAGCGGCAAGTCTTATGAGTTAGCTGTGCACTTAGCTTGTGTTATTGCAGTAAGCTAATATGAAACACTCTTTTTGCATGTAAGCGTGAATTTAAGGAGTATTCATAACTTGAATAAATATGGATACGAACAGATAATAAAGTCAGTAACGCGAGAGTTGAAAGAGGAGCCCCAAAACAACCTATATTTGTTACGCTAGCACCACACTAGCTAACATTTGTTAGCATTGTTTAGATATCGCAGCCATGACTCTGGCAGTGGACCGGGAGCCCAGAAAGACTGCGGGTAACCGCATGTCAAAGGTATTGGATGCTGAAGAAGAGGATGAATTCTACAAGACTACGTATGGCGGCTTCAGCGATGTGAGTAACCAAACGGACAGATACAGTGAACTGATACGATAGCTAATACGATAGCCCTCCGCTAGCTTGTGTTGGTGTCGGACGAATACTCTGATTTAATATTCGTTAAACGATTTCCCCAAAAGGAAGACATCATATTCGATTTTAACTGACTATAATCGATAACTTAACTTATTTTATTTGTATTAAGCATACATACAAAAGGACAGATTTGACGTTTCCCCTTAAATAAATCACCACAATTAGTCAGAGGCCACAAAAAGGTGCCGCAGGACAATTCGTTATCTTGCAGAATACCTGTGCAAGATACAGTTGTTATGCTACTAATCATAGCACCCAGTAATACACTATTTACATTGGAAACAAGTCTGTCTCAGTCACAATACTCAACATGAATTTGACTCCAATATGTTGAATGTATTAGAAGTAATCAGGTCAAGTAGCATATCAAAAATTGCTCAGACTGCAGATTTTGGAAAGTGAGACCAATATTCATTGGCATGTGTTTCTAGTAATAGTAAGAGCAGTAAAATGTATACAAGTAGATATTAACTAACATGGAAAGGATGCATCAACAAAAATGTGCCTTCAATTAAGGCCTGCAGCCGCTCTGGTTATCAGAACCACCGTGCCAATGTGATTCACCCGAAACTGTGACCACGACTCGATAATTTCCTGTCCCAGTCTATCTTAACAGCTGACAAACTGTGAAGGCCGGAGGAGAGTGCCAGCCTTTTATGCGTCATCACTTAAAGAGAGAGAAAGGCCTGTGTTGTGTGTCAGAACATTGAACGCTGTTGTTTGATATTGCAGCTACTTTCTGAGTTGCATCCTCGAGGTAATTTTCTTCAAGCAGCTGCTAGTTTAAGGGTCAAGGGATTTCTGGCAGGGGCGGCTGTGACTTACATCTCAGCTGAGGTTTACAAGAACAGCTCAATAAAGAGAGATTCTCCCTCATTAAATCTCATACACCCAACCTTGCTTAGCACACATGCACATCACTGAACTTAACTTGACTATACTATGATACATTAGTCTGTTTTAGCTCCAAAATGGTGGCATGCTATCTGTTTGAACTTTACAAAATAGTCTAAATACAACTTATAGAAATGCTGCCAAACAAGTTCTATGTTGTATTCTGATTCTGAATGTTGGCCTTTTTGTTTCCTTTCAGGAACCGGGAGATGATGAGTATCACGGAGAACATTCAGACACGGAGGATGAGGTGGACAGCGACTTCGACATCGATGAGGGCGACGAGCCGGACAGCGACAAGGAGGACGATGCACCTCGGAGGAAAAGTCGAGTGGTCACTAAAGCATATAAGGTAGTGACAATTACTTCAGCAGCCTTCAGACTCTAAATCAAGTTACTTCATTAAAAGTAAATTAAATCATATTTATCAGCGTACATTCATATTTTAGAGGCTTTTTTTTAAATTACAATGCAGCATAAAATGAACTGCTCTTGTGATTTACGAGTGTTTTTATTGACAGATTCACTACATGAACACACAAATTCATACATGAATGAAATAGATTTCTTTGTCTTTGTTTAATCCAAGGAACCAATAAAGGTGGCAAAACCCAAACCCAAAAAACCCTCCGAGGAACAGAAGAAGACGGAGAAAGTCAAAGTTGAGCTCAAAAGGAGGATTCCACCAGAATTCCAAGATTTTGCAGAGAGTAAGATTGTTATTTTCAGATACCGCTCCATAAATGATCCAAAAACACTTGAACAGTTTAAAACATAAACACCATCACATGATGATTACATCACGACTGCATCAGAGGGTCAGTTTTGGAGAGGATTCTACCTCTTAAGGTTTTTTTTTTTTTACTTTATGCTTTTAATCTCTTTTTAGCTCGGAAGTCTGTGCGACAGTCCACCAGTGAACACACACGAAAGACCAACCTGCGCTTGCAAGAGCGCCAGGATGCCCCTCGGCGACGGAGAGGGGCTCACCGGGACCGGCCCCTTACTCAAGACGAACTGCTGGCTGAAGCCAAAATAACAGCCGAGATCAACATTCGATCTTTAGGTAAGAACACGTTAGTCATGTGACTCAAGTGTTCCGTCTTTAGTAGAATGTTGTGTCAAGTACTTTTGCCAAAGCTTCAGCAGATGCGTTACAGTGATGACTAACATGAACAAACAGTATGTCGGACTTCATCAGTGGAATTTGTGTTGGAAATACGGACGCTCTTATTCATTTAAATTTCTGTGTGTAGAGAACTATGAACGTCTGGAGGCGGACAAGAAGAAACACGTCCACAAGAAGCGTCGTTTTGAGGGTCCAACCATCCGTTACCATTCGGTCCTGATGCCACTAGTCTCTCACTCAGTCCTGAAAGAAGAAAATGTGGATGTTGAAGGGTACGTGTGCTCTACTGCTAGGCTTAATTGGCTTCGGGAAAAATGTCTTTTTAGGTTTTTGTCAGCTAGAATAGTCTGCTTCAACTGCATTGACTTCCAGTATTTATTGAAGTATGACAATGTTAAATCAACAGCATGTAGACTTATGTAATGATTTCCTGTTCTTAAAGGTTGGATCAGGATGTCCCTCAGATGGCACCACAGAACCCATCTACACCGTCCCAGCAGGCTGCCGGAGGCCTGTGCTCTCGTACATATATAACATTCAGCGAGGACGAAGCTTTCGAGGCGTCCTTTCCACACGGCGCCCAGTCGAGTCCTCCGCTGCCGGTCCAGGAGGTTTGTCCCGTCACCCACAAGGCTGCGCTGTACAGAGACCCGGTCACTGACATACCTTACGCTAACACGCGGGCCTTCCGCATCATCCGAGAAGCGTACCGCAAATACGTGGCCGCTCACGGATTTCCAAACACTTCGGGTGGGGTGACGGGACTCGATTCCTCGGCAACAAAGGCTTCCCGCCAGAAAATGTCTGTCAAGCAGAGTGCTATGGCAACATAGATTAGTTAAAAAAAAATGATTCATGAAGCAAGTCGGTGCCTATAAAAACACAACCAGTCTCTGTACACCACCATGGCTTAAATACCTCTTCTTCACTCAGCTGTCCACATCTAGTTTCATCTCCATCCATACAAACTTCCTGTTGCACCAGAGATTAGAATTGTTGGGATATATTAGTCTGTGATTAATGTGTTACAGATTTTTTTTTTTGTGCTACTGTTGACTCGACAGTATGAAATTACAAGAAGTAAAAGAACGTAACAACGTTACCACAACCAAACACGTTGGTACATTTTTTTTGAAACTGCAAAAAAACGTCTTACTTGTGTGTCTGTTTAAAGAAATGAATGTTGTGCATAAAGGCTCTTACAGGAGTCTCTGTCTGGCCGTATGTGGGTATGTCCTTCGCATATCTCGACAACCGTTCATCCGATCTACTTCACACTTGTCACACTTTACGGGTGTATTGTAGGACTGCCGTGTCTGCAGTAGTAGGGGCGGGGCTTCAGGCCTCTGCGGAGTCCAGCATGTTGTCTGCATGACTTACATTCACTGCACTTCCATTCGCTGCTGTGTGGTGGACAAAGCCGGATAAAGTCACATGGGTGCCGGATATACTAACGTTAATTGGTTAACGGAGAGCGGATTGTATTTCACCCGTGTGAAGTCCTGTTCACACGGGTGAGTAAATCTGCATTTCCCCGGTATATGACTTGATACAAACTTAAAAATACCATATAATTAAATCCAGGATGTCAAAACAAGTGACTAATACGCCTATTTGGAAGTACCGCTGTATTTCACTGATGTTTCTGACCTTGTGTCAGTAGGCCACTCAAACCTTTTATTTTTTTTAAGTGAAACTATTAAAACAAATAATACCGCACAGTAAAAGTCCTGCATTTTACATTTTTACTTCAAGTAAAAAGTGAAATAGAGGCATTATCAGCACCATGCACACAATGCATTATATTACAATTGTTCTATTTTGTGAGTTGAATCTGAATTACCTGCAACAATACCATTTTATTTATTTTTTATTTTTGTGTTTCTAACCGCGAGTAGCCGCGATTCGGGCTGTGAGGCTAACTATGTCATGGCAGGTGTATTGCTCAAGACACAAGGAGGTGCAGTGTGGAGTGTGAGGTTGTTTGTTTGAGCGATTCACGAGAAAGCTGCAAGCAGTGACACCACAGGCCGAGCGTTCGGCCCGTTCTCAACAGACAAGTTCTCAACGGAAACCACACTAGTAGATGAGAAAGTACAGATTGGCTTTGGAAGAAAAGTAGTTCTCCATCTGCACGTAATTTTCTTAATAAAATGCCCTTTTTTTTTTTACTGTCAATATATTCGATTTCTACAAATGTTCATATCTCTCCATAAAAATACATATTTGCAGCTTAATATTTTAAAATCTGTAGTCATGATTTACAGCCTGTAACAACACATCCATCATATTACAATGAATTCCATCTGTGATGCCTTCACAACTTCAAGTCCATCCTGAATTCATTAAAACTAGGTTAACCTTTACCCAGAAGACAAATGACAACGTTTCCTATTTGTTTTTAAAAACCGTAATCTAGCATTCAGTCGAATGTCATTACTGAAATCACTTGAGATGACCCAAAAGCTTAATTTACAGTTGATCAAAGCATTCAAAGCTGTAATTCCTCCCTGCTGTCGTTAATTGCTACATTTTAACAGAACAACAAGCATTCAAATATAAAAGACCTTGTATGGTTTGTTATTGATAGCAAACATCTGTTTCATCGAAGTTCAATGCTTTATTCCGTCACATAAATCACATTACAGTGTCTGAATGAGCCAGACAGTCGACTTTACAAGCATTTTGAATACGTTTGAGTCGCCCGTGAGTATTAGAAAAGGTGTTATTTCTGTTCCTGGTAAATAACAGAAAGTTGTTTTCAGATCCAGTCTTGAATGTCACAGCGAAGAAAACTCCTGCTATGTTGAACCCTCTAGGACTTTAAATGATGTTTTCTCTATTTATTCTGTCAGGGCACAATCACAGAGCTACAAGGTTCCTCTGAACTCCGCTGAGTGTTTGTCTAGCGTGTCACCTTTGACCCCTCTCACACTGAACAAGAAGCTCTCCCCTGAACAGCTTCCTGTAGCTTTCGGCCATCTCGACCACTCTGTGTTACATAAAAAACCCCACAGGGGAGCAAACATGATGTAGATGTTTAGTCACCCAGGGTAAGAATCACGCTCCTGAAACACAATGAGGAGCTTTCACATTATTTCTATGATCAGGTTGTTGTTTCAGCGGCAGTTGTGACTTTCACACTTCAGTCGGAGACGTGATTGGTGAAGCTGACCGCGAGTTCCTTTTGGAGTTTCAGGTACGAGTCTTGCCGCGTCGGCCTTCATATCAGTTTAGCCTTCAGCAGATGGTTTGGGCAGTGATTTTTTTTTACGATTTGAAGGAAAGCTCCTAAATTTCAGATTTCACGTTGCTGCCAGAAGGATCATGTTGCATTCAAGCAGATTTCCTCCTGCTGTTCGTCTAATGTCCTGATAATGTTGAGCGGAGCGTCTAGCTAAGCAACCAACCATGTCTCTGTCTTAGACACACAACAAGCTCAGGCTTCTTTTGATGTTTACCTGTCAGCTGGTCTGTGATGAAGGAAAAAAGAAAATGCATTTTGCATGATCTCATGTAGATCTCACGTAGAACGCCCACTCATATCAATTTAATAATCAACGCTTTTCTTTCTTATCTTTTAGAAAACTGAATGTCTTTGTCTGGTTTTTAATTGTTGGTGGAGAAGAAGAAGCAATTTGAAGACATTAAATTACATTCTAGGGAATTGTTATTGGCATGTTTCCACTATTTTATGTTTTTATAGATGTGATCACTGGAAAAATAATATTCAACTTGTCACTTGTGAAGATTTGCTACTTTTTTTTATTTTTATTTTAATTTTTTTTTTAATTTTTTTAATTGTTCAGAGAATATCTTTGGTTTTTGAACTGTTGGTCGTACAAAGCCAAATATCTGAGGATATAATTTTTGTAGTATATGCTGACACGTTATAGACCAATCGATTCATCGAGAAGATAATTTGCGGATTAATCGATAATGAAATGAACCATCAGTTGCGTTCTTATTAAGATTTCTGTCTTCCATGACGTAATCTCTACAGACAGACGATGCATTTATATGCAGGCAACAGGACAAGTTTTTCCGTTTGTAGTCCGAGTAGTATTGATCAATCACGTTTGAGCAGGCCTTGGTTAAATGCAGGTGAACAGTCCGTGTGGAAAGCAAAAGCGATCTCTGAACCCAGCGGCTATTGTCTCGACGATGATTTAGCTTTTGATTGGTTTAGAATTAGCTTGTAAACTGCTACTTGTTAAACAATCCGGTCATACTCTTCTCTCTCTCATATCCAATTCCAGTGTCATATTTGAAGTTGCTCATCGGCCTGTAAACAATCGAGCAGTGCACGGCTGGCTACACCGGAGCCCAAGAAATATGGCCCCTCGACCCAGAACCCTTTCTGTCTGACGACAGAAAGGGTTCTGAGATCGCCCGTGATGAACTGCTCTCTCAAATTGCCTAAGCTTTTGGAGGTGTAAATGGGAAGGCAACACATTGTCAATGACAACCTTTTTTATAATGTCACTTTGCACAGGTGAAGGTGAACAATAAGTGCTATTAATTGTGACAATGCTCTACTAAAAGGAATAAGTTAATTATCCATTATACAACAGGACTTCACACAAATATGAGCATTCATTTTTACGTCATCATAAATGCAATATTGAGGGCTGTACCTTAAGTGGTGACATCATCGTTCCTTTAACGCACCAGGCTGCTCAAATGAGCAAATGTGCTTCTCTTGTCAGTCAGATGCTCTGTCATGACACAAGTCATCGGGGTGAAGTGAGGAGCAGAGGCGGATCGGCCATCTGGAAGTTTTCCTGGTTCCACGACCGACCTTTCTTGCACTGTACTTTTCATATGCCGAGTTGATGGTGACCGACTGTTTACACTTTGTCGTTAATTTGTTTGCCCGGCTGTCATGATTAACATCGAACCCCACTTGGACTGAGATGGCCAAACAGCACAGATTGATTCTTTTTTTCTGGGAGCAGCGTGAACAAGTATTCGCTATGATAACGGCAGCAAAAAAAAGGGTGGTGGGTGTAGCAAAGACGCATTGTCTTGAATGATCTCACCAGCTGTTTTAGGAATAAGATATGTAATTTAGCACGCATTGCGTGCCCATCTTGTTGTCGCATTTACGCCCCAGGTCAAACTGTGTTCAGCAGAGTGCAACTTGACTTTTTAAGGACAGAAGATTACAAAGAACATGTCGCACAAAGCCACGTCTGAAGGTTGGTGTGACTTTCCACCAGCAGCAACAAGCAGGAGCCAGATTGGAGAAAAATGCGTTTATTTTATCATGCCTTTTTAATTCTATCAACCTCAATACTTGTTCTTTGAAGGCAACTGCTGCCCACACACTGTGCCACTTGCCTTGGCGAAGAACAAAAAACACATTTAATTCAAAAATAACAAGTTATCCCTTAAAGCGATGATGATGATGATGATGAATTCAGTGTCGGGCTAAAGCCAGAGTCTCTGGTGGATAGACGGATGTAACGGGATGTAAAATATAATAAGAGAAGATATTTGGCTACTAGTTTATTCTTTTAGAAGCATTGCATTGAAAACATTTATCATATCATATCTGCAACATCAGAATACTGAGTGCTTTGTCTCCCACATACTGCACGGTGCATACGGCACCAATTGAACAGTTTTTCAGCATCGGAGGAGAGGGAACCGCATTATCGCTGGTTCTAGTGTGGTAGTTGCCATGGAGACGAGTGTAGGTGGTGTACTGTGCTGTTCTCCGAGCTTCACTCCTTCCCTTGTCCTCTCCCCTCTTCTGTCGGCCTCCCTCTCTCTCTCCCTCTCTCTTCTGCTATCTGCAACATCCGCGCAACTTTCATTCCTTCTTATAATTCCGCTTGTTTTTAATTCTGCAGGATTTGGATTGAGCAAATGTTCAGTTTGAACCACACTCGCATTAAGCATATAGCCTGTAACTACCCCCCCACACACCCCCCACACCCCAAAAATACATAAATAACCTCAATTTTCATAAAGTAAAATTGGATTGAGATCATTTTAGTTTCTACTCTTTGTGGATTCAAATGGTTTACATGAGTATCACATTACTCATGTTCTATGACGGCCTTTGTTATTCTGCTTACACCCCTTTGTCCCCCCCCCCCCCCAATAGATTAGTTTCTTGCTGACCATCCAAGTTCTTCTTCATGCTTTGTCAATTGCTTCTTTTTTTTGCAGAGCTGCTACTCTTTTTATCAGTTGCCATGGATATGTATGTGTTTCTGTGTGAGAGTGGGATGTTTCATTTCCAGTTCATGTTTTTTTTTTTTTTTTTTGGGTGTATTTGTGAAGACTGCATGTGCTTTCCAGTGTCCCAAAGTTGGTCTTTGACATCGGCTGATGTTTGCTTCTCCCCATCCAATCTCGTCTTGCATCCTATACTTTGCTGTTGTAAAGTGGATCACACTTTAAATCCAAATAAAAAAGGATAATAGTGAGTAAGTAAGCGTAATGCATTGTTGTTTGTGCACTTTTAACAGATCCAACCTTTAAATGATTAATTTAGAGGTTTATTACCATTTAGGAAAAAAGGGTTATCTTTAATCACGTCTCAGTTTTCTAACCGTTTCATATCCACCAGCGTCATGTCTGTGATATAGAGACGGATGAAGAAATAACCGGGTTACACCGTCTTTAACCGGGATTTATGTAACACAGTCTTTATATATGCCCACGAAATGATCTATGACACATTCAGGATATAACAATTAGCAAAACACATTTTTGTAACATGTTTACATAGCAGGTATAAAAAATACAAAATGCTTTGAAGCATAACAATTGCTGGTGCCTCCACACTTTTGCACCTATATGGACAGTGTTTGTTGGACTGTCAGGCATTTTTTTCAGTTACCATAATTAAAGGGATTAGAGAATATTAAAATACAAATGAGTCACCCACAGACTGAAAAAACCCAACACCGAGCACCTTAAAGGACAGGTTCACATTTTTTCCAACTCTGTCACATGCCCATATGTACACTATAAGAGTTATTGGACTTTGCTTCTATTCCTCCTCCACACACATGTAAGCATCTGTGAAGCAACTAATCCCACAGTCTTCCTCGTGTGCAAAAGCTTATTTTTAAATCCAGCCGAAGCTAAAAGGACAGACACTCTGCTGCTTACATGAGGATCAGTTTACTTGTCATTGGGAAAGACTGGCTTTTACCAGACAGGGGAAGTTGAAGAATAGATGCTATGGAGTTGACTTATGGGAAACCTATAGCATCCACTGTTTTCGGACCTTGATGCATACTAGGGACTAACTGGTCTGTTACTCAAACTGGACTTGATCGTATGTCATGTCTCACTGTACCTGAAACAACATTTCCCCCACCAACGCAACATTTTGTTTAAAGGCAGGGCTGATATCAGTCTGAACGCCCACTAAACGTCTGGGTATCTCTGCCTCTGCTGCTTTGAATTTAATTATTCTTTATGAGTATGGACTAGAGAAACGGTTCTAACGATTACTAATTCTCTCAATGTTACACACAGGCATGTGAGTGTTGTATTAAGATAGACTTGAAAACATCTGAATCTGTTCTTTAATCGGTTTCTGTGGCCGATTTGAATGAACTTTAATGGCCCATGTGATACATCTATCCTTGGCAATAGTAGTGAGTTAGGGGCATTATTCCTATGCTGACATATTACATACATTTTTGGAACATACATCATGTAAGCAACTAGATGTTGATGGTATTAGGGCCACAATGGGCACAACATCTCTCTTATCATGTGCTTTTTAGTATCATGTCCAAAAACTATTTCTAAAGTCTGAACCTTTGGGTCCTCTGGTTAACATATACACCATGCAGCTTCACATACCACTGTCTTAATAACACCTTTAGATAAAATAATATTCGTACGTCTTGACGGTTCCTCAAGCTTTAAAAGCATCAAAAGATAATTTTATGGAAATGTTTCAGGTGTGCAAGCTTGAGCCTTATTAGCAGTGCAGCAGCCCTACTATAAATAAGACTGTGTGAGACATTAAGCCCAATATACATATTCAAGAAGTAACTTGGATGAACTTTGTTGTACTCCCATCGTGATTATGCAGCGCAGTGGGCGGCCGGCCGTTATCATTTAGTTTTATTTTCGGGTGTAACAAACTCAGAGACGGAACAGCGCAGGGCGGACTCGAGCTGCATTTGGAGGCGTTGGTTTCTGTTTCTGTCTATCTCACGCGCTATCTCCGCCCTCAAGGGATAGACTTCAACGTTTACCGACCACCTTTTTTTTTTTTTTTCACGCACTGCTGTTAAAATCAAAATTAGGTGTGACGGACTGCAAGAGCGCAAAGGACAAACTGCGTTAATTTACCACCGGATTCCCCCCCCTCCTCGTTATGAACGTCTGGATTTTGGGGACGTCGTTATGCCACGCAGGGTGAACTAGAGCCGCTTACCAAGAAAAAAAATCACCCGAGCTAAGAAGCGAGGAGCACGTCAAAAAAAAAAAAAAAAATGTGCATGAATCAGATGCTGCTGCATATCATCGGGATACCGCCTGCAAAAACCTCTGGGATGTTTATTTTTGTGCTTTTGTGATTTAGTGCGCTCAATTTGCAGCAGGTCCGCGCGCTGCTCTTGAGTTGGCGTAGCCCACAGCGTCGCCTTGATAATTATCCTCATTTTGATATCGGTAATCGGGGGGATTCATGTGCAGTAGTTGTAACCATGCAGCACCCGTGTGTTGGGTCGTGAATCTCTGCGGTGTTTTTCAATGTAAATATAGCCTAAGTGATACATGATGAACTAATTGGCTCCGTGGATCTTCAGAGCAAACGCGCTAATAGGACTTCTTATCGTTCCCTCATCATAAAGCGACGCAGGGGGGCTGTTTGAATTCACATGTGCCCAGAACAAACAACTAAGATGACAAAACCCGTCTTCAGAGGAGATTCTCTTTACTGCCGAGGAAACTGCATTGAGATCACATCTCAGTTCCTGGATTGCAATAGAGTTGGAGGACAGGGAGCAGAGGAAGAAGAGAGGGAGGAGAAGCAGAGGAGAGCTGCTGAGCTGCACAACAGAGCCACTGCTGACAGGCGAGCTTTGGCTTCCGTGATGGACTGAGCTAAAGGTGACGGGACCCCTGTGACAGCCAGCTTCACCTTTTTCCTCAACAGCATTCACACTTCACAAAGGCATGTATGGACACACTGCAGCATATAGGTGAGAACAGGAGGAGCTGCCCACATTGAACACATGAAATTGGCCTGATGATTCAAATACGACTGTCTCTCAAAGTGGACAACACTGGCCTTTTATTTGGAAACGGTCTCTCAGGTCTGCACAAACTGATTCTACCTTTGTCCCGAGAAATAAGTAAACCTGGAACCTCAGCCCCTTCCCAAGTGCCCTGGAAACCCACCGGATTCCGTCTGCAACCACAGATGTAACTAAGCTGTCAAGATTTCGTCGCCAGGAAGTCCTGTGATTTTGGGTAAGTGTTGTACGCATGCGTGGGCGGAAAGTAAAGTGATATTCTCCGATTATCTATCCCGTCTCACAGTGAAGTGTTCACCAAATGTTGGTGGCAGCTGGCCTCTGGAGAGGCTCTCTAATCGTGCTGTTGAAGCTGGTCGTCCACCTTACAGCTTGAATATTATTCTGCAACACAGGCAGGAGGGTCTCTACCAGCTGTTCGTACTCACCAGAGTTGTTCAGGTGTGGGGGGGGGCAGGGTCTTGCTGAACCTGTTGTTAAGGTGATGCATTGTAGGCCAGATGACCTCCAGTGACACAGTGAGTAAATTCAGCCAAAGTGGGAGATAAGTACAAAGGTAGAACATTTAAGATTTGCCTAATAATTGTATCCAAACACCCGGGTCCTTGTGAAAGTTGTCTTTCATGTGTTTCATGGTGCATTTTTTTAGGAATCATTTTACCAGTTTATGTTGGAGACATTCTCCTAAAAAGGTGTAGGTCGTTAAGGGAATTTGGCACAAAAGCAAAATGAGCCGCTGTTGTGATTTGATTGCTGTACAGCAAGGCTCCCCTCCTCGAGCATCGCCCAGATGAGTGTTTGATAAGACAATTTATGGAGGGTTTCCACATATAAAGTCAGGATTATGCACCATGTTCTTTCCAGGATATGAGGCCTTAAGTATCACATGCTAAATTGAAATACTACATAACATGCATTTTGTCCAACTAAATATGCTTTAGTTAGTTCATGTTTATGAATGCAGTTTTCTGGCATATGAAGCCACACAAGTTTCATGAATTTGCATTTAAAAGTTGCATTTCTAACTGCATGTTTTAATGCAGCGTCTGCAAATTGTCACAAAGCTGCTTTCATTAAGTGTCACTGCCGCAAGATGCATTTAGTACACATAATATTGGATATCGCATTTCCTATAATATCGTGGCACAAAATGCAACATCTTTCATTTTACTTAAAGTGGACATGAAGCAGTCAACCAAGTTAAGCTGATTTAGTAAATGTATTTCTAATAATTATACAACACACGTGACTAATGTAAGCATTTAAAAGAAAAATGAAGCTCCGTGGCTTTAGTGGCAAGAGCGCCGCCATGTTGCAGTATTCCTGTTAGGACACAAGGTTGGTTGGCTCGGCCGAGTTCAACAAATACAACGGTAGAGACGGTGAAAGACGGAGACTGAGGAGCTACAGGACTGAAGAAGACAAAAGGGAGGCTGCTATTGTAAGGCTCCTGGATGTAAAAAATAGTTTTCCAAGGTTAAAACCAACAGCAAAAGAGTCCAACAGAACTGCTGTGCAAAAGCCCTCCGATGGGAACTGACTCCAGCTGCAGCTGACATGGTCTCCCCATCTGACATGTAACATGCTGGGAGCTTCCGCTAGCTAGCTACCAGCTCAACATTAGCAAACCAAAACCACCGCCACAAAGTAACTTTCCTTTTGACTGATGTCACCAAAACAGTGACTCGGGACTCTAGTGTCTTTTAGCTTTTCTGTTGCCCTCCTCCTGTTTTAGGATTTCTTCTTTTGAACATTTCTTAAATTAATAAAAAATAAAAAATACCGTAGCCGTTACGAACTAATGTAACACACACAACGTTATTCAACCCAAAGTGTTGACCATCTGACCGTCCACCGCTGGAGGCGAACCAACCCTGTTACGAATGCAACGATATCACTCCAACATGGCGGCTCGCTAGCTAGATAGCTTGGTAGCAATTACGAAAATAAATGTATCGTATCTTATGAATCAGATTTTATACATGGTGACTTTTCTAATATATGTGGGCACTAAGTAGGAACAAAGTTGAAATGACCAAATAGGATTTGGCAGGGTTATTTTACCTTTCTCAAATTAGTGTACTCTCTGCCAAAAGAGTCCCACTTTCACTGGACACTGCACCGGGGTTTCTGTGTGTGTTGCGGATGAATAGATGAAAAGATAATTTTTTCCTCCACCGCAGTGGGCAACAACAGTTCTATTTGATGTTTGGACACTGTAATGTATCACAAGTATGATTGGAGGGCACTATCTTTACAGTCCATTATATTGCATGGTGGCTCTTACATATATAGCAAAAAAAAAAAAAAAAAATGCAGTGGCGAGAGAGAGAAGAGCTTCAGTTAATGAAATGTCTGAGGCTGCACACTTGATAGAACGAGATAAGTCCGGCTCACTCTGACTCATTCCCCTCGCAGGATTTCCTCGTCGTCCTCCGTATGAAGTGCCTTTGAGATATGACCTATCTCATACATCTCTTTATGGAATTATTTTCTTAGTTTAGCTGAAATAGAGAGGCGAGAGTCGTGGACATCTATTAATCTTTCTCTGGTCCTCGTGAGCTGTTGAGAATCTGGACTCCTTGCCTCTCTGCCACAGTTGTCAGCCGGGAGCCTGACAGCCGGCAAAGATCTGAATCTACTCCAACACCACGTTTCCGTCATAATTCTGCTGCTCTTCAGCCATCTTGAATGCAACGCATGGAGGGGGCTCTCTCTCGCTGCCAAGGACAGAAAGGCTTTGTCAGTCTGTTTGTCAGAATGTTCTCTAAAAAAAGTAGGTACTCCTGTCAGCGAGCTCCTGTCCTGCAATCTTCTCAAATTGTTTTCGTTTGCCTCAGGCCATGAATTTCTTTGTCATCCTCCATTTTTTTGAGCAACCCAACAGAGAAAACACAAGATATTTTACCCCTCTGGTAATTCTTCTCCACCCCGAGCCTCTGTTCTCACTCAGCACAGTCAATGACACATCATACTCTTGTCTTCTCTTGCAGAACTGCCTAACAAACCTCTCCTCCTATTCACCTCCTCTTAATGTCTTCCTACATTGCCACTTGTTAGCCACCTCTGAAAACAATATGTAATGGTAGTTTTTATTTTAATTCCAGAGAACAAGGCACATTAAACACTGATGTGTCGGTAGGAGTGCTTATCAATTAATCATAGTAACAGCGTGTGGTTAGGCGGCATCATGACATTTAGTCTACATTGCTATAAAGGGCAGCTATGATAAGTTGAACCTTGCTTGTAATAAACGCAAGTTTTATAATTTACATTTGAACTAAAATGATTTAGTTTTCATCGTATTTGTCTATATTAATGTTACTTAACTTTTTTATTTATTTTTTATTTCCATGCACAATAACGTTAATTTTCTTGCTGTTGTTGTAAGTGACGGCCTATGAATCGTAAAAACAACTTGTGTCTGTGCGATTATAGCTGCATGGACACATCTTCAAAGACGTGGCTGCCGCATCAGAGTCAGTTTGGGTTGGTTGGTCAAGCGGAGGTTTGCGGTGGCGGACCTGGAGTTTTAACCCCAAGTGAGTCCGTTTTAGAACTCTACTCTTCCCTTCTGTCAACTGTACCTCACTTTTACAGCCTCTTTTCCTGTCTGTCGTGGTCCAATGAGATTTTTTCCCTGTTATATATGTTTTTATATGTTCCACTTCAATGCGCCGTTGTCTCTGACATCCATCGACACCACTGTTGCCAAAGGTAAATGGAAGGTTAAATATACACTCCAGCCTCAGCTGCAACACTCTGCTCCTTTTCCTCTGCTATTGCTTTTCAGTCCTTTTCAGCCCTATAAAGCTTTACAAAAGTACCTCAATATATTGAGGATTTTTTTTTTTTTTTTACTGCTCAATCCTCCACCGGAGCATCACTCACCCTCTGAGCCCTGCTTTGTCACACTCCCAGAGTTTTATTTTGATATTCTCTAGGTTTGATAGCGCCATTTGCCTTTTACTCTGGCTTTGATACACTCCAGTCTTCCTCCTCTCTGCTCTCTTTACTTCCCCAGATGAAAGCAGCCATTTCTGCTCCCTCCAGGGACAGGAAGAGAAATCATTTTTTGTGTTAGTTAGCACTGCGTGTAAAGCTGTTGTTTCATTTCAAACATTAAGACCTACGCAGTAATGTTCTGAAGTCTCGGAGAGAAACAAACAAGAGGCCGTTCATTTTGTAGCAGGGGACTCTTAGTTGAGAATCACCTTGTTTTAATTGTGATGAGAAGATACAGAAGCATCTCAGAGCAGTCTGAGTTAAGAGCCTGAAATTGATGCTTGATCTCTAATTTCATTTTCACAATTTTCAGCTGTTTAATTTGGCTCTGCTCATTTACAAGCACAGCAATAATGTCTCTAAATACAGTAGTAGAAATGAAGGTAGTTTGATGGAGAGCTCTGCACAAGCTGCGAACATGTTCCTATGGTAACTAGGCCACACTCCCCTTGGCTAGCTCTCACACACAGGCAGAGGGACAGCAATGCTGAAAACACACGTGATGGAGAGCAACTTCATATTGCTTTTTTTCAGGTTCCCGTTCTTATGCCTTCTGCGCTTGAAGGGTATTTACATTTCAACATGTCTGTCTCTCAGCCTTGAAGCATTGTGGTTACATTGCAGGACGTTGGAAGTCACTTTCTCTCTGCTCCTACAGAAATATCAAGCCGGGCTACGGTTCTTTCCCGTGGCTCCCTCACACCCACACAGCCCCTGCTTCCTCGACCCCTCCACCCACCTCTGCTTTGAAATCCTGTAGCTCTACCTCTTCTGTGCATTTTACATTTACTTGATTACAGTGCTGTTTCTAAACATAGCTCCGGAGTGGATCTGAACACCGTCAGGAGTGTCACCTGTACCTTTTTTATTTGCTCAACTGTTCTTAGCATAAACCCAACAACCCCTTTTTAAACCGTGTAATGAAAACACTTCATTTTTTTTAGTGCCGTTATATTTTAAATGTACATGTAAGTTTAGCTTTGGCTTAAACAATATGCTTGAGACGACTTGCGGTTATTTTCTGCCGCCTTCACTACGGCAAGCACAAACCAAGCTTTAAGCAGCTCTTAATGCCAGCAGTGGATGTCTCTGTGTTCTCGGCATCTCCAAAGTCATTCTGTGTTTTGTAAATCACTCCTGGGGCTATGTCTCCAGCCTGTCAAAAAAGCCACGGGGTTGATACAGCAACGTTTTGCGTCCGTCAGTCATGCAGGCTGATTGTTTAGTCAGCTCGCTATTAATGAATGGCCTTTACTGTCGTCTGTGATGCTGTGATAACTTTTTAAAGAGTTTGGACCTGCAGTATATTGCAGATTTGTTTTTCCCTAGAGCAGTAATCAATCGCATCTAAAATCACTTGTCAAAAATCTAATCCTAAAATGCTTTCAGTTGTCTAGAAGTGTATAGACAATTGACATTAAACTGAATATTAATTAGCATTACGTTGGATGCTTTTGAATAGATGCATAGCCTACACTAGTAACTTTGAACTTAAAAAGGCTGAACTGCTGTGATATATGGATGCTACTTATTTGTCCAAATGTAGTAAACTTGCATTCATTTGACATTTTAACAATTTCCCCCAACAACTGTTTTATGATGGGCGGATCACAACGGCATTAAAACAAGATTTAGTCAGGATACCTTGGCATATGGACTTGTGTTTTGAACATATTGGAGCTGTAAGAAAAATAATAAATTCAGAGCTGTAATTACCATGTTGTTGGTGACATGAACAGTATTTACTCGTAGGAATATGACAATTAAGGAGACTTCCATATGACATGAATATGATATCTGCCCCAGCAGGCCCGCCTGTGATTCACCAGAGGCTCCTCGTTGTCAGATGCTCCAGACCAGACATAACAAGATATTGTGTGTGTGCGTGCGTGTGTGTGATCTGTAACTGGAAACACTGTCACTCCAAGACAAAGTGGACTGCTGCACCATCAACACTGGATAGTCTCTATAAAATTAAGCTCACTCAATTTTCCCGGAGGGCTCTGCTTCCACCCTCGATGCAGGGAACAGGGAAACAAAACACCTGTCTGAGAGCACGCCGCCTCATTTGGTAGCATAAACAACGCAGATTCTCAGTACGAGGGAAAATGCTGCTGATCATTTATCTCTCAGGATGAATGTGTTTGGGGATGCAGAGTGGCCTCAGTAAAAGCATCCATATCGACATCATTTATGTCCAAACCAAAAAGTTAGTGATTTTACTTATGACGTGACTTGATTTTAGGTGTTTAAATACATACAAGTATTTCTATCCAGCTGCAGTTAAAAAAGTCACTTCTCCGTATGAAACAACTTACCACCTTGACATCTATGGTACAAAACGTTCCATCACAGCATCACAGACAAAAAGTGTCTTTAAGAGTTATAGCTTATTTGTTGGTTTACGAACATCTTTCTGGAACTCTTTCACCACCACGCAAACTTTATAACATTTTCCCCCAGTTGCTAGCAGCTGCTCCATTTCCTTTGTGCATTGCATCGTGGGAATAGTTTCCATCAACAGCAGACCCAAAAATCCACTGTATTTAGTCAGCACTTTGTCCAGTATCCAGACTGTACTTCATTGTCACTTTTCTCGTGTGAACGAGAAAAGCTGCATAGAACTAGTATGGGTTTGGGGTACGCAGGTTGTCATTGTTAGCATTCTGGGATTAGCATTCAGCCCAAACCAGGCTAACAGAGCTGCTAACATGACTGTGGACTTTCGTTGTCCACTAATGGGGCTAAGGAGCAGTGTTTTTTGTGTTGTCTTCTTATGTAAGTTAACGTGACGCCAGGGATGGTTATGGTTGCAGCCCGCTTGGACTGAATTAATATAACTGACAGCAGAAACACTGAATTGTTCAATGAAATTGTCAAAGAAAATGTTATTGTTGATTGGTGTCGTCATAGCTGATTGCCGTCTGGCCAATAAGGTCAGTATTGGTGTTGATCTCGATCTGGTGGATATCATTAAGTAGATCTTTTGATAAATGTATGGCTCCTGTGAGATTTCATGGTTATTAAAATACAATTTAGCAGTTTGTCCTGGGTAGGGCAGCTTGAGGGATGGCAAGAACTTGCGAAAAATAATCAAATTTTCAAATGTACCGTAATATATTATTAGAGAGATATAGATATATATACTAAAGGTTGAATATGTTTCTCCAACACCCACTCACAGTCTTCGTCTCTCTGTTTTCTTTCTCCCTCTGTATCACAGTTAGCTAGAGGCTGTTGCCACCCACACACTCCGTCCTGACAGCAATCTGCATTCAGAATAGCCCATGTGAGCACATCCATGTGCTATAATATGTCACGTTTACTTAAACCACCACATGTAGCAGGTGGCAGTGAAATCGGAAATATGCTAAATATTCCTCCGCACGGGTCCTTCAGTAAGAAGTGTCAGGATTCAGCCCCACATAAGACACAAAAGGAACTGACATTTCTTTCAGCAGAGGGACGATAGGTCTGATCAGTTCACTCACTTCAGTGTTGTGCGGCATGCTACTTTGTGTCTTTCATCATCTTTACTGTGCAGTTTTGTGCCAATATCTTCCACAGTTCAAGTACAAGCCCTTGAAGTTGTTTCCATGGATACCAAACAATTAGCTTGGATTCAGAATAGAACCTGGAGAGCCGCCTATTTAGAGGCTATGGGAGCGAGGAAATCACAGGATGACGGAGTATCTTGTTCCTCTGTTGCAAAGGGAAGAAACAGCTCCTTTGGGTAATGGGGAATTAGAAAAAAGATCTATATGTGTGTGTGTGTGTGTATGTATATATGTATATATATACAGTATATATATGTATATATATACAGTATATATATGTATATATATACAGTATATATATGTATATATATACAGTATATATATGTATATATATACAGTATATATATGTATATATATACAGTATATATACGTATATATATACAGTATATATACGTGTATATATACGTGTATATATACGTGTATATATACAGTATATATACGTGTATATATACTGTGTATATATACGTGTATATACAGTATATATGTGTATATATACAGTATATATGTGTATATATACAGTATATATGTGTATATATACAGTGTATATATACAGTAACAAAATTACGGTTTTTCACTAGATATGGATGAATCTGTAACATTTTATGCCACACTTCCAAAGGATCAAATGATGAGTGGTCTTGATTACACAACCAGCTTAGAAAATTCATTTAATCCTAACGGTATATTATATGTAATATGATGTGGCTTTGTTGTACAACCAGGGCAAAAAAAAACCGAAATCCTCTTTGGCTATACATGTAAGAGTGACGTTTTATCTTTAGACATACTTCATTCCCCCTTGGATTTGCTGTCATAACAAACCCTTAAAGATACAATATACAGGATTCAGAGCATTACCGTATAGCAGCAAACGGCTATTATCTATGTGAAGATATAGTGGAGCAATGTCGACACGAGCAGAGAATAAAGTCGCTCTCCCTCTGCGTGTGTTGCTATCCGAGCATCTCCTTGCTTTGTTGACCTAGCTGGGCCGGCCGAGTGTGCCTTTATTCCATCTTTGTGCATGTGAGCGTGCCCCACTGGTTAGCTCACGCACGCCACTCTGCAGTGTTACGGCGGTTACAGATGTTAATGCTGTCCCAAACGTCGTCGTCGTAGAACCATAGCATCCACCCTCTGGTTTATCCCTGGGGTAAACACGGTTAGCTTGGTCAGCACTTTTGCAGTAGTTGCCCATGTTGAGAGGCAATACAAATGCTCAATCACATTTAAGCCACCTTTAACTATGTTTAGCTGGAAATTGCTGGCTTGATCAAACTGAATTGTGAGGTTATTTGTTTTAATGTTTTGCACTAATCCATTGGTATTGACATCCTGTAACTGTCGTGTCATAATTCATTTGACACAAAAGCTGCAATACCCACGGGAATTTAACGCAAAGAAATATGGCAATTTAAAAGTTATTTCTGTAACTCGACAACGTCTACAGCAGCGTCAGACTTTTATCCATGCGCGTCACTATTTTTCAATGCCAGCGATATTGGAAGAAGACATTCCCCTTTTTTATTTTGCCTTCCAAACAGTGATTGGTTGATTGTTTTATCCAACACCCATCACTGGGTATAAAACCTATTTGAATTGCTGAACAAATTGCATATGTGGGTGGATATTCAGAGGTCCAGAACCAGGCTAGGAAATGGTACAATTTTCAAGAGCAAGAAGAATTTTACACAAAATGTCCCATTAAAAATAGAAAGCTCAGTTTCATCTGTTGTTCATATGGAGAGAAGAGGATTTTGGAGTCCCAAGGATGCTTTTGTGCATTGGCCTCATCTTTCTTAGCCAACACACTGCAATATAGAGAAAGCATCGGATCTTATTCCCTACAGTCAGCTGTCTATACTTTTATAGATCCATCATCATGTTCGAGTTTGCACAAGTCCGAAGTCAGACGAAGACCATAAAGTTCAAGATGACTCATTGTTACTTTTTCCCACTAGGGGTCCAATGTTTTTCTCACATCAGGTTTGTCTTTTTGCACTGGCTTTGGATACAGGAAGCTTTCCAATGGAGGAGTGATGAAAAGCCTCTATAACTGTCACGGTGTTGTTCTTTGTGTGTTTTTTGGAGGCTGTAGCTGTCTGTCCTTGTTGGTGAGCTTCATTCGCACCTCCTATTCTGCATTTTTGGTGTGATGATAGCTTATTTGTGAATATTATGCGTTTGTAAGTTTTGCTATTTCTCTTTCTATATGTGACCAAAGAAGCTGCAAGGTAAAGACACACGCTATGAATAAGATAGTGTCAAAACTTTTCAACATGCAATAACATTTTTAAATGATTGGAAATTGAGTTAAGTGGGTTAAGACCTATTAAAGGGTGCAAAAAAATGGTACATTTAAGTGTTAATGTAACTGTACCATCAATAAATATCAGATAGTTTACGAGGAAAAGAATATAACAATTCAAGTTAGTATATCATGATTCATTAATATGAGATTATTCGTTAAGCTGTTAAGCTGCAATATTGTTCTAATACTTTTTGTTCCTTTTGTGACCCACTTCAAGGGACATTTTGTTCTAACATCGAAACATGTTTCTTCCATAATTTATCCTTTCTTCACCAAATCTGGTCAACAAATATTTGGATGAGCTCAAAAAGCGATTGTGTTTTCTGATTTCATACCATTTTCCTGTTATTGGCTGCCAAAGTAAGTGTGACGCATTTGACACTAAATTGTGTAATTGCTGCCTAATTTAGACGACACACGCACAGAACAAAACCCTGTCTGGGCAAAATTTGATGGAAATTGACTCAGCAACAGCCCTACAGCAACATGATGCATTTAGATGGCCTCAACTCGGCAGTCAGTAGTCTGACTCACAGACGGGGTTTGCACTGAGTTTGCACAGTTCATCATCAAAATCCTAATATCCTAATCATCTTTAATGTCGCATAATGTGTTTTGATGTTCTGCCTGAATTCAGACCCAGTAGAAAAACAAAAAAAACATTCCATATTCATTAGAATAATAGCCCACGTTTAGGAACTTGTGCTTTTATGTTGAACACCTGCATTTGTTGACTAAGTATAAATATTTCATGTCTATGTTCTGATTTATTTATCTATTTTTTCTTCTTCTCAAAGACCAATCCCGCAGGGCAAGTTTTGCCTCTGTAAGACAGTCAAGCATGGAGACCCCTCCCAATGCCACCCCGCAGCCCTTCAGACAGCCGGTGAGTACAGCAATGTCGGTCACACTCTCCTGATGCTATAGAAGCTTTCTGCTCGCATAGAAAACACGTACACACAAGCTTTTTTTGGGCCCAGTCTGATTTAGTAAATTCCCTCTGGGGAAGTAAAGTGAATGGGATGCTTGAGGGAGAGTCTATACTTTTATAGGTGCTTTCCATACATTACATTTCTAGCTAATCCTGCTATTACATTTTGGATGTATTTTTGTTGGGTCAGTGTTTTTACACTATATTATTTTCTATTTTACCCTATTGAAACTTCAGAGTTTTCTCAATCGAAAGCTGAAGGGCTCCATCAAGAGGGCCAAAAGTCAGCCCAAACTGGACCGGACCAGCAGCTTCAGACAAATGATTTTGCCCCGGTTTCGAAGTGCTGACCAAGAGAGGCAAGTTACCTTTACTGTATGGAGCATGGTACAATTCAAGGTAAAACCAACTGTTATCTAATTCAGTGTCACATGGGGGTCGTAGCCTGCAAAAGTCAGGAAAATACAGTGGACAGGTCTCCCAGTTTTATCACAGGTCTGACAAGTAATTTACTGTTCACAATTCACTTGATATAGATGTCCTGTGCTGTCACGTTAGCATAAAGTGTTTCCTTGTTATTGCAAATTAATTATCCTCTCCACTAAAACGTCATGTCATTAGCAAGAGCTGTTAAAATATGTAGATTTCTGATAAAGCAATTATCTATAACCAGCAGACTTCATGCACGACTGTTACATGTATGTTACCTTCTGTGTTGAGTCAAGATCATGCCATAACGATGTGATCGTGCAAAAAAGAAAGATAAAAAGTAATTGCAGCATGGATACTGTGTTCCTCGGGGATCATATTCTTGGACTGTGGGAGGAAGCTGGAGCACCCGGTGAAAACCCACACAAAGCCAAGGAGCGTACTGTAACTCCATGCAGAGAGAACCGGAGACATTTTCCTATTTTTGCCTTAATTTGATAGTTGATAGTGTAGAGCCTCACATGAAGGAGAAAAAGAAGGGTGTGACACAGAGGAATACTGTGGCTGTATGTGTTTTAACCACTAGGATGTCCCTTTTTTTACTGTGAGGTGATAGTGTTAAAAACTGAGCCACAATTCTGCCCCACAATCATCACAAAGACGACTACACACAGTATGTATAACTTAAATAAGTATTTTTATGCACTTAGATCAAGAGTTGCTTCAAGCTTTGGGTGCTACCTAACCATCAACAATCAAAGCTGTTCTTTCTTGGATGTTTGACGTGCCGATTTGTGTATTGAGTGTTACTTTAGTGGGTTAGGTGTGACTACCTACTAGAATTGCTTCTACATGGAAACCTCTCACTTTAGCTGCTGAAGACTACATTGTTTTTTTTTTAAACATTGCTGACCTCTATACCAAGCTTTAAATTAGCCTCTTATTACAAGGACAAGCTGATTGTGTGATATTATCATAGTGCTGTACTATAGTGTGTGCAATTAATTACAGTGCACTGCATTGAAGTAGAATGTGGCCATTGTTACGAAAGGAACTGTTCATGAAAATTCAAACTGTTCATATTTTTTACGATGCTGCCCGACACTCATAACTTGAAGTGTGGCTTCTTATGAACCACTCTAACAAAAGCAAAACCCTGCAGAATGAAGGACATTGCATGTAGTTATACATTGACAGATTTTCTGAGCTTTTTCTAGAGCCGTCGGCTACCCTGGGTAGGTTGGAGGGTTAATTACATCTGTCATCATGAAGCCTATCAGCCTTTTGGTGTGTGTGTGTGTGTGTGTATATATATATATATACCAAAAGTGTTGGAAAAATATCTTATTCTCAATATCTGTTGGACATCCAAGTAACATGGTTAGAAGTACATCAGGCCTGCATTAATCAGTTTGATTTCTGTTTTCCAATCGTCAGGATGCAGTAGCTTGTAACTCTGGAGGCTGACGTTACAGCTCTTTCTTGACCTCTGACTTGAGGTCACATCCCGGAGGGTTCGGGCCTGCACTGTGACCAAAAATTTTATGCAGTACACACAATCCAGTCACGACGCACATATGGGAAATGTAAAGATGTAGAGCGGGAGAGGCAGAAAGTCAAGATGTAATGCTGACGGTACACTTTCCTCCCGCCACAGGAGATGCATAATAGGCATTTTCAGGGCAGGTGTGGATGTCCATACTCAGAGATGTAAAATGTGTTGTTTAGCACAGGATGTAAAAATATCTTTTAGGAAAATGCAAGGTGAGTTTCCAATGCAGAAGCCCAGTTCAAATGATAAAATGAATCACCCTATTAGAAATGTATTCTGTGGAGGCAGCACTTAAGAAGGTGGTGGGGATAAAGGGACTTTCTCCCTCTAACAACGGCCATTAACCAGCTCCGACCACTGCCTCAGACAGCTGCCTTCACAGCCCGGTTTCAGTTCTGCCCACACTCTTAATCCACTCATAGTGTTAAGTAGACTTTGCTATATACCCTCGGCGTCCAACTTCACACACTAGCTTTCCAACGCAGCTGCTCTACCTCTGCTGCCAAGTTGGTTTAAGAAAGCCTTTCTCATATACTGCATTCTGCGATGGCACTGCTCCTCAAACAAGACGATTCACTGCACCTCTGACTAACATTAAATCTGGGCTTAAATTAGTGCTCCTCATTTTCTGCATAATTATCAGGTGTTTCTTCAAAGCCTCTGCTTTTTCTTTTCCTTCCGTTTCACTCCATGTTCAAAGCCAGTGTTAATAATGCAGCATACTAGCTCCAGCTTCTCAGTACAGATACACTCCACATTGGAGTACGGGGAGAAACAGCTAAGACTGGCTCTGTCCAGTGAAGAGGGAGATACACGTCTTCACTTTTTTGCTAAAATGAGAATATTGATAACACTCTCATGTATGTATTGAAAAAACAGCCAGCAGTCAGTTTAGCTTAGCTTAGCATAAAGACTGGAAACACGGTAAACATGAACCGCTAGTCTGGTTCTGTTCAAAAGGAATAAAATCTGCCTTACCAACATCTATTAAGTTTAAAAACTAGTAAAACCACAGCTTGTTTTACACACAGGTTTTTGTATGGAATAAACAAATCTAACATGTTAACATTAGGTGTTGGTGGGCAGATTTTGTTACCATAGTTTCCCTGTTTCTAGTCTTTATGCTAAGCTACGCTAAATGGCTGCTTGTTGTAGGGGGCAAATATGAGAGTGGTTTCTCATCCAACTCTCTTAGAAAATCAATCCTAAGAAATTATCCTAAAATGTTGAGCTATTGCTTTAACTTTCCCTAGCTCTCCAGCTTTTCAGTGTAGATAAACTCCACGTTTTCAGCTTATTCTCATTTAAAGCTAGTTTCAGAAAATGTTAAAGGAATCATTTTTGGACAAACCAGGTTAGCTGCCCCTGTTTCCAGCCTTTATGCTAAGCTAAGCCAATCACCTGCCGTCTCTAGCTTCACAGCTGACACTAGCAAAATCATAATCAATCTTTTCATTTTACGTTCAGAATAAAGTGCTTTCCTCACTACATTTTTTTTATTTATTTTTTTTTAATTGGCCCCACTGACATTGCTTCGCCTGAGAGACACAGTTTGCTCACCTTTTTGCTTCCACTACCGCTTTTCTTTTTCCTGATAGAGCTGCCCTCTTCTAAAGGTTACCCAGCGATCAGGTCTAATCAACTGCGCCTTTTTATAACGGCCTTACAGTATTTCTGCAGACTTAGCCCCACGGAACAGCTTCTATTCATTTCCATTTACACAGTAGTCAATACCAACATTACATTTAAATTAGCATTATTTTAATTATTGTGCTGTTGTAGAAAATTTAAAATTTGTATTTCCAGATAACGCCACAAACTGAGATGCTGTGGGCCAATTTCCCAAACATGCAATATGAGTCACTTGAGTTGAGTCAATAGAAAACAAACACCAGAACTGAAAACCTGGTAGTCTCAGCTTTTCCATAAACTCATTTTAAAAGGATCAGAACTCAAAAATGATATTGAAATTGCAGGAAGGACGACTTCTGAGCTGCAGTGACTCATTTTTGTTGTATAAAACACTTTCTGGATTGTTAATCTAAAGATCATAAAATATGATATGATGATGATGTATAATCAAATCTGAATTCTTCTCTCACCAGGACACGCTTGATGCAGAGCTTCAAAGAATCCCACTCCCACGAATCCCTACTTTCTCCTAGCAGTGCTGCGGAGGCTTTGGACCTAGTTTTGGATGAAGATGCCATAATCAAACCTGTCCACTCGAGCATTTTAGGACAAGAGTACTGCTTTGAGGTGTGTTGTATAACCATTTCCTTCTTCCTGGCTTTACCTGATTTCTAATGGACTTATTCTTTTAAAATTAATTGTAGACTTATTTAACCAACCAACCAACTGAATTGAAAAATGTTCTTAGTATGTAAAGATGTCAAATCAGGTTAAACTATAAAGCCACTTCTCAGCTCTCTACGAAATGTGATAAATAGTGTTTTATTGACTGTAAATGAATAAATCTAGAGTTATGGACAATTTAAAGACGTTAGCTAGTCTATAACACATTCTTTTAAACCAACTGATTAATGGGGGAAAAACAATCAACAGATTAATCGATAGGAAAATTATTGTCCGTTGAAGCCATAATGAGATATTTTACAATAATGAATATAATAAGACGTTGTTTTTGTCTGAAGGTGACCACCAATTCAGGGACAAAATGTTTTGCCTGCCGTTCTGCTTCTGAAAGAGACAAGTGGATTGAAAATCTGCAACGAGCTGTCAAACCTAACAAGGTAGATGCAATAGATTTTTTTTCATTTTATATTGCCTTGAAATGTCAAAATGACCAGATCCAAAGTGTAATATTAAGGACAGATGTTAATAAGGACTGTTGTAATGCAGTAACAGAACTCCTCGTTTCCCTCCCAGGACAACAGCAGACGGGTTGAGAATGTGCTCAAGTTGTGGATCATTGAAGCTCGGGACCTTCCGGCTAAGAAACGCTACTATTGTGAACTGTGTCTGGATGACATGCTGTACGCACGCACCACCAGCAAACCCCGGACCGACACCGTGTTCTGGGGCGAGCATTTTGAATTTAACAATTTGCCTACCATTCGTAGCCTTCGATTGCACCTCTACAAGGAAACTGACAAAAAAAGACGAAAGGTAATGTCTTCTGTATTGATTTAACAGAGTCAAAAAGCATTTGATTGTGCTCCAAATATTAAGAATATATGTTGTTTTTCTTGGTAATCTAGGAGAAAAGCACATATCTTGGCCTTGTCAGCATCCCCATCTCCAGCATCACGGGCCGGCAATTTGTGGAGCAGTGGTACCCGGTGATACAGTCCAGTGTCTTGAACAAAAGCGGTGGTGTTGGAAGTACCAAAGTGATCAACGCCTCACTGCGTGTCAAGTCTCGTTACCAGACTATGAACATCCTCCCTATGGAGCTGTACAAGGAGTTTGCGGAGTACATTACCAACAACTACAGAACACTGTGCGCAGTTCTGGAGCCGCTGTTGAGCGTGAAAAGCAAGGAGGAGGTGGCGTTCGCTCTGGTGCACATCCTGCAAAGCACAGGGAAGACAAAGGTATACAAGGCGTCAAATGTAACCTGATTCCATTATTTTTTTACATAAACCATTGCTGTGTATGATCTGTCGGTTCCTTTTCTACTGAACTGAAATTGAATGTCTTCTCAGGAGTTCCTGTCGGACATGGCGATGTGTGAGGTGGATCGGTTCATGGACCGTGAGCACTTGATCTTTCGTGAGAACACGCTAGCTACGAAGGCTGTGGAAGAGTACCTCAAACTGATAGGTCACAGATACCTCAAGGATGCTATAGGTGAGGCTGCTGTAGATTAACCCAACTCCATATCACTGTGTATGTAATCGGATGAAAGGAGTATTTTAAGCTCGAAGTGTGTCAGACAAGACTTAATTCCATCATAAACATCTGTCATTTAGCAGAAAATGACCATGACATTGTTTAATGTTGCGCTCGTTTGATCTACATTTCTGATTAATTTGTGACATTTTCCAAATTACTGTTATGTTTTGTGGTAGCAGCATTTCAAGAATACTCGTCTTATGAAGTCCTGTCTATATGTCACATCAACAAATAGGAATAACAACATTTTAGTGGCACAACATAATTGCTAATTTCTTCTTTTATTCTCTCATACAATGAAGGAAAAGTAGTAAGAATAGTTGGAATCACTGTTAAAGGTTTTTCTTGATGTACACAAACACAATGCAGTATACTGTGCGTAATACAAAGGAAGAGATGTACCAGTCATTTTTCATGTTTTATCCCATTTATTACAAATCCTGTATATTTTACATTTATATTTCTAAGTTCAAATATTAATTTCCTCCACACAGCCTTGTTTAACACATTGGTAATTCACATATTAACTCATCTTCTCATATACTCTCATAATCATCTTTATTCTCAGGGACTTTGAGAGGTACAGCATATGTGCAATTGTGTCTTCCTCATCCATCTGTCAGAGTAGTTTATGGCAGAAATGTGGTGCAAAATGTTTGCCTTTTGGGGAAAGATAACGACAGTGTGACCTACAACCTACAGGTGACTTCATTCGAGCCTTATATGAGTCTGAGGAGAACTGTGAGGTGGATCCCATGCGTGTCCCGCCGTCAGTCCTCGCTGACCATCAAGCTAACCTTCGAATGTGTTGTGAGCTGTTACTCTGCAAGATCATCAACTCTCTCTGGTTGGTTTCCCCACAGTTATCTGTTCCGTATATATAATGATTTCATCATTCCAGAGATGAAATTGAAAAACATTTATAGTATAGTTACAGCGTTTAAGATCTAGCTTTCTGTTTCAAAACTTTACATTTTCAATTTTTGCTTACCAGCCACAAAACTCATGGCCTCCATTTGTCTCCATAGTAAGAACAATATGAAAACTAACTTTATGCATATTTAAGTGGTAATAACTGAAATTGAACATGATTATTTACAATTTAAAGCGTTTTTTCAGTGCTATAATCAGTAATATTATCACCGTCATGTTCAGAAACACAATCTCAAATCCGATTTTCCAGATGTTTTAGTTTCCTGACCTTGCTGAATACCTGAAGGCTTTGGACAAGCTTCCGGATTTGACCTTGCCATTCACGCCGACAATGGGGAAATGAAATAATCTTCTTCTTTCAGCATATTTCCCCGAGAGCTGAAGGAAGTGTTTGCGTCGTGGAGAGCCAGATGTGCTGAGCGTGGAAGAGAGGATCTTGCCGACAGCCTCATCAGCTCCTCCCTATTTCTTCGCTTCATGTGCCCAGCCATCATGTCCCCCTCCCTGTTCAACCTAATGCAGGAGTACCCCGCTGAGCGCACGTCCCGCACACTCACGCTTATTGCCAAGGTGATGCAGAACCTGGCCAGCTTCAGCAAGTGAGTCCCTGTCATTGCCTGTCCTCTTACACCGACATTCATTCGATTCAGTTCACTTAGATTTCTAGACGCTGACGCTTGTGCGAGATGGGTTACATGACACAGACACAGAGTCCAATTATGAAAATACAGGCTTGCAGATTTGACTGCCAGGGTACAAACTATTACTCACCCACACTGAGCTCCAAGGCTTTTAGCGGCAACACATTTGTTCCTACCTTCAGTTCTTTGAATATTAAAACAACTCTTCTGCCTTTAAATATGCAGGTACACTCACTGTACAATTAAGATGTCAAAAGTTTAGTGGTAATTTAACAGACTCTACATTTCAGGAACATTGGATACAAATGATCAGACATCCTCAAATAATATAACCTATGTAGTTGTAGTAGTAATTTATGTCCTCACTAACTCAGTTCTTCTTAACAATTTCCCAAATATAATGCACATGATAAAGAATGAATAACAAAAAGGTATCAAATTAAATGAAAAATAAAGTTTAAAAAAAAGCTTAAACTTATAATAATTTCCCTTTTTACTTAGCATACAAGCAACTCATTCACAAGGCTTAGGCTTTACAAAAACAGAAACCACTATAAAGGTGCACTGCGTAGAGCGCAGATCTCTGCCAAGTGTGTCTGCACAGCTACTGTTGTATTGTGTGATTGAATGAATACAACCCGTAATTGGCATGTTCCCCTTTCAAGACACCAAAAGCCTGTAAGGAAACGTAAAACACACTTCATTCAAAGTCAAAAACAAGTGGCAATGAATGCAGATAATCATCTCGAAGTCATCGTATAAGACACCACGTACAATCGTGCCAAAAACAAAAGTAAACTCACCAATCTGTCTGCCTGCGTAGCGGCGGATGAGTTTCGGTGAGGTACAGCAGTTGCGCTAGAGAGAGAAAGATTATAAACAATGTAATGGTGGTCTATGTTCTCAACTATAATCAAAACCAAGATATGGCGATGTAAACATACTGACTGTTAAATTGTTTCACATGCAGAGTGAATATGCGCTGGAAATCAGAAGTACAGAACAACAAAGAAGGCAATCACTGGCCACATAACTTTTTTTAAGTCATAATATATATATGACACAATATACAACATGTTATTCAACTTAACTTCTACACGCCCCTTTATTGTAAATATTAGATCCTTCCACGGTGTAATTTGGAGTACGTTTCCATCTTCACCCCTGTCGTTATTGTCTCTGCAGATTTGGACCCAAGGAGGAATACATGTATTTCATGAACGAGTTTCTGGAGATGGAGTGGGGCTCCATGCAGCAGTTTCTCTATGAGATTTCCAACATGGAGGCCGGGGGAAACGCCGGAGGGTTTGAGGGCTACATTGACCTCGGAAGAGAACTGTCCATGCTCCACAGCTTACTGTGGGAAGTCATGGGCCAGCTTAGCAAGGTAGGTGGAATAACACGCTGGAACATTAAATGAAACATTTCAATGTGATTTCTTTCTTTAACTGGAGAAGCTCTGCGGTTCTCTATCTGTCCGACAGGATTAATATTATTTGAACTCCATTACAACTGTGGTGGAATTAGTACTTTAATATTTAACTACAGTGCTTGCACTGTTAATTTATTGAAATTGTACTATAGTTGAAACATAATGAAAGGAATACATATTTTATGCTCAGCACTAAATTGTCTTAAAAGTATGTGCTTTTTAATATCAGTATTCTGTGTTCCTTGAAAGATAATCTCTATGTTTTCTGGATGACATTTTAATTTTATGAATGAACAAGTGAATCATACTGTATAAAGCAGAGGCTTCCAGCACCTGGGGCAAGTACTGTGCCGTTTTCTACTGGGCTGCATAATCTAGTCTCTCTCCCGATACCCATTTAGATGCCGTTAATGAGTACCACGCTTTCTTTATCCCAAAATTAAATATTTATAACATGTGTTAACATGATAATGTCTTTGAACTAAAGTTGGTCAGCAGTACATGAGGTAATCAGTTTCACCTACATCATGATGGGTGGGAACACCTGGTAGAAGGCATGTGAGCATTGGATTTTCTTGATTTTTTTTTTTCCAAACCTTTCCATGTTGAAGGATGCCATTCTCAAACTCGGACCCCTACCGAGGCTGCTGAATGACATCAGCGTCGCCCTGAGGAACCCGCAGCTCCACATGCCTACAAATCACCAGCCGGACAGACCGAAGGACAGACTCTTCTCGCGCCCATCTTTCAATCGTCTAATGTCCTCTGACTTCCAAAGCCTTATGATGCGTGACTTAAACAGGTATTCTCTCACGGCTTCCTTCCTCATGTATTGTTGGTTTTATCACTTCTACACATGACATTTGATTTGCATGTCCTCAAAAAGGACTGAGCCAAGATGGGTAATGCTAATGATTTTACATTTGAACAGAACATTGATCCCTGTTGTGACTTTATCAAGACAATGTGAATGGACATAAACGGAATCATTACAGTTTATGGGTATAATTATCAGTAGCACATATAAAGGACAAGAAAAACATAATAAATGAGGATTCAGTAGCTCAAAACAAAACACTGGCGTATTTCTAAAAGCCTGTAATGCTAATGCACCTCTTCAGGCTTTTTAAGTAGTTTATCAATCAGTAGTTGCCAGCACCATCTGTTCCCAGACTCTCTTACCCAAACCTGTTTCCTCTGTGTTTTAATTCATGTCGGCACTCTACTATTGTCAAGAGACGGTAGCTCTCGTTACAGCATAACTGCCAGCGAGCCTTCTCCTCGCTGGCTTTCAACACAAACCATTATGCAACAATTACACAATACAACTTTAGTTCTTGCACAACAAAACAATTCTTAAAGACGGGTGCATAGGACCAAATACTCTTGACAGAATTCTTTGGTTTCTTCACGTTTCATTATGAAATGAGAATAGCAAAGGAATGATGCTACCGTTGTAAGTTATTAATTTATCTATATATTTTCCCCTGTTCATCCTTAGCTACCAAACTAACCAATTATTTTTTTTATTTTATTTGAACATTTATTTACAGCTTCAAACAATTAACAATCTACAGCTACAGCTAATCAGTGCATTTTCTGACCACGTAATATTTATGTAAACCAGGTCAAGGGTCAGACCCAGATTAATATAATGGATTGTGATAATTTTTTAAATGAGGAAAAAAACACATTCTAATACAGAATAATGTGTTTATATTTCAGATTTTTCTTGTGAAATACTACTTTATCCTTTCAGGTCTCTGAAGATTATTCTACAAAAAACACTCTTTGATTAAACTGCCCACAAACGGCCCATGCTGTTTCACATTTAATGGGATAATGCTAAATAGAATCAAGTATAAATTATCTATGAGATAGAGCCATTTGCAACATGTGTCTCTGTTGTGTATCTGCAGTTCGATAGACATCTCTCGCCTGCCATCCCCTACGACCGGAGTCTCAGCTGTAGAATCCCTCTCGTCTAACCTGAACATGAGGCGTCATGCGGAACGAGACCTCCGCTCGTCGAGGGAAGTGTTCTACGTGACCCGCCCACCGCTGGCTCGATCCAGCCCCGCATACTGCACAAGCAGCTCGGACATCACCGAACCTGATCCAAAGGTACAATGTCACGGTCAGGTATCGCACTGTTATTAAAATGAGGCGAGCGCTTAGGCTTGAATGCTTTCTTTGTTTGTCAGTAATAATGACAGTTTTGGGGAATTTTAATAACTTCTTCTTTTAATTTCTTTTGAGAGTGGATTATAATTGAACTTCTGATCTTAACAGGTTTTTAGTGTTGTCTTATTTAAGCATTGAAGCCATTTTCAAATCTCAAGACTTTTGATTTAATAACATAGAATTTGGTTGCAATGTAAGATTTTCACAATATATATTTAAAGGCCAAACATTACATTAATCATTCCTGTTTTTCCAATCGTAAGACAAATAAATTCGTTTTTAAGTAAAGGATTTGGAAAGGCAGGTTATTGGCAAAGCCTTTTGCAACTACACAACAAAAAAAGAAAAGTACAACCAAGCCAAGACTTTTTTATTTCAAAAACATAAAAAAAAAAACGAGTAAAACGTTTGTGTGGCATAAGTATACAAACACAATTAGCAGTCTAAAAGCATCAATGTAACTATATATGACCGCTAAATGCGTTTTAAATCAAAGTTAAAACAGAAAATATACACATTTTAGAATGGAGTACAGTAGTTTCCTTGTTGTGAGAATCCAGTCCAAAGTCCAGCTACAAAAAACATTTGCATTGTTTTTCTCAGGTCCATAGTGTGAATAAAAGTGTGTCCATGATGGACCTTCAGGATTCCCGCATGAACAGCATTTCCAACCTCAACTCTGTGGGAGACATGCTCACCTCCTCTCAAGCCTCTATTGCCGGCCTGGGCCACAGCTTCGGAAACCTCTGTGGTCCTCCTCGTATGGGAGGGCATATGCCAGCGGGCTCTGCGGGGTCTGGTTTGAGGCTGAGCCAGATGGGCCACATCGGGGGGCCCACCGAATCCATCTCTCAACAGCAGCAGCAGGCGGCAGCGGCCATGCACTTCCCCCTGTCTTTCCAGAACCCTCTATTCCATCTGGCCGCCCAGAACTCCCCGGCTCAGTCTCAGCCTCACCCCCCTCCTCTCCTCCTCGCCCCAGAGCCAGAGAATGGCCACCACGACTATGCACCGGCCTTTGGCAACAGTGCTTTCTCCCGCAGTGAGGACTTGTCTGCCCTGCGGTCACAAAGCAGTCTGGTGCAGCCCAGCATTGTGCACTCGCACAGTTACAGTGATGATTTCACCCGGCAGAATCAGGGCAATGACTTCGCCTGGCACCAACTGTCACTGCAGGTGCAGGTAGGAATCTCTCCCTTATCTTCACACACATTTTACACAAAGACAGTTTGTGATGATGTGCACATTTTGTATTGCTTAAACAGGGTTAACTTCTTATTTTTCACAAATCTGCAGATCTTAAGCCATAAATATAGAAAATAATAATAAATATAAATCTAACTTTACCATTTTGTCTGTACAGATGACTCCCATAGTATGAAGAAATCTTAACTGTTTGGTGTCTACAATTATATTGATGGATGTAACCTGTAACCACCTATAATGAAGGGTTTTATTAATTATGCAAACACATCTTGCATAACTCCTCATTTTATAGGCAAAGAGGTGACTGAAACTTAGTCATCGTAGATTGTGAAGTTAAATTAGTAACAACAGAACGTCTCTCGCCTGTAGCTGAATATCCAGAATGGTGTTTTTAAGGCATGTTTTAGCTCTTTTTCTTAATTCACAATGCTCACTGATAATCATTTCCATTGTTCACTTGTATCCGTTTCAGTGTGACCTCTAACTACCTCTCTATCTGTCTGTGATGTTTAAAATAAGTCTGATCATAATTTAAATCTTCAAACTTGACCACATGTTAAATGTGTTAGTTGCTTGCCACTGGATGGTGCCATGGTGGTTGCTTGCTTGCTTGCCTGTCAGACCTGTGCATTATACTGACAGGTTCTGTTGTATTGTCCTCCCACATTTATTTCAATAAGGGTAGGCTAAATAATAGAAACACCTCTGTATATTAAAGCCACTCGAAACTCCTGGCTAGCTACTATCATTTTGAGTGGACAAATAAGGTTAATAAAATGGCATGCCTGATTTTATTAAACTTTATATCCCTCATATAAGAGTAGAATAAAGTTTCAAGGCGTTAAAACCATAAGGCACTTCTATTGAATCATTGCTAAAACTTGATGGTTTTAAAGCTTGAACCTCTAGTCTTGTAAATCAGTGGATCTTCTGGTTTATGTCCTTCATTTTAGCACTCACTCAATTTCAATACACATGCAGTATTATCATTATCACTACTGGCTCTACAAATGTTGTGATGAGGACAGTCACAGCCAGGAATTTATTTTCTCAGTTTTTTTATTTCAAGCCAAATTGCCCAACATACTTACTCTTGTCAATTATTCTTAGTGTGATTGTAACGCCTTTTATTGAGCAACGAAACTGTCCGCAGTAATTCAGTTTCACCCCTGCAGTTCATTGGATCCTGCTGGAACTTTTGTTTTCACTGTGTTCAGACTTTATCGACAGGTTGCAGAACAAAGCTCGAATCCAAACAGAATAGGAACGTCTCTCTCATGAGCAGCAGAATATGCAAATCTAACAGTCATGTAAGGGTACTTTTGAGGGACACTTCATATGCTACAGACAACACACTGAAGCAGGATCATTCACTGGGCTGCTCTGCTGAACTCAGGGCAGATCATAACTGTTGATACTTCTCATAATAGTCTGTATTATACATATTTTAACCCTCTGTGTACTGTAGATCAGACTTGGATCTTATATCTTGAGAGTCCATACTGGAGTTTGAACATTTCCAGTAAAGCTGATTAACTTTTGAGAAAAATTATTTTATACATATGCAATAATTATATGTATAATTTGTTTCAAACTTGTTTAAAAACACATGGAAGCCCAAATTATAACCAAAAATCAAATGTCACATGTTCAGTAGGATTCTTCTGTTGTTTGGAACAGCTTTTAATTGATATAAACTGACCTTTCTGGCTGTGACTTGATGATGTGTGCAAAAGTCTGTGCAAAATGATAATGTTTAGTGATATGGTCATGTAGTCCTGCGCTATTTCTGTCCTGCTGTGTGGGCCTTAATGGAACAAACATCACAGGCCTCCTGTTTATTAATACAGATGGTGTGTCGGAACAATGCGTTATCTATCCACCCATCCATCCACCCACCCACCTTCCTAGACATTTCTGACATTTTTTTTTCTGTCACCCTATTGTCTCCTCACAGGAGTCTCTTCAGCAACAACACCTGATGGGAGTTGTATCTCAGTCAGGCACTGGGACGGGCACCCCAGCCTCCTTGGCCACACCACCTACTACAGTTCACCCTATACGCCACTCGTCCATGGCTGCGCCACAACACCTCAAGTCGCAGCGGTCTATTAACACTCCAGCCACCGCTACACCTCCAAAAGTTCGCCCGCAGAGCCGGAACCTCCTCCTTGACTCTTCTGACACAAACTTCAGCGGCAGTCATCCGAAATCACGCCATTCTCAGCAGCCGCAACAGCATCAGCATCAGCAACAGCAACAGCATCAACAACAGCAACAGCATCAACAACAGCAACAGCATCAACAACAGCAACAGCATCAACAACAACTACAGCAACAACTACAGCAACAACAACTACAGCAACAACTACAGCAACAGCTACAGCAGCAACAGCAACAACAGCAACAGCAACAGCAACAGCAACATCCGCAGCATCAACCGCAACATCAACAGCATCAACAAGAAGCGCAGCTGTCGGTGACAGACAGTCCAGCTCCCGGACTCCCATACCAGACGAGCTCCGCCAAAGAGAACCAGGGCCCTCAACCAGCTGCAGAGGAGTCAACAGACACGCCCACGAAAAGCACCAAGAAGTCTCAACAGACACAACTGCAGCCGCCACAGCAGCATCTGCTCAAACCAGGCAATAAACAGGTCAATCTAACTAAAGTCTCAACTACAGTGTCTCACTTTACATTATTATATTATTACATTGACATGAGTTCAAGGCATTTCTAAGATAAAGACATGGGTTTGAAGCATGTCGTGTGTTGTTGTTGATGTTTCAGGGTTCTCAGTCGACCTTGACCACCCCGGCCCTCAATGAACGGACAGTCGCTTGGGTGTCCAACATGCCACATCTCTCTGCTGACATCGAGAGCCTGCGGCCAGACCGTGAGGGTCAGCTGAAAGAGTACTCCAAGAGCATGGATGAGTCGCGACTGGAGAGGGTCAGCAATATTTATCTTACTACCTTTTTTAATGACTCACTCGCTTCCTCTGAATACTAAATATTAGTTTTGAAAATGTAAAAAGTATCATCTGGTCAGTTGACCTAAAAAAATGATAGTATATAACAAAAAACTCCTTCACTTGTATTCAGAGATATTTAGTGACAACGTTTCAGTACATAGAAACCTTCATCAGGTTACTTTACAAAACAATGGGAGAGAATGTCTTAAATAAGTTGGTAGGCCCACGTAGACCAATCAGGTCACACTACATGATAATGTCACTGAATCAGTCAAGAATCATACACATCATAAACATGCCAGCAAAGACCTAGAATATCAGCATGAAAACATATACATAATTTAATATAGAACGAGTGGCTTGAACATTTTTTAAAATGCACATAGACATAATGAAGAAAAGCTGCCATACCGAGATACATGTTTATATTATGTAGTTCAGGATTGGTTGGAGCTTGACAAATATGTCTTCTAGAGACTGTGTGTGTGTATATATAATTAGGAAAGAAGCTCATAAAGACGAAATCCTTCATAAAAAGATTACATAATAATATACAAGTGTAATTCATTTGGGACGAGTACAAAACAAACAGTACATCAGAAAAATCACAGACAATATCTCATAACATTACATTGAGAAGTAGCTCATCATCCAAACCCTTGAGAGAAAAACATTAGCTTTTTCTAATAGCAATTTCTACATGTACATCCCCTGCACCGGGGTGACACTGTTTCAACCTTTTCTGCCATATTGCAAGTATAAATCAGAGCTATAACTAAATCATACATGAGTTGCATAATGGTGGCTGTTGTGCATGTTTTATGATGAACAACTCCCACACTCTTGCCTTTATTAGACATGCAAATGTGAATTTACATATTTAAGCCAACCACAGTTCCGCTGCAGGTTTGTCTGGTCTTTCCCACTTGCAGCTTAACATAAAGAGAGGCGCGCTACAGAGCCGTGTCTATATTGATAACATCCCTCGTCATTCAGGAGGACTTCTGAATACGAGTGACGACACAGGTGAAGTGACTTTATTTTTATTTTAGGTAAAAGAGTACGAAGACGAGATATATGCCTTGAAGGAGCGGCTGAAGATGTCTCATCGCAAGCTCGAAGAATATGAGCACAGACTCGTGTCGCAGGAACAGCAGACGAGCAAGATCCTAATGCAGTATCAGAACCGCCTGGACGACAGTGAGCGCCGTCTAAAGCAGCAACAAGTGGAGAAGGACTCTCAAATCAAAGGCATCATCAACAGGTGATTAGTGTTCAGCTTGAACTAGAGCTGGCAGAAATAAGGCTGTGCCAATTACTGCCTGGCTCTCTCTAGTGACACAAATTTCTACCAAGGTCATAAATGCAGTAAACTATATATATTTCAGGAAAGTTAAAAGATTGAAGTGTAGCAAGTTGTGGATGTTTGAGGGCTACAACAAAACACATCTACAAGGTTAAATGTGGTGACTAGCTTTATTGGTCTGCTGTATAAGTACTCAGACAAACACTGTGCTTAGTGAGGGAAGATGTATCAAATCTTTTTAAGAATTTCTTCTCAACTTTAAGACCTTCACAAAATATGATTAATGGCAGAATGAGTAGGATTTGTTTGTTGCAGTTTATAAACACAACATTCCCCGGCTCAATGTCACCAGAAGCACACGCTCCCCTCACCGCTGTTGCCGAGGACACAGCCCGGTGTATCACATTTAGCAGCAATTCAAGAGCGGTGTATCTGACTTTGAGGTTTGTCTGCTTGGCGTTTGGACTTGCTATATTTGCGTTTTTTTTGGTGCTGTGTCCATCATTTTTGTAGCTTCCAATCCGGACACCTAGTCGCTATGTTCTTATGGAGTCCAGCCCTCATTCCCTGCGCTGTGTGGCTGGAGGCTACACACACACAGTTACCAAAAGGCTGACGCCAAGAAACGTCCCGAACACAGCAGAACTAAAAGAACAGAGAGAATGTATGCAGAGGGGCAGGGTCTCTGCAGACTGCCACACACCTCTAGTGGGTCATAAGTGATGATTGAGAGTGATTACCTTTGTAGGAGTCTATACATTGTCTTTTAAGAAAATCCTACTCATTTTGCCTTTCAAGTAAAAATTCCCAGTCAAATAGAACTTTCATGATGTCATACGTATCCATATTTAAAGAAATAGTTCAACATTTTGGGCAGTACGATTGTTTTCTCACTTGCTGCATGTTAGGTGAGACGATACCGCTCTGATATCTTACTCTGACTTTAGCTCCAGACATAAAGCTACGTCATGGAGTTTGTGTTCGTCAACAAATGAAATATATATTCATATATAACACCTTGCATCGTGTTATCTAAGTCCATGCATTTAGGTATTTGTGGATTTATATACAGCCGTTTTTATGCGCATCTTTGGAAACGCAGAACATTTTGAAAAAAATGTAAATGCTGCAAAAAAAACAACGTCTTACACTTAGATGAGGAATATTTGGCATATAGTTGCAAAGTGCAACATAGTGCAATGGAAACAGACATGGCACATAAATCATGATGCGCATGGCTTTAGGCGTCCACTGAAGATTCCGCTCCACTGAAGAGATGAAAAATGGCGCCAGACCAAAACATGTGTGGAGCTATGACGAGAAAGTAACGTTCCGCAAATTAATACATGAAACAAACATAAATACCATATTTTCTACATTGTTTTCTATCGTTTGAGGTTTGACTGGCGCCCGCATTACAGTAGTGAATGGAAACGCACTTTGATTTGCATTTTCTGAAACGTTTCACCACATTACTAACTAACCCTGTAGAGCTCTAAATTGTGACACACAAAGGACTCACTCATTTTTCCCTAGCACTGGTAGTACTGGTCAAAAGCTCCACAGGGTACCTTTAACGCACAGGCAAGAGTGGTATCGATCGTCTCATCCAGCTCTCAGAGAGAAAGCAAATATGTGTATTTCCCAAAATGTAGAACTATTCCTTTAAATGTAGCTCATTTAAATATCACAACTGATACTGAAAATCATACCCATTAGGCTCATACTTTAATATGAAACACTTCACGAGGTTGGTTTTCATTTTATTTCAACAACTTGATTACAAGGACAGAAGAAAGAAACAGGCTATATCTGACTGTAGCTACACGTACTTGAAGGAAATGTTTCATGGAAGAAAGTCGGACTCCTATCCAATGAAATGCAGTTCAGTTTATTCAGTTTATTTCTGAAAGCCAAAGTTTTGTATAAGTTGAGTATACAGTGCTCACATCTCATTTGGTAGAAAACCTCCTTGGGTTGAATTAAACAGTTTCCTCCGAGTACAGATACAGCAGATGGGTGCACACTGAACTATTTTATTTTATTTTTTACCTTTTTATTTAACCAGATAAGTCAATTGAGAACCAGTTCTATCCTGCACACACTCATTTCACAAGATGTGTATCTGAACAGCTGAATTTGAACTGCCTAAATTATTCTGACCACAGTTCCGATTCAGCTTCAGGAAGCTCCGAGGATGGCTGAATGCACCCAGAAAAATGTCAAGACCTTAATATCATCATATGGCCACATAGTCCTTCAGTAAATTTGAAGAACACCGGATTCATAACTATTTTTATCAACCGGTATGTTTGTTTCTATTTCCCTGTTGTCAGACTCATGGCTGTGGAAGATGAGCTGAGAGTGGGTGCCATTCCTGATATTAAGCCTCGAATCCTCACAGACCAGGTTTGTGCCTGTGTCTACATCTTTTATCGTTCCTATTTGCTAAACCAGTCATGTCCTCAAACAGCTTGCATCATTCTTACATCACATTCAGCGCATTTGCCAAAGCCAGTGCAGGGGAAAAGTTTGCAGCTGTCATACACTTCACCTATTCCCATCTTTCAAAAGTACGTTTGTCACATCTGGAAAAAAAACATTTCACCATTTATTCTGCACGCGGAGGGGGAAAATACAGTGCTCATCCTCAAAATCAAGGGCTTGATGGAGCTTAAATTTATGTGCAGAGGTTAATCTAGGTCTGAAGGAATACCAAGTCTTCAGCACTGAACCCGATTATATACCACGAAAAGATTATTATCATTATACCACAGAACGCATCCATCGTCAGAAAACCTTGACTGTGACTCACCAGCGCATCATAGTAATTCTGCAGGGCTCAGTGTCGTGAATGCACCATGTGGGCTGGAATGTGACGCAGGTGAAGAAGCTGTATGTGTGTGTGTGTGTCGCTTTCACGCCGAAATAAACATTTGCTGTCGTCAGAAAAAAAAAAAAAAGGAATGTACTCCACTGGGCCTGCTGTGAGATTGTAATTGTTTTTACAACAGACTTCTTAAACAAATAGGAATGCGTGATGAGAATAGAGCCCAGCTCTGCAGCCCAATTTAGAGTGTAGTAAAGCAGGATTAGTTTGCAAGCCGTCCTTGGCTCAAACTATAGTCACAGCTGTAAAAGCAACACTCATGGTCTTGAGTGTTTCAGTTAATGGATTCACAGTGAAAGTAAGTGTTGAGAAATGCTTGTCCTTGGGATTAGGAGAGGTTTGTTTATTACTCTTAAGCGAGTGTGAACAGTTCTTTCCCATGGACAGAAAACCAAATTGAGATTTAAAGGAACAGTTCAGCATTTTCGGAAATACGTATAATTTGCTGTCTTGCGAAGACTTAAATGAGAAGATCAATACAAGTCTCGTGTCTGTATGTTAAATATGTAGTTGGAACCTTGCGGACGGCTAGCTTAGCTTAGCACAAAGACTGGACACAGGAGCAGTCATTTCCTGAGGTTTCCACTGATTGACAAAGCCCAGACCATCCGGGGCTGAGGTCTACATTTTTTTTCGGTGGTCCCTGCTGTTCTGCCCGGACACTACTGCCGAAATTCAGTTCAATTATATTATATGACTACTGCAGCCATTACATTTAATTTAATAGTGATGTTAAGACAATTGCTCTGGGCAAAATGGAGAGCTGCAGGTCAGCTGAGAATTCTCAAACTGATGGCACCAGTGTTTAATTGGTACTTTACTTTATTATTATTATTCATATTTTTATTATCATCATTATTGCTATGCAGTTGATTCAATGTGTTTGGGGCACATTCTAAAGAGTACAGTAACAACAATACACCCAGAGAGAAAGTACCAAACTCCCTTAAAATAATGTGGAGTTTTGTGAGTTTAGGGGAAACTTTATAAAACGCTGTTTACAACAAACTCTTAATTATTTGTCGCCTCTTGTAAATTCGGCTAATGTGAATAGGTGAGTTATTCTTGTCTTAATATAAACAAAAAAGAAGTCAGTTAGTCCTGGTGTGTCTAGTAGTTAGCTGTAACTTATATAACTCATGCTTATATGTTCACGTAACTTGGAACTCTACAGACATTTACACACTTTCTTGTCCTCGCTCAGCATGAGTTTATGCCACTGCTTCCCTTCTTTTAACCAGTAAAGCAATCTTCATATCAACGACTGACTGTGTAAGATGCACTAGCTAGTGATTGACAGACCTGTCGCCCAATAAGTATTTCCGCATATTTTCCTGTAAACCATCACTAAATTGTCTCGTCTTGCCTCCATTCTGTTTATTGAAGATACAAAATTACAACACTGCTGTCTTCTTTAGTGACAATTAACCACTCAGTGGAGAATTATTCAGGGCTAGAGAACAAAAAATCTTCAGAACAGAATGGCCAGGCGGCACCACTGGCCGTTTTTTTACCCGTTTCCAGTCGTTCTGCGAAGCTGTTGCAGACATAAGAGTAGTATTTTGGAGGGTGATCTTCTCATTTAACTCTCGTAAAGAAAGAAAATAAACTAATTTTTTCAAAATGTCAAACTATTCCTTTAAACTTAATTAAGCTGTAAACAGAGTAAGTAGTTATTTCATCTGTTTTCTCTCCCTTCCGTCTATCAACCAGGGGTACGGCCATCCAGGATCCTGACTGCGAATACCAAAGTGACCAGAGTTCCTGAAGGTCACTCAAGTGTAAGAAGATTCAGATCCTACAAAAAAAACCCTGAAGAGAAGCTCTGCAGTGGATCCAGCTGGACCACTGGAGGCTTCATCTCCCAGCGTTCTTAAAGAAACAACTTTGCACATATTCAAACTTTGCCTGTACCAGAACTTGACAATCAGTTTAGCGTGAGGACCTACGTGTGCAGTGAATTGTCTGCACATAATGACTGAAATATAAGCCAGTGCCACAACAATGGCAATACTGTACCTAATGAGTTTCTTTATTTAATAGGAAGAATGAGAAGAGATGCGTAAAGCACTGGGGATGAAGATGGATTCATGATTCTACCCGCTACAAGCAGCACACTTGCTTCTCACTTCAGTGGCTGCAGACAAAATTTAGAAAAGGCTTTAACAAGCACAATACCCCCTCATGGTGACCTGTGACAAGCAGCATGTTGTTAAATCAGTTGATCAGTCTATGGTCCTCAGAAGAAGGGCCCAAGCAAAGACCTATATTACTATTTGATTCTGATTAAATCAGTTAGTAACATATTCTCACTGCAAAACTCTTTTCACTGACAAAAGGTGGTTATCGTTATGATTTTGCATCCTTTCTAGTACAGCCATCAATCTGAATAGATGCCAAATGTATCTTACAATCAACTAACTGCTTTAAATACAATCTAAACCTTCTCGTCGGTAACATTTTCCTTCGGCACACAGTGTAAAGCCAGAACTAGTCTTTCAGTGTATAGAGGAAGTATTTCTTCAAGCTACTAAACCTTTTTAAAAAATGGAAATACTTTACATAAATCTGAAATGTGTTATTTTGTAATAATATTATTAATCATAATGACTATATATGACATTTCAAAACAGTGATACAAAGTGCTTCATAAAAGACCTGACATGAAAGAAAAATTGACTGAAAACATTGATTTTAAGGGGGCACTCGACCGATTTTGAAAACCATTTTATAATGTCTTCTGAGGCTCTGGAGGAGCCTTGTCAAGTCTGAGACAATAATATCTCAGCTTGGGCTTGGAGACTCCAAATGTATAACACAATGTCTGCTTTACAAACTGGGACAGTGGAGTTTGACAGGCGTGTGCATTAACCAAGCAATGAAAAGATGCTATTTGTTGCATTATAGGAAATGCAGGGTATTTTAAGTTAATGGAAGTGCAATACTACTTCACTGGATTTGCCCCGCCCCCTTTTAGGTAAAACAAACTATACTATATCTATTGAACATTGTCTTCAGAGAAAAGTTATGTTATCAGAAAAATCTGAAAGATGATAGTGACGACTACAGTTTCTCAAGCAGCAATAGCGAGGCTCCAGCTGATCTTTTAAAGCCTCAAAAGTAATGTATCAACCAGAGAAAACAATCATGGCTTTCATGTCTGCCATTTACACTAAATCTTTTTTGCCTTTTCACGTTTTGTTGTACAGCACTTTGTAACATTGGCTTGAAAAGTGCTGTTTGAATTGATTTTTTAATAACTATGATTATATACATTATGTGCAACTGAAAACAAATCATATTATAGCAAGTAGTGAATTACTCATCTGTTGTGTTAAATGTTTCTGAAGCATAGATGTGCAACAGTTCTGCATGTGCTTTTGAAATGCGAGGAAGAGTAAATCGATTTGTTGTCAGATATTATTCTAATGTACAAAAAAAGAAAACCTTTGACATGGCTTTCTTATTGGAACGCATCTTTTTATATCCAACCTGCTGACTCTTCCATTTTTTTTCAAAAGAGAGTGGCGTTCAGCCTTTTGCATATACAACATCAAAGTACTGAGAGAAATGACCACAAAACAGGAGCGACGGAGAAGACAAAAAGAAAAGAGTTTCCAAGCAGGGATATGTAGTATATGTGCATACAATTTGACTGCCTTACAGTCTGTGCCACAGGGCCCAAAATAACAATGCCAATACAAAAAAAACCTGTAAACTTTGTATATTAATTGTCCTATTTTGTAGTCGGGTGATGAATTAATAAGCAGTGTGTTGGTTAACTCTGTATGTTAGTCAGAATAATTTATATTATACAAAAATTCATGGTTGATATAATTTATCTCAACCTCTTGCCTTTAAAAAGATACAAAGGTTTATGTTAATGTTACCAGAAATGTATAAAATAGCTTAATGTATATCTATTCTTATATGTAAAATGTATTCAAATCAAGGGTAGGCCTTCAGGCATGTTTAACTAGTGGTAAAAATGGATTATTATATTAACTCTTAATGCTGCAATCCAGAGCTATAGTGCTATGGTGAGTCTGCGTTCATGGGATGAGAGCTGAATAAATTCCCAGCATAGCACATTTCTGTCCTCTGGAAAAATACGAGACGTTCTTAAAGTATCTCGCCTATGTTTGTGTAACCAAAATAGCAGTGGTGCTTTCAACAATACTGGATTGCAGTTTTAAGTTACCTTTTGAAATGTGTTTTATTTATTTGGCTGCATTGCAATACAGCATTTTGAAATGTTATACTGCACATCTTACCGCTTTTCATTTTGCAATCCATAAACTGGCAGATGTTTAAGACAAAAATCTATGATATGCCCATGTATTCTTGAAACTTTCATTGTGTTAGCTGCAGTGGTACAGTTTGCTACCTCTGGAATCTTTATACCACAACCTGACAGGATACTTTTTTTTTTTCATGTGGCTAGAAAGCCTCCCTTTATTTCAGAGACAATGCTAACAAAAAGTTATCATTTTAATGTTTTTTTCTGGTTGCTGGTTCATTACCATTTTAGAATTTCCTATGTATAACTTTTTGCCATTTCTAAAGTTTGTCCTGTTTACTATTGTATTTAAGTGCCATTACCATAATATTCATGCACATCTTTTAATTACAGGATGAGATTGATTGTGTTCCAGGTATTCGTCAGACTCTCAGGAACACAGAGGTTTTGCTAGCAAGAACTTTTGATATCTTCAATGCCAAATGCACAAACATTTTGAAACAATCTTTGCCAATTGGCCAGTAAAGCCAAATACAAATAAAAAAGAACATGGTATGAGGCGTCTGTGCTTAGGCAACTACACTGCTTATATTTTGGTTGGTTCTTGGCCCACTTCTCATCCATATAAATGGTTTAATTTATGCCTTCTCTTGTATTATTTGTTACATAAAAAGGGAAGATGAGTTTTGATTCTCGGCCCAAATGAAAAACGTGACAAAAGATCCAACGTAAAGCTTGGGTAAAGCTTGGTGAGGAATATTATTGAAGTTACTGGTGAATAAGTGCTTTATGTTTACAAAATAATGAGATTTTACAAGACGTATGAACCTTCATTGACCCAGGGGAGAGTAACCTTTGCTGCAGCTAAAGCAGGACCTAATAAATGAGATATCGTGTATATTTTAAATAAGTGTATTTAACACCCATCAACACATTTAGTTTCTAAAATGGATGTATATTATTAATGGAATGAAACGAATATTTTTCTTGGCAGCTATTATTCTGCACAATTAATCTACTGTGTCACAAATATATAGTTGGTGGGATTTCTGACTTGAATTGGGCCTACTGGATGTAATACCTTAATTTACTTGACATTTCTTTGAAATAAGCCATGCCCCATGGATAAGCCATACCCTCCAGTCCCCTGATGTTGTATGGTGGATGTTTAATGTTGGTAGTTTTATTTATAATGGTAGTTATGTAGGTATGATTGCGCTTGTAATTATTCTTATTAGTGTAAGTACACTTGATTGATATGATTTGTTTTGTTTGAACTAAGGGAATGTATTCATTTTTCAGGTGATTTTTCCGAGTGATTTAAATAAACTAATAAATCCCTAAATGAAAATCTTTATTTTAACTATCAAAGTGAGCAACTTAAGCATTTTTAGAAATTTGACTGAAAGAATGGTATGGTTACATTAATGTATATGAGGGCCGTAGCCACCTATCTAACAGTGTGTGTGAGTGACACAACCCTCCAAGGGGTCTGATGTGAATTCTGCCCAAATATATTCAAGTAGAAATTTTGTATATATACACATGATCAAATAAGAATTTATACCAATGTAGTGGTAAGTAACAAACAATAAACTGTACTTTTTCCTTAAAAGAATTTTCTTTTAAAAGAAAAAAAAAAACTGACGCACTAGCTGAGTAGTGTTTCGAATGTAAAATATTGACAGTAAAAATATGAAATGAAGTAGATGCATTTCATGTCAAATACAAAAATTGTTAAACTTTCTTTGACATACAATACTATAACTTTTTTTGACAAACTAGTTTTTTCGATATGCTATACTATGACATACTATATATTTTTTTAATGCTTTCTCACCTTACAGGTTTCCATGGATCGTGGTTATATCTGGACCGCGGCCGATCCTCCTGCGTAGACCCTGCTGACACCCACTGCTACTTTCACTATTATTATTACTCACATTACTATTACTGGTACCATTACTGCTTTTATTATCATTATTAATCCAATGTTGCCGTTATAAATAATTCATATAATGAGTAGTAAGCAGAATAACAATGAAAAAATCAAAACTACTCTGCACATATGTATTGAATGCGTTGTATTTCTGTTATGTTGTTCTTTCTGTACACATGACATCTATTGCACTTCTGACCAACAGAGGATGTCGAATGTGTACAGATTGTAAAGTCCTCGGAGGCAAATTCGTGATTTTGGGCGATACAAAATAAAATGAATTGAATGAATAAACTATGATGTCTGGAATTTATTCGACATGCTATACTATGCCTTCTTTCGACATGCTATATACTATATACTATGACCGTTTTTGACTTTATCCGACGTGCTATATACTATGACCGTTTTTGACTTTATCCGACATGCTATATACTATGACCGTTTTTGACTTTATCCGAC
>NW_022280065.1:4292836-4343642 GCF_004355925.1 Anarrhichthys ocellatus | reverse complement strand
TATACTATGACCGTTTTTGACTTTATCCGACATGCTATATACTATGACCGTTTTTGGACTTTTTCCGACATGCTATATACTATGACCGTTTTTGGACTTTTTCCGACATGCTATATACTATGACCGTTTTTGACTTCATCCGACATGCTATATACTATGACCGTTTTTGACTTTTTACGACATGCTATACTATGTCCTTTGACATACTATAGTATGACTTTTTAGAACTTTTTTCTACCTAATATACTATGACTTTTTTCAACATGCTAAACTATGACTTTCTTCGACGTACTATTCTATGACTTTTGTATCACATTCTATTTTACATTTCTATATCAATACAGACAAGTACCATTACTTAACATTGTAGTGTGGTGTAGATAGTTATTGTATTAATCACACCACTGTCACTTTAACCAGATCACTATCTCTTCACCTTGTATTTTTTTCTCCATATGCTCAATATTTTTATTTTATTTTTTATATATATAGTTTTATATACACCTTATATATACACACCTTTTATTATCCATTTATATATATCTTGCTTTCTCTATTTTTCTGTAACTTTTGCTATCCTTGTGTTAAAATAAATGTATGTGGAATCAGTTTGAGCTTCTTTCAGTTTTAGGTTTGCAGTTTTAAACTTGAACAGCAGCATCTTCTGTGTACTGGGATCACAGAAGGCAGAATAAGCAGCAGACAAGGAATTTCTATAATATTACTCACAGTATTTTTCAATTTCAATATTAAATCATATATGCGAGAGTTTAGAGTGAAAAAAATCTGATTTTAATTTGAAATAAAAAAAATCTGCAGCTATGTAAAAGAATTTCAGCAAGTTGGCTGTGAAACACAGCAATGTAGTCACAGAAAGCCTTTGAAAAGCCTAAAAATACATTTACACACATACGTAGATAGACGTAGATAGATTTGTATAAGTTTTACTGCACATGGAGGGGGGGCAAACTTGTTGTGGGTCTGGGTGACTTGCAAAAACAGTGGTGCACACCGTGCAGGGTAGAACAATTCTATTTATTAATTTCTATTCAAATAAATGACACAAATGTGTTTGTACCTGGACAAGACAACCGCAATCCAAACATACAGTGCAGCAATATGAATTGTTCTAAACTGCAGTGGTAGACATTTTTACACAAGTTTTTTTTCAATAAGACAACAATAAGAAGAATTGGAGAAGAAAGTGAATAGGAGGGACATCTTGGGCAACATATTTGTAATGAATCAGTGCATACATTTTCCTTTTTTTATGCCTCCACTATACAAGACATAAATTGTGCAGCCTATTTAGAAATGTAAAACTGTAAAACACAAGACCTACAAGAGCTTAGATGTGTTTAAGATCCAACTTATTCACAAACTGTCTGAATTACACATACTGTACTTCAAATCCTTAAACAATCAAAGCACACTACCAAAATTCTTAAAATAAAGACAGTATCCTTGCTACCTAAGAACAAAGTATAGGTGTAAAGAATGTAATCATTGTGTTGTGGCTTTACAGGGTGGACACCACTGTTGGAAGTGTTGTCAGGGGTTCATATCGCCTTGTGTCAGTTTCGATTGTCTCGCTGTAGATGTTATTGAGTGGAATGGCCAGCTGCCCAGTTTGTCCCGACCCCTCCTCAGAATTAATGCCATAGGGCATCTTGGACATGATAGCCATGTTCAATTTGAAGAGCACGTTATGGAGAGCCACACGGTATTCTTTCCTCACCAGACAGTAGATGACAGGGTTGAAGCAGCTGCTGGTGAAAGCTAAGCAGTTGGCCAGAGGAAAAAAGTATGTTTGTGCCAAATAGAATGAAGAGCTGATATCAACGATGTCAAGTTGGATCAGGACACTCCAAAGTGTGAGGATATTGTAGGGGAACCAGCAGGCGCAGAATGAAAGCACCACCACTGCCACAGACTTTGAAATATCAGTATTTCTCAGAGAGTTGCTGCCCCTTAAATTATGCCGACAGAGAAAGCGCAGCAGGAGCAGGTAGGAGAGGACGATAATGGCGTATGGCAGCAGAAATCCCAGGACCACTCGCAAAAGCTGGTTTAATCCAAGCCAGGCTGTACCATCTGGGAAACGAAGCAGGCATGCTGTGTCGTTGCCACTGCCCACATGTCTCAGGTCTGCAAACACAGCTCGGGGTGCTGCTGCTATGAGTGCTGAAGCCCAGATAAAAGCTGTGGCCACTGGAGAAGTGCAAGATCTACTACACAGGGAGGTTCTGGGTTTGAGAGCAGTAGCCACATAGCAGTACCGGGTCAAACTCATAGCTGTCAGGAAAAAGCAGCTAGCAAAGACATTGAGCCCAGTGAGTAAGGACACAGCCTTGCATGTGGCCAAGCCAAAAGGCCAGCTGTAGTCCATTGCAATGTCTACGGCCCAAAACGGCAAGACCATGGAGAACAGCAAGTGAGCCAAAGCTAAGTTGAACACAAAGAAGTTGATGGTGCCTGTGGTGATAGTGTGAGTCGAATACAGTAGGAACATTACTAGCAGGTTCCCCAACATTCCTGCAGTAGCCACAACAAAGTACACCACAGAGATGACTATTCTTAGCCAGAGAGATCCATCATCATCAAAAATCTCCAGACCATTGTCAAAGCTTGTGTTGTGAAAAATCAGATGGGAGTTATTACAGAATGGGCCACCACTGCAACCATTCAGGATTCTGTTGAAGAGCTCAAGTCTCTTGAAGTCAGTGTTTGACATTTTGCAAACCTGAAGGCGATCCTGTTGAGGGTTAAGGTTGTCCAGCTATTATTTTCAATGTTTGTCCTCCTTAGACCAGAACTTAATTTCTTTTGTTTGGTACTGGCACGTCTATTAGCTGACAGACATCTATCCCTGCAAGGAAGGAGGAAACGATTATTACATAATAGGCGCTGCAGTTTATGAGTAAATAAGTACATTAGCCTTGTCAGATAAACAAATTACACTTAAGTGTTACCCACAGAGTTAGATAAGCCAATTTGGATATCAAAGATTTAAACTTTTCTGAAAGGAAACAAATACAAATATGAAGTGATTAAATTAATTTCACCCTGAAGTAAAAAAATATGTTATGAGCCCTCCAGAGTTTTGATCATGCAATAGTATCTATCTACATATTAAAATTCACACCGATATAATTTATAGTAATCTATAAAAGTACATTGCCTACCATATTAAAGTATGATTGTAGATAGATAGATAGATAGATATGATTATAATCTACCAGATAGCTGGCTCGTGTTGTTACTAATTTAGCAGATAAACTTTCGAAAATTTGAGTATACAACATGAATTAAGAAGAATTATTCTAACACCTTACATGACAGATTTCGACTTTAAGGATATTAACGATCTGATTATTTCTGGGTCAGAGGATTTGTATTAAGATACTGGTGTCTTTTCACTCTTTCGGACTACAATAATTAAAGTTTCCATTTATTACTTAACTTGTGATTGATAAACAATGTAATAAACAACCAAATTTAAAGTCTTTAAAGTTACAGCGAGATAGCAGACTGATGTGCTTTGCCCCAAAAGTTCCCTTTTGTAATAACTAACTGTTAAATAAATGTCAGATATAAAACACTAAAGCAAATATAAAGAATATGTGCCTGTTGAAACTAAAATCCACTTCAACAGTTTGTCACATTTATATATATTCTAAGCTATATGGAAAAAAATGATTCTTACCTGGATATCATAAAATGAGGGAAATCGTCAGGGTGCAACAGTTTGATTTCTTGAAGTCACCAGCTCTGCTGCACAACATCGGATTACCTCGAGGGCAGACAACAACAACATCGTGCATGTCACCCACCCTGAATTCATGCTCCACCCCATCATATTTACCATCTGCATATTCAGACTGGAAGTCACCTGCACTGGCACAACTGAAACACTAGAAAACATCAGAGATTGAGGTGGAAAGATAAAAGAAAAAAAAACCGACCACAACAAAGAGAAAAATACTCAAAAGAGAATTAACTTCTGTGTCGGTCTTGACTCCAGACAAAGATATTTTCTTTTGATTCCATGAGTGAGATTCTTTTTTTCACTCCACATTTCATCATATTGTCATCAAATGTAAAAGATCAACCAAAAAAAATGTAATTCATTATTGTAGTTATTCAACTGAGTTGCAACTATTTATCCTATAACTTGTATTAAGTGTCCTAACTCTTGAATGCATCGTGCAATGGAAAATTACACTCGAACCATTACTGCAATATTGGCATTTTACCTTTATTTCACACTACGGCAACAGCATAAATCCAAATGCCCACATTAGATGTCATGGGTCTGACTTGTCTGTACAAAGCTCTGAAATCAGTATGTGCAGCATTGTATTGTACTTTGAGCTTACTTCTTCCTAATTGTAACTCATACCTGCTGTTTTATGGAGCAGAACATATATTTGTTGGGTTTGGTTTTGTTGTCTGATTTTAGTTATTTGTAAAGCACTTTGTAACATTGCATTTGAAAAGTGCTACATGTCAAAATGAATAAGTAATAAATAGGCCAATTGGGTGCTTGTCTAGTTCAACTTTGTTACATTTTTAATTCTGCTTTATTTTTCAACTGAAAATCAGTTTTTCTTGTCCTTATTCAACCAGCCCAGTTTGTAAAGTGTCTCAAAAACATATTGTTTAGTCTTAACTAAAACATCAAATTTAGTTCAAGATCTGTCAGGAAAGGTTAATGAATGGCATTACTACAATTTCAACATTTATACGTATTGCTGACCATTCTTTGCCTTTGCATTAATTGAATAGAGCACATGCATTATCCAGAGTAAACACTTCACATTAAAGGGTTGATTAGGCTTTCTAGGTCTTTGCACAGAGGCTGCAGGTAACAATGTGGTCAACATATTGATGGTAATGTTCAAGGCACCTGGACCTTACATATATGTAAAACAAAATGAAGGAATTATGAAAGAAAATAAAAAGTGCATCGAAGGCAATTCGTTTTTTTTTTTCCATTTATATCTGGGGCGTTGCTTCAAGATTAGATTGAGCAGCAGAGACGACTAATTGTAATTGGTTGATAGTGGAAAGAACATCAGCAGTAAATAGCTAAATGAAATTAGCTTGGAATAGGCGGAAGAGTGGGGAAGTTGATTAATGCTGATCTGTCAAAACTGAGCCATTTTCATAATCTAGCTGAACAAACCATCCAGCTCCCCAAGAGTTCGTGTTTTCTTTGGCAACAATATGCCACAGAAACAACCCGTTCATTCCAACCTGAATGTTTTCCTCTGTTGCACAGCTTTATTTAGGTCCTTGGTGCATCTACGAACAGGCCGATTAATTATTGCCTCATGCCACACAGATTTATTGTAAAATTATTTTTATTTTTTTTTACATTGTGCTTTTTAAGACCAACAGTTTGGCTTTTTCCTCTCATTCACCCTGTTAATAACTACACCGTATTGCAACTACATAGGCTACTTGTTCACAAATATGAATTTTATATTTTAGCCTGCAACTTTAAGCACTCGCACAGAACACACATGCCACGAGACAGCTAGCTCCTAAGCAGACAGAGTGGAAAGAGGGAGAAACGGATAGCCTGGTTAGCTATTAACAAAATCTTCATGTCATTTCTAGTTTGCGTAATTCTTACGAAACTGAAGTGTTAAAATGATAACTTGTGGTTATAAGGGGGGTTATACTGCGTGTGGGACTGTTTCTTGGCCAGGGGAAATAACTTCCTGGAGTCCTGTTGTCATTGTGAGGTTGACAGGTAATAAGTTGAGACTGACATCTTTTAAAATACACCCATTTGCTTTCTTGCTTGCTCTAGTTAGGCAAGAAGATCGACACCCTTAACTCTACGTGTCTTTATGTACACTTGGTGCCAGGACACCATGAGCTTATTATAGCACAACTCTGAAAGCAGGGAAACATCAGAACCTTTAAATAAAGTTATGACTGAAAGAATATAATGCACTCCCACGAAAATACAGATATTTTTTTTATTTAGTATGAAACCGAGTCAGGTCTTTTTTTTTTTTTTTTTTTTAAATAGGTGCTTTAAATTATGAAATTAATCTGTAAATGAAATGCTGCAAAAAGACATCCAAAGAAGTTTTTGAAGATTTATATAAAATATAAGAACTGATAGAGGTTACTTCTCTATGGTTAAGGTCAGTCCATGTTAATCACTAAATTTAAAATCTTTATGAATGTTTTTTTTACTCTCGCTGTAAAAAGGGCAAAAGCGGTGTCACACCACATTAGTGATGCAAAGGCTCATCACATACAAGTTATATCTGTAAAGGCCCATTCACCTCTAAAACAAGAACTGTAAATGACAACCTTATTTCTCTGACAACAACCAATCAAAAAAGTACAAAACATAATCCAAATGTAAAATAAGACAAATATTATATTAAATATGCTAATTGGAACCCACAATTGGATCAGTGGTGTCATAAATTTTGGATTTTGCCAAACAAAAATGAGCTAGTCAGATATGCAGTATCTCCTGTGGTTCCACTTTTATAAATGGGTTACAAACTTGGATTCATGCTGCATAACTGAGCATGCCAGCTGAGTTGTGCCACGGGAATTAGGGAGATCTCTGAGAAGAGTGAATGTACTGTAGCGATGTGGCTTTGTCGCCACCCATTGTAAAAACGAGACTACAACACTTCACCGTGTCAGGACGAGGAGGAGGTCTGCAGGCTTTCAGAAGTGTGCCCTCTGGTGACAAATGTCCGACCTAACAACAAGCTGCCTGAGCCCAAAATATATCATACATAAAAAGAACAAACTCAAAGCCTTTGTTTGTAGAATAAAACTATACATGTAAATTACGTCTAAAATCAAAAGCAGAATCTATGACCAGCCTGATGTGTAACAGATTTGTAATAGAGACTTTGTTTGTTACTGCTGTACATATTGTTGATCATCACTTTTGGTGGTGGTTTTGTTACTGCTGCCCCTTTATTATTGTCATAAACGGTGTTGTTGGGTCTTGTAAAATGAAAACAGATAATCCTAATTACACAAATAAAAAAATCATGTTAGCCTATTAAACATCACAATAATCCGTGATGTTTATTGGGAAGCATCACTAATGTTGCAGCTGGTAAAGGCGGATTGCCTACTGCCCTGCAGCTTAATTCATAATAAATCAAGATGCATTTGTTGATTGATATTTTTTGAATCAATTATCTGAATCTGCAAGGTAATAACTAAGGTAGTCAAATAAAGTAAAATGTACAATATTGGCTTCCAAAATGTCGTAAAGTAGAAGTTTTAAGTTCAAGTAAATGTAGACCTACTTAATTACATTCCACCACTGCTTATTTTACCATTTTTATAACCGCCATAAGTAGTCATTGAAGCAATTGGTGTAATGTGGTCTAAAACCTTGAACCAATTATTTTTAGTAACTTTAATAACTTAGTTTCCTTTATTTGTGGTAAACCACACATTCACCTTTATATTTAGGCTACGACATGTTCTCGAGTAAACTAACCTTAGATAAGTGTCCCGCGCGCGCGCCCACTGGTCACCTCTCAACTCAACAGTTGCAGTGAATGAGGCTGAGCCGCGCGCACGCAGAGATCACTCGCGCCGTGGCTCGTTATTAACGTTAATAACGTTATCTCTCGCGTCACTCATGTCCCCGACAACCACTGCTGCCGCTGCGCAGGAGGAGCACCGTACTGCGGTCCAGGTGCACCGCTGTGATTGAAAGACGGTGAAGTTTAAACGCTATACCGAGAAGAAGAAAAGCGAGATGAACCCACAGCTGACGGATGGCCATCCTGATTTGTTGAAGTGTTAATCCGTTCAACGAAGCTCGCCGTCGGTTTATTTTTTTATCGGTGATGGGATTCCTGCAGGAGCGACCTGCCGCTCAACGTTAACCCCCCCCCAAGGTAAGAAGACAAACCACGGGCAACTAACAAAAGGTATTGTGTGCAAACAGGAGTGGGATGCTGTGGTGGCTCGGTCCGTCTGTACAAGTGTGGGTGCTCTGTTTTGGGGAGTTTGTGTGGGCAAAGTTAACTAGGCTACAACAACCCGTCCGTGTTATGGATGTTAGTTCTAGTGAAACACTCGGCCAAGTGTCCTCTGGAGCGGGCTGCTGCTAGCGAAAAGTCTCCCACATCATCCTCACCATTATCGGGCTATTGTTATATTCTTTACTGCGGTTTGGCACCGCTGCGGGACCGGCTATCAGCGAACATTTTGTCAACGCACGCAAACTTGTGGTAAGTGAGTGCAAATGGGACAGACAACAAGGCTGCCATTGTACCAGATCAGAGGCGGATTAACGGAATTCCTTTTCTCTGCACCGTCTCAATGGCCTCCAGTCTCTCCCTCTCTCTGCCCGCCTGCCTCTGTGGGTAGAACATCTTGATTTCTAGCTTCTTCCCCCTCTGGTACTTTGTTATAAACGGTGAACTAAAAACACCTCACAGCCAGCAGCCACCGAGAGATGTCCAACTGAGCCATTGTGAAACATGTGGATGGGATAGACGCTGACCAGTAGCGCGAGGTTGTTGTAGTTATTGTTATTAGGGATTGTAGATTTAAGAAAACAAGGTGATTAGTAAATGGCAGGCCTGCAACTGACAGTTATTTTCATTGTTGATAAATTGTTAAGTCATTAAAACGTTGGTTTTTTAAAATTAAATCATGTGAAATAACTGCTGCATATCTCATGGTGACATCTCTAAATTGCTTACTTTGTCCGATCAGCAGTAGGCTATAAAACCAGAAGGCATTTCACTTACAACAGAGATAAGAAGATAATGATAATTTTTACTCAATAACTGAAACGATTAATTAATTGTCAAAATTTCCGTTTCCGTCAATCGTTTAATTAACTTATTGTTTCATCTCAAGTCAAGCAAGGCCTTTACAAGCCGGGATGAGCACGAGACGACAAATGTGTCGAATAGGTCTTTAGGGTGTTTTGTCTGTCCTGTGTTGTCTCATGACTGATCATCAGTGTTAGCATTTATGTAGGCTGTAAAAAGCCTAATTACACCCTACAGGCAGTCAGACATGATGGAGGTTATAGCTCCTTTATGTTCTAGTACTAGAACATAAACAAACCCAGATTTTCTATTTCTTACTCATCCACCCCTCCTTCCATACACTTGCACATCATGCACAACATGCACCATCCCCAGCTCTCTTCCCCCCCCCCCCCCTGTATGTCGCCAACCAACATGTGGGGAGGTAATCCCAGCTATTAGGGTAATCTCCTCAGCATGACGATCAATAGGGGAGGGTGTGCGACGACTACTAGACAAGAGTAGCGGGGGTACAAAATTTGTGCTAAAGAAAAATGATTTAATCATCTAGATTAGGTCAGGAGGCCGGGGTCTGGACAGGGGCTTGTTGCTGGAAGGGGGGGAGGGGTGCAGACAGGAAGATGTGAGGGGTAAGGCCATCTCCATGTTGGGCAGCTCCCTTGTGTGACAATGGGCTGAGCAATTTGGTTTTCCTTAATCTGGAGTGAACGAAAACAACAAAAACACAGCTTCCAATGGACAGTGCCAAACTCATTATGGGACCGCTACAAGAGTGTCGGTGTCATTATATAATAAACCAGATAATTACAAAAACATTTCGTTTGCAAGGTAATAATGAGGCTATAAAAACCTGAAATCACAAACCAAAACAGCATTTAATAAAACGAAAAAATCCTCAAGAAACTGCGGAGATGACCGATTAACAAATTACACGTAGAGTCTTTGAGAGGAAATTGTAAAGGCAGAAAAGCCCAGAAGAAGTGTGTGTTCAGAACAGGTCAAAGTCATTATGCTGTTGTTCCTGTGAACGCATTGTTGTTAAAGCACAGCATGTGTCCGATGGCTCATATCCAAATGATCTTGTATACAAACGGCTATTTCTCACGCACGTATGAACATGCTAACGATTTGAAAAAGTCACAGGCATGCCAGTAAATTACAGCAATTAAATCAACAAAGTTAATATCTCTTCAAAAGCTACATGTCATCACTTGACTTACACATGTCATCAGAAACTTAATTTTTTTTCACTGCAATTTTAAAGTATTTAACTGTTGAGTAAGTAATTGCACTGTGGATACATGCATACGTTCTAGATGAGTGTGAATCCTATTTTTCTGAAGTTATCACCCGACAACAGAGCATACAGATGGACCACGTACTGGATTCAGTGCAGTGTTGACATATGCTACCCGTCTCTCCCATGTTGTCATTGTCTGTATGGGGTGTGTTGTTTAAGCCACCTTGACCTTGAGTAGTCCAAAAAATATGAAACAACTTAAAGTGACTACACATTAAACAGATGGGAAAGGAACCACCACTGAAAGATTATCTTTTTGAAACGACAGAAATTGGATTTACAGAGTTGCTGTGTTATGTTATGGAAATAAATTTGATTTAAATCAGATCCGAAACAAACAAAACTTCAGTGCTTTCAGCTTTTCTCCGTTTAAAAATATAAACATGGGCATCAGGAAGTTGTGACGGGCATGTTTCACTACTTTCTGGCATTTTATCGTTATTAATAACCAGGAATCTTGCATATCAGTTTGTAATGAAAATCAGCAGGAACTGTTTCAATGTCCCTGCCGTTGTAGATTCAAACACTACTTGTTTTTATGAAGTGCAAACACTGGCAAAATGTCCAGATGGAAGATGGGAGGGATGAGTAAGGCGTCCTCAGATCCCTTCTGTTTGGCCCCACTGAGACAGAGGGAGACGAGATTGGATGGGTCTGAGAGAGTCGGGTTACTTATCGGCCCATTCTACTCCAAAGAAGCGGTGGTGTAAAAGATGCAATACTCCCTTTGGGAAACCTAATCCAGGCCCTGCTGCCAGCTGTCATTCTTTTGCTCGAGGGTAAAATCGCAGGTATCGCCTTACCCTTCAATCCTTACCTTAATCATAACAGGAAATAGGAAATTACACACGTTCTGTACTGCAACTCAACATCTTTGTAATTTAAGATTTTTTTATCATATGCATAAAAGATCCACATATCACAAAAGAGCAACTCCAACAGGCAAAGTCAAAACTTGTTTTTTACAAAATAAAAGCTTCTTATGCAAATCACAGAGGAAAAAAACATGCAATGTTCAATGTTCATTACTTGGTTTCCACATAAAGCTGTTACAATTAATACATTATTGATTAGTTGATCAAAATATAAAAGAAATTGAGCAAAAATTCACATGCTCCAGTCTCTTAAAAGTCTTAAATGTGAATATTTGTGTGTTTTCATACTCGTCTGATGGTAAACTGAATACCTTTGGTGGCTTTTAGTCTGACAGAAAAATGCTATTTAACTGTGTCAAATTAGGCTCCGTTGTTGTAGAACAAAAGATATGACTAATTGAAAAAAATAATCAGCATATCAATGGGTAATAAAAATAATCATTAGCGGCAGCTCTATTACCACACAAACCTAATTGGAAACCTAGGAATTTGTCTTAAAGTGTCAAACTGAAGGCATCATCAGGGTTTCAAATTCACAAAATGCTCCACTGGGAATAAATCAAGTCCGACTAGAACAGTCTCCTTTTCCAGGTCAAGCCATGTGAGCAAGATTGTTTCCTGTAAAATAATCTCATTTTAATCAACAAACATGGTGTGGGTATAAGTTTTAGTTTTTTCTGTGGCATCAAGCTTTGGAGGAGGACACTGTACCACAACGTCCTGTATCTTTAATCCGTGTTAATCCGGTATGTTTTCTTCTGCATTGGCAGCGTGATCTTTACTGAGGTAGGACTGCAACGAACGGCTGCGTTGAACATTTACACCTGACAGGGGTAGTAGTAGGTGGCACAGAGGATGACAGAAAAACTGATCAAGTGACAGACGGGGAAGCAGAGTGATGGATGGAGAGACATAAAGGGAGACAGTCGGAGCGAGTCTGAGCTGACCTTGCCATGATAATCTAATCCCTGTCGAGAGTGCTTTTTTTAGAGAGCAAGTTAATGCCAGCAGATTATACTCCAGTGTCTCCCACACTAGCCAATCCACACTGAAAAGAGACAAGGTCCACAGTGGATCCTCAGACCTACCACAGCAGATAAATGATGTCTCCAGAGATCACATCTCTTCATTTTTGCCTTTCAGTTAATTTTTTTATGTCTGCATTTGGGCTTGCATGAGACATCTTGTGCATTTGTTTAGAGTGACTGTTCATATTTCCACAACAGGTAAAAGCTCTGCCAAGGTTGTCTCTTCTCTTTGTCAGTCTCCGTTCTCCGTGTGTGTGTGTTTTATAGCACTAAAGGGCATCCATAATAAAAGGCCACTCATTGAGCAGCTCATCTCATGCTATGAAGAGTAATCCCTGTATATGTTGTGTAACCGAGTGCAGAGTTGGACAAGGAGGGGGATGGGCTCGATCGTGCGCAAGTTTGTCAGTGCTCGTGGCTGTTGAGCTCATGGCTTTCTAATCTCGTATAGGTACATTAGGCTGTTTGCCCACATCGCTGTGCTGCATTACTGTTTATCATACGATTAACTCCTTCTAGGAACAGTGTTGGTCTTGAATATAATCCATGCTGTGGTTGTACGTTGGTACCAGGTTGTGTTGAGGTATGAGTCAAATCGTATTGTGCTCATTATACTGTCAACATGTCCGACACAGAACAGTGCGTCTTATGCCAGGGAAATAGAGCAAAGGGCAAAAAACAATAAATCAATAATCCTGCACCAACATGTTTTTCCTGTGGTCACAATGATGTAAGTATTTAACAGTGTGGTCTGGATGGAGTTATTTGAGTAATTGTCCCTTTTGTGAACTTGAAATGGAAGCGTAGTTTGCTCACATAGCTGAATGTTGAGCATGCTAGTGTTATTCATTAAACATGTCATCTTATGCAAGCACCTGGGAGTGTGTGTTGACTCCCCTACATCTGGAAGGAGTCATCTTCAACCGCATCAGCAGAGATTACATTTTCTGCATACTTGCTCCAAAACATATTTTTTTTGTCTTTTGCTGGAGCATCATTCTGCACAGGTGTTCAATATGGCAGCCTGTCGGGTCTTTGACTGTTGTTTCATAAAGAGAAGGACTTGTTCCAGTCGGACTTAATAAGGGATTTATGCACATTTCATGCAATGCAATAGACATTTAGCTGTAGTACACAACTGATTCGGTCATGAAATACATCGACACTTATATCCACCACATGTTGGAGGGAGTGCAGGATAGTAAACACCCAATAAGGTTATGGATACTGTAATGTTTACATAAAAATATGAATTAAATCACCCACTGTAAATTGTAGTAACATGTTCCATTAGAATATTAGGAATCATTAACAATATAGTTTCTTTAGTGGGGGCTTAAATAGTTTTTCTGGGACACCAAGCCTCCAGGACCTTGAATATTTTCCATCATTATTTATTAGCGGACCATGTTCTTAAAAGTGATTTGATTTTGTGCATGATTACACAGACAGGTTTCTGAGTTTTAGTTAAGCTCAAAGGACTTGAAGATAAAACAAAAAAAAGAAATCTCTGAAATCATCGTCCCTTTGTATTTGGACTACATCTACAGCAAATAAAACATTCTCAGTTTGTGCATTGATTTAGTTCGATGCCTCTGTTGTGTTTGCAGTTGGTGGAAACAGACAGGATTATTGGACACAGGACGGTAGATGCGAGCTGAGGCTTAGCGAGTGACTATGGCTTTGAACACTAGCATAAGGACAGTCACATGCTATCTCCAGTCAGGGGTATGTTGGCACAGGCTTGGTGCTGGTTGTTGAGAATATTTGGATGACTACCGCGCGCGCGCACACACACACACACACGCACACACACGCACACACACACACACGCACACACACACACACACACACACACACACACACACACACACTTCGAAGGTTGCTGACTTTGGCAGATATTAATACAAGTGGACATTTCTTGCTTACAAAAAGAAGGTATTTGAGGTATTTCGGTGTGTTGGATGCTATAGTATCTTGCAAAGTGAGATTCAAGGGGAAATGCTATTTCCAGATCCTGGCAGGAAATTACACCCACAGTTTCAGTGCAGTGCACACACATACGACACACACCGACGGTGGATATTTTCATACACACACACACACACACACACACATCACAGCACACACACTCAGCATCAGTGCCCTGACCATAGGGAGTTTGTGCTGAGCTGGTCGGGACGTCAGGATGAATCAATGCGAGGACAGCTGACTGGACATGCCTATTCATCTGCCAAAGAAAAGGGAGAGAAAAAGGGAGCAAGGGATTCTAAAAGAAATGAGTTAAGCCCCTGGAGCAACATGTTTGGCTATCTGCATTACTTAACAGATCCTCCAAAGGGCTTTCAGTAGTTATGGGATGAAGGCAGAAAAGGTGGAAAACAGAGGGAAGAAAAAAAAAAAAGAGACGACTGGAGCGTTGGAATTATTTTGTTAGAAATAAGTAAACAGACACTACACAGTTGCATTTATTTTGGTGTATGATTTAGCAAAAGTAGGATACTGCAGATGCAAATATAGCACAAACTAAGTAAGCACATAGGCTTTGACAAAGGCATAAGCTCATACTGTAGAGGCAGCTAACTCCATACTGATGGCCCGTTTATTCCCATCTGTTGCCCTCAGCTCTCCGACTTCATCCCCATTGTGGTAACTCATTACATTCGCCTTAACCTTAACCCCTTAATTGCCACCCTCCAGTTTTTTTTCTTGCACATCCTCCCCCTCTTGGAGACAGTGTGCCACATTGCCCATACACTAATCTGATGGCGTCTGCCTACCAAACACCTGCCATATGCAGGGAAAAAAAACCCTCCTAAACTCCTCCCATATTCCAAATACAACACCCATTCCAGCGTGAGTGGATCAGCACACATGGCTGCAGGCAGGCATGCAGACAGATGCGACTGTGGATCCAGATACAGATAATTAGACGACCTCATCCCTTAAAAATCACGGCCAGAGTGGCCGTCTCTTTTTTTCTAGCCTTTATGTGTTATGTGCACCTAGTTTTTCCTTACACCCAAAGAGACTGACAAGACAAATGTGAGTCGCCCTTTGTCCTGAGTCTTAGCTCAGGCATGTGCTCGAAGACAGTGACGTGCAGGCCCAGGCCTCTTTGCTTTAACAATAACTCTCTCGACCCCCCAAAGAGGGGTGGAGGGCCAGACATGAGGCGATGTGACAGTTCTGGTGCGGCCGACACAATGGCAGGTTTTTCTTTTGACTGCCTGGCTGGCTGTACGCCACTCCAACAACTAGTCATGTTTGCCCGAGGAACATGTTTAACCACACCAGACCCCGTCTGTACCATGTATCGTTTCTCATGTAGAGAGCAAAAAAATAAATATGTACCTTGTTACGGATACCCATGATTTTATGTAAGCACTTGCCCCAGAATTAGGGCCTGTGTCTGTCTGTATGCGAGCTTCTAAAATGAAGTTTGCTGATAATGGATTATTGATCGTGAATTAGAGTAGACTGCCCCCTCAGGGCTCATCCTTTTTGGCCAGGAATGAATACATCTCTTCATGCTTCACCTCACACACTCAATTTAGGCATAGGAAACCAAAGACCGACACGCACGCATGTTGAGACACTGACCCGCGCTCTAATACGCACAGACAGGCGTCGCTCATCCACTGAGGGACAAAGGTTATTCTAAAATCAGTGTGATGCAAATTGCCTTAGTGGGCTGTCCCTCCGGTTTGTTGTTTTTACACACATACACTAGAGGAAACCACCTTAAATGTAAGCAACTTCTGCCCAGTCTCTGAATCTCTGGATGTTTTCTGTGTAACTGCGTAAAATCAAAAGAAAACAAGACATTATTTTGATTGACAGAAAAAGTCTCTTCTGGCAGTTCTTTGATTCGGGAAGACAAAGAATTGTCACCAATTTATGATTTAAATATCATCCGCAGTCTACATCTTTTATCTAGCTAGAACTTTTACTGGAACCACTTTATTCAATATTGTAAATCCTTGATTCTTGAAGACTGTGCAGTCCGATGATCACTTACATTTTGAATTTTAAACCAAAGTAGTTAAAGTATCTAAAACTAAGCAGCCTAACAGTTTGGTGCTCATAGCTCCAGCCTTTACAGATATTACCAAATTGTGGCACATATTGCCTCAAGGATTGTATGCTTACCTTTTGTAGGTTCTACGTATTTTGCTTTTTTTGGGGGGGGGGGTTTCATCAGTTTTATTAGTCTTATTGTTTTTTTTACTGTTGAATGTGAAGATTGCCTTTTTTATCCATTTGTTTTTTTTCTTGGTTTATGTATCAATGTGCAAATACATCTGGATGTATGCTCTGTGAAGCAGTTCAATTAAACCCCAAAACATTTGGACACAAGAAAGTAAATACATAATGTGTTGAAATAAGAATAGTTTTTTTGGGGGGGGGGGAGAAATTCATTATCATTGAAAAGCGATTTGGCTTAGTCATATTACTATCAACTCCTCTTAAGACTAACTGTATTATATATAATCATTTTGGCAATAATATTTTATGAATTCGGATCATAAGTGTAATTATAACAAGCCTAATTTAAAATCTTTTGCTGTTTTCTCCAGGTATTCTTGCCATAAGTATGCAACGTGAAAAAGAATATCAGGATGGACACTAAAGCTGTGATGTTTTGCAAGTATTTTACGCCTATTCTGAGAACTCACTAACTTTTGGAAGACAGACTTTGCATAGTCAGAAGATTTATTACACAGCTGTGGTTTTTGACCGGTGCTCCAGGAAACGTAATGGAGACAGAAGAGAGGGAGGATGAATCACAAAAGCTCACTGCAAACATAAAGACGGAGACGGTGGACGAGACCTCTGGCCACACCTGTGGGGTGTGCGGCCGCAGTTTTCCTCTTCTCAGCTCGCTGTCGCAGCACATGAGACGACACACACGGGAGAAGCCGTACAAGTGTCCGTACTGTGAACACAGGACGGCTCAGAAGGGCAGTCTGAAGGCCCACATTCGAAGCCATAAACTAGGCCTGTTCAGCCATAACCTCAGTGACAAGGGAGGGGGCGGGGATCAAGAGCAGAAAGATAACTCCGAGACACCCGACCCTCCTGAAATTGTCAGCACATCCGACAAGGCTCACAATGTCAACAGCAAAGTGAAGAAGAAAGGAACAAAGAAAGAAGTTAAGGGTAAAGATGCGATTGAGGTCAGCGGGGCTGACAACGGGTCCTGTACCTGCAGCATTTGTGGCCAGGTTTACCCTCAGATACTTCTCCTTAAAGCCCACATGAAAAGGCACCGCAATTTACAGGATCATGGCTGCCGGATTTGTGGACGCCGTTTCCGCCAGGCATGGTTCCTCCAAAGTCATATGCGCATTCACCGGGTCAAAGCCCAGCTACGAGGTGGCAAAAGCAACGAGCCGCCTGCCACCATCAACGGAGTTCCTCAGGACTCGGCGTCGCTGACCAATGAAGAGTGCCTCTTTGAGCTCTGTGCTGGCTGCGGTAACTTCTTCTCTGACCGCAAGACATTACGAATACATGAGAAGCTACATAAACCGGCCCACAGCCGCTCTCAGACGCCACAGGAAGACATCGACGCCTCTGAGCCGCATGTTGATAAGAGGCATTTTTTGGAAAGCCTGAACCTCATGCGTGCTGGACCGAGGGAAACATCTGAGGACAAGAGCCTGGGCAGGCGAATTCCAGAGCTGGATCCAATTTGTAGTTACCAAGCGTGGCAGCTGGCCACAAGGGGACGACTAGTGGAGGCCACCGAGAAATGTCTGGGATGGGAGGAGAGGCTGGCAGACGCTGAGGTGGCGTACGACACAGAAAAGGGCCAGTATGTACCGAGGAAGCAGGAGAAGAAGAGGAAGCAAATAGACACCTCCAGCTCCAACTTGAAGAAGATTAAGGGTGAAACAGGCCTTGATCACTCGTCAAACAGCCTGGCTCACACTAAAGGTGCTGACAAGAGGATTTCTCAGAAAGACCGTATTTTGTTAAACGGACTTGGTCATGCGTTTTACGAGGCACTGCAGAGCAAGAAAGACAAAGATGTTCACCTCACACCCAGACACAACAACAGCGGCAGGAGTCAGGACCAGGAGGGTAAGCCATGTACACCACACTACCTGTGCTACCATTTGGATAAGACAGCAATTCATTTGTTTAAATTAAGATATCGAAGGTTGTGTTTGTGGACATGCAGACGTGCCACTTCAATATAGACTGTTCTGATATTACTGAAAGACAAGTCATCAATGTGAAAATTCAACATTGTACTGTGGAAAAGGGAGACATCTAGTGAATTTATAACTGAATTACAGCAACTGTAAATACACTCGTTTACACAAAAAGATTTTGCGAATGCACATCCATTAAGGCGTTGTCACCTAGGCTTCAGAACAGTCTTCACGGGCTTATTAAGTTTCATTGCTAAATGTTTTTATTAGCTAAAGGAACATTTTGTTGGCTATAATTGAAGTAATTGGTTTGTTAGCCAACGTTCTGGTGGTTTTAACACTTGGAACGGCTGTAATTAGAGAGCAGGTGCTGATTTATTAAAAGAATATTTTTCATTTGGCAATTAGAAATCAGTGCCTTTCATATTGACAAAGAACACTTTGCTGTGGTGACTAAAAATCCTGCTTTTGTGTCTGGTAACACATGTTAATAAACCTAGCCTATTGCTAAATAAAAACCTAAAATCTTATTTTGTTCAACTAGATTTAGATCTGCTGCTGCTTGAAAACTTTGTGTTTACGATTAGGATAACAATCACTTTGCGTTTTAGTTAAATTAACTTCTTTTAATTTAGAATCTTGAAAGCAACTAAAACATTCATTATGAGACTGAGATGTATATGTCTGTCAAAGGTTCATTAAAATTGATCAAAACCTGCCACATCAGTGTCAGCAATGAAACAAGATGAATTATTGATATACTTTATAACAGATGTTTATTCCATTATGAAACTCAGTATGGTTTCTATGCCAAAGTAACTCCAGACTTTTAACAATGCTTTTCTTGCTAATGTAATCATGCCGGTGGCTATGTTGTATACATACACACCACTTAAATATATCGGGTACGACCTTTACATTCCTTCTTCTGCTCTTACCTGCAGATAAAAAAGCATACCTCTGCGAGCACTGTGATTTCCACACTGCCGACGCCTCACTACTCAGGTCTCACCTGCACAAGCAGCACCAGGACGTCCTGGGTCCCTCCAGCAAACACAGCACCATTCTGGACAACGGCAACCAGAGTGGTTCCAAAGCCTCACGATACATGGACTACCTCAGAAACAGGAGTTTGTTGCTCAGTCAGCCATACTGGAATCCTTACACATGTCCCCCTGGGCCGGGGTCAGCAGAATCCAACATTAAAACGGAGAAGTCAAATGGTACTGAGGTAGGGCAGGGACAAACTACTACTGATGCTGGAAGTCTTCTTAATCTGTCTTCATTAGCCGTAAGTGAAGGAGAAGGCCCCGTAAGTGATCCAATAAAGACAGAGGGTCTGGTACGACATCAGTGCCCATACTGCTCCCACACTACCAACTACCCAGAAGTCCTGTGGATCCACCAGCGGGTTGCACACAGGGTGGACGGCAGCAGCTCCATGGCACCAAAGTGGGCACCCTGCATGAACAGCAACAAGAGTCCGAAGGCAGGTGCTACCCAGTGGAGACGCACCGGGCCTCCACCATTCCTCGAAGGCAAGGACTGCCCTGCTTTACCTGCTCCAACAACTCAGCGCACACAGCCTCCAGGTTTGACAACCAGCAGCAGCAGCAGCAGCAGCAGCAGCAGCAGCAGCAGTAGTAGTAAGCACTCAGCTGCCAAGAACCAATCAGGCGTCCCAAAGTCCAAGCATCAGTCTAAGGACTCGCGCTCTTCAGATGGGACACAGTCTAGTGGGAGGATGGGACTCCTACCTCAAAAGAAGTCTGGTGAACATAACCGGGCAGAGAAGGGGGGGAGTAAAAGCTCCAGCACTAAAGCTACTTCATCGAGCAGTAGTGTGCCCAGCAAGAGCTCCCCTAGTTTCCAGCCTACAAACAGCCCCAAACACAGAAGCCACAGAGCCGCGGTGGAAGGACACTTCCCACAGGAGGGTTTGGGATTCATGTTGGCCAGAAATCATGGCGGGACTTCATCCAACGTTTCCGCAGATAGACCCCATCCCCGAAGGCAGTCGTGCGACTCCTCTTCGGGTCCTAAGGTTCCTGATCTGTGGGCTGCCATGAACATGTGGGGTCACAAAGCGTATTTAGAGCCGGTCCATTTTGCTCAGGTAAAGAATGAATCGACAGGAGAAATGCCAATGGACATTGATATTTTGAGTCTCCTGAAAAACTACAGTCCCCATGATCTGGCTGCTCTTTACCAGCACTGGGGGTTTGTTGATCCCAGGATTGATCCACAAGGTGAGGAGGAGCTTTGCTTTTCTACTCGATTGATTGTAAATGGGCTGATTAATGTAATGATGTTTTACAATGGAGGATTGGTGGTCAGCAGTAGGCCATTTTAAAACTTGTGAAAATCAGAATGTGACTTGACCATGATAATTGTTTACATGCTCTTTTTATACTCCTGTTACAGCAATGTTGCAGTTAAATGGAAATTTTGGCAAAGAAGTCCACTCCGCCTCTGAAGCTTCCAAACAAGTATGTTTTCTTTGATAGAAGTTATCTCCTCGTCTTCAGCCTACAGACAAGTCATGGACTTTATTTCTTGTAAATTAAAAGGCCCACTCGTGCCATTTTGACTATTTATATTATGCAATCATATTTATATTTACAATTGAATAGTTTTACAACAGAATTGAAAAGGTAAGCCTGTTTTACTGCTGTCAGGGTTTTCCTGCAGTGTTATGTAGTGGAAGTGAATAAAGACTACCTTCACTACACTGAAGGAAATGAATAAATGCCATACACTGGATGAGTGTGGCAACATTTAGTCACTTAAGTGATTGCATGAAACCCAGTTATGTACAGAAACATCACTACTGTAAACAAACCTTTATCCCCATCAGAAAGCATTATATCTTACATTTTGCCACATCTAGTGTCATTTGATCATTTAGTAAAGAAAGTGCGAGTTAGTCGGTGGTGGAACAATGCTTTGAGATTTTGCCTGAAAAGTTCAACTCTAATCTTCCAAAATGAAGTCCCTTTCTACCTCACATGTATGTGCAGTATAGCTCCACCAACGGTGTGTGTGCTTGTTCTTGTGTGTGTCTGTACCTCGTCTACGTCTGAATACAGTCCGTCACTTCTGTGCATCTGCGGATTTTCATTTCATTTGCGTGCATGCTTGTCTTTTCCTTCATCTTTCCGTGAGAGAGGCTGACAGGGATGAGGCAAACAAATGATAAAGAAACATTGTTGTCCCCCTCGGGGTAAAACTCAACCAGCATCTCCATATGGTGCGTCATCGGCCTTTCAGTCAGGCCTACCCTGATGCTACCTACAACTGTTCTTGCTTTCTCCTCTTTCTCCCTAGAGTAATATGTGGGCAACTTTCTAAACACTAAAGATTGGCAATTGCAATGTCCGTAGGTGTGAGGAATTACAAATTAGATGCAACTAATATGGATAACACTGTGTGGGCAGGAGAACATATTTTGTGCTATAATAGCTCGCCAAAGTATGAAAGATTGTGTTATTTCTTCTTTGTCTTCTGGTCTTTAAACACTTATTTTTAAGAAGGAACCAGCTTCACTCTGTTCATGATAGGCGCAACATGAAGCCTTTTTATGCGCAGCTTTACTGTACATTACGGATGCCTCGTATGTCCACTAATACAGAAACTACTGCATAAAATATAGCATAGTGTGATAAGTCCTGCTCTAGACATATCATCAGACATTTGATTATAATTAAAGTGTAGAGGTATTAACACACTGTAATATCCCCAAACTGGTTATTGATATGGTATTTCATATGGGGCACTATCTCTAATTGGACATAAAACATATGTAAAATATGGTTGCTAGTTCGTACTGGATAAAACAATCAGCCAGTGTTCATACAATGCACATCTCGTTTAGCAAATCTTAGGAGACAACTAATGCATGTTATTTGGTCATTATTAAAGGAAGTTAGTTATTTATTTATTGAAAAATACTTGCTGTAAAAATATAGAGCAAAAGTACAAGACTAAACCTTGATGCAATGCTAAATTACCTTTCACTGTACATTTTGAATAAATAAAACAAAAGATATGTTATCATTCTATAAAAAACTAACAAACATACCTACCTACATAACCTAAACCAAACCCTGAGTGGCTGTTGTGAAGAAAATACAACTTATAAATATTATTATAAATTGTCCGATTCAAAAAATGATCTTCAGATAGCATTGCTGCCCTTTAGACGTGTATAATTGTCAACATTTCAGTACTTGGTTATGCAGCTGCTAGGCCATTTATCGATAACGTAACCGTGGGCATATACACTACTTGCACACGCGCACACATTCCGTCTCAGTGTTGTCAGATCTAACTGGTGTGCCTCCTATTTGTCTCCTCCAGGTCAACAGCCGCTCCACTTCCTCCTCAGGGTCTCTTCATAAAGGAACGTGAAGTTACACCGTGTTCCTGTTTGCTTCCAGCCCGCATGGTAGGGCAGAACAAAGAGGCCCGCTGTTCTTCAAAGGAACCAGCCATAACTCCTACAGGACTGAGTCACTGGATGATGCAGAACATATGCAATGCAATGAGGTGGACTCCTATTTTGTAATATGGTTGTTTAATTTGAAGTGTTTTGCATGTTTTTCTTTTGTTTGTTAAGAGTGTAGATACGTTAGTTACCAGAACTGTTTGAGATTTTTGTCAGGGGTGGAAATGAAATGTTAAGCTACATTTGCTAAAGGATAAAGACAACATTATATTGGCTAAAGGAGCACAGATATCAGCTGGTTTTGAGTAAAAAAAACAATCGATTTAAAAACACAGGATGCCAGTAGAAACAGTCAGAAGCTGTGACGTCAACATCACAATTACCTCTCTCTATACTGTACGTTTCAGTTTGTTGTTTTAACGGAGCTTACATGGGTGTAAAAATGGCATTTTTTTGTTTTAAGGTTAGTACCACATTTGATTGTCTCAACATTCTGCTTATTGTCACTTTCAATGTTAAGCTCATATTTACATAATTATCGAGAACTGACCAGAATCCAGGCTTTAGCACTGTTGGCTCATAGCCCCACACACACACACATTAAGGGTGCTCCGTTCATATTATTGTTCTCACACTGAATGTGGTCTAAAACATCCTCAGCCCACAATCACAAGCAGTGTGCTGAAGTCAGTTCAAAACAACTGGAGAGATATTTCTCCTAAACATTACAGCTGCTACACATAAGACCTGTTCTGTGCTTTTTGACCAAATACTACTAAACCTTGCCATCATTTTGACAGAACAGGATCAGGGCATCATCAGTGCATTAGCTATCTGCTGTCGTCTGCTACCATCTGTTCGTGCAAAGTTAACCGACTGCTCACTTCCAGTTCACAGGCGCAGATTACACCACTCGTTGTAAATCTACAACTAGTCGAGCATTTCGTCCTTGCTTTTTTGACCACTTTTGAATCCGTGTCAAACAGAGAAAGCAGCACCATGGCTGTTTTCACTCAACATATATCCAGGGCAAATTCATAGCTACTGCCAAACTTAAGATCCAGAATAGACAATCATTTAAATGTGAGAAAACCAGAGGAAATACCTAAATTGGTCGACAGTCAGTCTGTCAATCACGTCAATGTGTCAAAATGACACAAAGAATGAAAAGTGGTATCCTGCTTTATCGTTCTAAGTTTGAAATTTAAATGCAACAGTTTGTCCTTTTTTTCTCCTCTCAGAAAGATAGCGTAAACATCTGCACTCATTTCACATTGTGCTGGTGATGTAGCAATTTAATGCTGTGATGTTGTAGAAGTAGAAAATGTAGCAATAACGAGTTCTACTGATGTGACCCTGACGTACCAGTAATGCTACTAAAGAGACTGCAAAAATATTTTGTTTGACTTTTTGAAGTTCACCTCATTCTAAAATTTGTTTTCGTGTGTTGTATGTTTGCAGATTTGTTTAGTAAGTTTATATTTTAGTTAAAACTCAGTGTATTCATCTTCCATAGAGAAATAGTCTATGCATTTGACAAAAAGCCATCAAGTTATGGATTCTTGGGTGATCTTGAGAAGACACATTTTATTGTTGGAGTATTGACTTTGATCTGTGTGGAAAACTGTTTTTTGATAAATATTGTAAATGTTAATTTTATTTATGGTCATTTTTTTTTGTTTACTAAGAGTGTGATTGTAACACTCCAAAGTACTTGACATTTGTAGTAACAACAGAAAAAGAAGAACAAAAATAATCAGTGACCCACTTGAGGCCAGAGTGCAGGGTCTGTAAGGAGTGAGCCTCCTGCAGCAGGTTTTACTGAGCCTGTGATCCAACAGCTGTCTGTAAAGAGACAGTGAGGCAGGAAACAGTGAGGCAGGGATTTTCATGCAAGCCTGAACTTTTATGCGAACCTGAAGCTTACATTTGAGCTCTCACTGGGTTGATGTTTGTGACTATGTCAACAGTTAATAATTTCAAATCAATTTCTATTTTCACCAGTTCCACATTTTGTCTGACTGTTAAAATACACAAATAAAGTTGGTCAATGTAGATTTATATTATGGTAGTGCTGTTGTCATTATATCTCTCTTTCACACACCCCCCCCCACACACACACACACGCACACATATGAGCCATCACACAGTGTTTGTTCAAAAGCCAAAAAGCCCAAACAAAGCCATTTGTGGTCTATATTTAGCAGTCACACTTTACTTAATTTAAGTAGAATCCAGACAGTTGAAAGCTTTTATATAGAGAATACATGAGGATTATTTGCCTAAATTTGGATCTAGCAAAGAACACCAGTTTGTGTTTTTAGGCCATGCTTTCTGACATCGGAGCTCAATATGCTCATTCCACCTTCAAACAACACGGTGCAGCTATCCACGGTGCCCTCCGTTTCATTACAAGAGATTCATTTGTACTCATCACTCTGTACCTCATGAAAAACAACAATAAGAACTACACGCTATCATTTTGGTTTATAAATGCTGTGTCAGTTTATCACATTCCTTCTCACATTTAAAACTTAAATCAGAGCAGAGCCCAGGGGGCTATTTCACAAAAGCAGAATTAAGAAATCCCGGCTAAAAGAAAAGGCCAGACTTGACCCGGTACAGTCGATGCATTCTGGATGAGGAGGTGCAACAAGGTAAAGCCGGGTGTAGCAAGGTAAAGCCGGGTGTAGCAAGGTAAAGCCGGGTGTAGCAAGGTAAAGCCGGTGTAAGTAATCCAAATATATGCACTTTCACAGCTTGTTGCAGCAGACCACGAGGTCGATAACAGATTTACTGACGCTAAAATGGAGAAAAGACGTTCCACATACTTAACACCCAGTGAGCAACAGCTACGAATGGAAGTTTACTGAGAAGCAAAGCATATAAAAAGGAAAAAAAGTTATCGCGTTAAAACAGCGAGAAAAAGCATGGCAACAAAAGCAGACTCACTGAATGCAAAAGCCTAAAAACATACATTTACTAACCACAATTAACTGTACTTTGATATTTGCACAAATGAACAGTTGTACACTTTGCCTTTAAAGTGAGTAGCGGGGTTGCTCAGGAAATTCACCATGAAGATTACAACCAAAAATCCAAAGAATTAACTGGGTAGAACGGGACCAGATTACTGATGTGATCATAATAAATCACGAATAAACTGAATGTTATTTTTTTGTATTGTTGATTGTTTTGCTTCAAGGAAAACGTACAGCATGCACAACAATGTAGGCTGGTACAGTCACTGAAATATGGCTAAAAAGGCATTTTTGGTAAGTTTCCCTTTACACAATTGGTTAGGATTGTTTCTCTCAATTAGAACATACTGGGGACACACAATCCATTAGTGTGAGGTTGACCCACCTTTTGGGGGACGTGCCTGGTATAGAATGAACAGTACACTATGCTAGTTATTAGTCCAGTGAGAGGGGCCTTTGCAACTTTATCAGCCATTTTTAATCGTTATCTCAACAAGTGCAATAGCATATTCATCAAACCTCGAACAATATAAACAGCAGTCTTCATAAAAACAATTTAACAGTAAAAATAACTGACATGAATAACTGATGCTGACCAATTGATGATAATGACCCCCAGGACTGACTAACAAAGTTAATTAGTAAATACTTATCTTTTGTAGACAATTTTCCAGTAATTTACACAATATAAATGGATTAAATGGACCCCAAACTCATGTCATTGGATGAACTAAAACTTCTAATGTTAGGCATTTTGGAGATCTGTGTGATTGTTTCTGTTTTGGATTCCTCTTGTCCTTAAGTCAGGTGAGATTTAACGTGATTAAATAGTAATAATAATGATAATAAAACCAGGTCTCATGCTTGCTGCAGTTTACAGCTTCTACCAGTAGATGGTAGGCAATGTCAAGAAATGGATGATCTAAATAGAGGAGCTGCTTTGTTATAAATTCCACCTTCCTGTTTGTTGTTGTTGGGAGGGATTGCTGGCTATACCACTTCTTCATGTGGCATTATACTGTATGTCATTTAATCTTTGTGACCATAAAACCATTGAGGTGTTTGCACTAAAACCTCCTCTATACGCTGAAACTGTATACAGCTTGACATTGTACAAACTTCAAATTATTGACGAGGCCTTTTTCCCCACCATCATCAGACAGCTATATGTCTGCAAGCATAATTGAGTCTTTATAACGGTGGTAAATCTCAAACCTGGCCAAACTCGGTCCACAGGCAACTTTCAGCATTTAGCTTTTTAAACACATTACAGAAAAGCATTATTTTTTTGTGACTGTAAACTAATGTGTCGCTGACCATATCTGGCTGCCTAAACCCAGAGGAGAAAATACATTCTGAACATCGACGAGTACTTGTTCCGCTGAGCGCATGTGTGTCTGTATGTCCTTGTCACAATGCGTTTGTCAGCGGGTCGTGTTATATCTTGGTGCAGTGACAGCATCAGTTAGCTGCCTGAGAGACATCAGAGATCATGTTCGCAGTGCCACCAGCAACAAGGCTGAGAGTTGGAGCTGGCCACAGGGTCTGGGAGTAGATACTGTCAGGCGGCCGGGAGCAGCAGAAATGCAGTGGCATATGTTGTCTGACAGGGAAACGCCTGGCTGTAGTCGAGCAGAGAGGAGAGACGGACCGGTGGCCGATCGGAGTGACAGCTGTCCTCAGTATGATGTGTGTGCGTTGTACTGCTGTCCTTATGAGAACTAGTCTGAGATCTAAGTCTCGATGGTGAAGACAGTATTGTAAAGTGACTTCATTTTAAGAGGTGGTCTTTACTTTTTTATCAGGGTGGTTTAAGGTTAGAATTCAGGTTGAGCAGATAAACCAGAATTAGGATTTAGTTTAGGGTTAGGCTAAATGTCAAAGTAAAAAGGTTGTTTGAGGTTTGAACTGAGTTTTTAAATTTGACTTGAACACAGTGAAGTCATGCCCTTGTTAATATGACTGGAAATGTTGGGGGGGTTATCATTACGTGAAGATGAGTTTGCACACAGAAAACAGAAAATAATTTAAATTGGATAAAAATAAAGGAAAGTGATCTCCAACAGAGTTATACATCACATCATAATGTAGGAAGGTGATAGAAAGTATATGCGGAATCAATATAAATTGTGATGTTCATAAATAGTCAGAACATTTGACAGAGTTTGGCATGTGGCTTCTCAAAATGTGGATGGGGTTCTGCATGCACTTAAAGCCTTAGTATTTCTAAAATTATAGAAGAAGAAAAATTTGAATTCGGTGGTTCTGGGTATGTTAATTCATATTAGTTTACAATAAGGGTTTAAATAAGGCCAGTACTGTAGTGGTGACAATTCAGATTAAAGAGGAAACTAATGTAGTCATTGTAAACTGAGACCTGGGGTAGGGACCCCATCAGGGTCACGAGATGATTGCTAGTGTAGAAACTAAGAAAAACTAAATTCTGTTCAAATCAAATATATTTTGTTTGTAAAGCACACAATCAGAAATGTGCCTCAAAAGGGCATTACCATCTTTACAATACAAAACATTCAATGTGCTTGGACACTCAATTCGGGCAAGGAAAAAAAACAAACAAACAAAGCCTTTTATAGGAACCCTCATACACACAACTGTTTAATTCTCTTAGTTTCTCTTATTTTGTGAAATGCTGTATAGTTTTACCTGCTCAGGCATCTAAAATGTATTACAATAAACAATCTAAGAAGGTAAAAATCACCCTCAACTCTCTCTGTCATGAGGGGTAAGCTGATGTTGATCTTCTGCATCAAATGACAGACACTGCATTTACAATGGCTTTATAACATTACTTTTCTTCCATCATATACCAGCAACATGTAGGCCTACAGTATATGTTTTGTAATTTTTGTCCGGTCCTTAACATGTATTCCAGTCTCAGTTTTTGATACCGAGGCCCCACTGTGACAGTAATGACTAGACAGCAGGCTGAAACACCGAGCGTCGCCTCAGACAGGTGGACACTGGTGATAAGGAGATTTCCCAGCAGTCACAGTAGGTGACTGGAAATGTTGTTGTGTATAGCTCAATTGTTAGAGCATGGCATTCAAATTGCCTGGGTCAAAGATGTGATTCCTACCTGCACTGGTGTAATGTATACTCCTATAGGATGCTTTGAATACAAGCAACCACTAAATGCAATATTCTATTATTCATAAGAAAACCAAGTTAAGGATAATTCAAGCTTAAAAAGTGGTGGTTTCCTCCTTCCAGTTACCTTTGTTTACCCTTTTCCGAACAATTACAATTCATATTTGAATAGCTTTTAAAGTCTCCAACTTAATCAAGAAACTGTATACTAAAATGAACAACCAACAATTAGAAGATAACACCAAAAGAGATTAGTGAGAGCATCATTATGAACCTGCTTTCAACACAGTAAAGATGAAGTGTGACACTCTAGGTAGAGAGAGACATGCAGGAAGAAGAAGGCATATCCATCAGATTAACACACAGTAATGTCCTCCTGGTCTGGCTCCCAGCATCAGTGATTTATCAATGCAAAGCTAATAGCATCAATATGAATCTAACTAAAAATCAATATTTCATTACCTAATTGTTAGTGGGAATGAAGAAGGATGGTTGTATGAAACAGCGTTTGAGAGCAGCTGGAGTTCACAGAGACATCTGGAGGACAAAGTCGAACTGTAACTGCAGTCTCAGTTACAACACACTTCTAAAGAAGAGGAAAAGAAAATCAATGGACACGGCTGTAAGATGGTAAAACACGAACAACAAACAGACAAAATCCAGTGATTTGTTGCATAATGCTTCTGCGGGGTTAAAACCATTTTATCAACTAGATCGTTGACAACAATACCACACACACACACACACCATTACAAATAGACCAAAGAGGCTCACACACAAAGATGTCAAAGCCAGACAGTCATCTTAGACATCCATCACTTATATGTTGTTAAAAAGAGTCGGTTGGCAAAAGTCAATATCAAGCAATTTGGTGACAACGTCTCATAAAATAAATGTAAGTTGAATCCCCTCAGCGACCTTGAAAGTCATATTGATAATCACACACTTACTTCCTGAAACCCTCACCAAAAATGAATAATGTTTTCAATTATGTCTTGTGAAAGCACACATTTAGCCTTATAATATACTGCTCTCGTGTCTTGGATTATTTCATTTACCATTTGTACAACCACTAGTACTGCATGGTTTCCACTGCTGGTTTCTAGCCTACTAATCAGGAGGTATGACTTGCACTCAGAATACAAGGTGAACACTAGTTACTGAAGTACTCAACTTGATGGACAGAGAACCAGCAGCATTTTATGGCTCCTTTAAAAGGCAAAGGCTGGCATTGTTATTTATCTACATTTATCTTATTTTCAACAAATCTCTTTCCGATTCTCCTCCGTCTGTGGCTCTCAACCTCAGACCTCCCACTAAGAACCTACAGCTTTAAGAACATCAACAATATATAGTTTCAAAAAGGCTAAATAATCATTTCTAAACACAGCTGGGCACTGCAGTTTTTAATATTACTTAAAGAGTAAATGGATCATTTATTGGGGACTATTTTCAGACGCAGATTAATACATTTTGGGACTCAAGTGCATATTTATTGCAGGCGGACGGTGTATGTGGGAGTCACTCAAAATAAACTACACAGGCTGTGTTCATGGCACTGAAGGAGCATGTCAGCTTTTGCATCCTGTGGATTAATTGTGTTGGCTTTGCTATACATGGGATTTAATAACCAGAGAAATATCGTCAGGCATATCTTTGAGAGTCTGAAAGGTTTTATTGTATCTTTCATAGCGTGAGGCAAGAACATGTTTTATGTACACTGAGATAATGGTACTCCAAAGTACAAAATACTCTTTAAAATGTAGTGTTTTTCAAACAGGAGCAGTTGGAGTATTTAGCCTTTAATTTAGAGTTGAAGATATTGTTGGAAAACAAGCTCTTCTTTACGTTTTATTTTCCAGTGTCAACAGATGGAAATTAAATGAAATATATATTCTTAACCTTAGGTAATACTGTTGCTATAATTATCATTTACTCTTTAAAACACACCCATGCATTTGGTCAATTTCCACACAGTGCGTTCCATGTATCCCACACATGAAAATACCAAAGTTAATTTGTCTAAAACATAATAAATGACAAAAATGATGAATGTTGATATGATTACTGTAGTTAGACGAAACACCCGAATATGTGTTATCAAGGCATCTAAAGATCCATATCCATCTTTTTATTAATGATTAAGTAGAGTATGTGTGTGGTAAGACTAACTGTATGAACACAGTATAATCTATGCGTGGGGTTACACTCGTGATGTAAACCTGCCAGAGTCTGAGCGACCCGAGGTCAGCATAAACTGGTTTGAAAATTCATTTAATCTTGAACTGTGAGGTTGTGTAATTCACCATCTTCCTTCACGTTACCTTTTGTGCTCTCTTCAGCAGTTCTTGCAAAGGTAAGACAATAGACCGGTTGTAATAAGTTCTTAAAGTCACGGACAATAGAAAATTGAACAATCGTGACATTGAGGAAAGCAGACTATCATTTTTGTGCCACAGTCCGAAACGCATATGCCAGAGGTATAAATTAAGTCAAAAGTTGAATGAGTTTGACAATATCTGTGTACTGTGCACACAAATTTACATAGAAGGCAGATGAGACAGTATTTAAAAACAGCTCACTCCTGCGTCTTCGCTCCATACATGCAAGCTAAATATGAGACCATTTTGTTATGTTTGAAGCTGTATTCTTACAAATGATGAGGGCGTTCCTACATTCACTCTCCTGACCTGGTATCCTGCAGGAATCTCAGAAAATTAAACAGCTGGTCATCGCAATTTGGAGCACTTACACAAGGCAACAAAAAAAAAAAAAAAGTCAGTGATTTGCAGCTTTTAAAGTTTCCTTAACCAGTGGATCGAACAGCGCAGGAATTTGTTACTATGCTGATAAAACGAGGTTTCCATTCAAACAAGTGTAGATCTGCTGATAATATCCAGCTTCCTGAAGCAATTCTCATTCATTTTGGACAATATTAACAACATGCAAAACTCTAAATGTTCAGTTAGTCTACTCGACAACACTTCACAATTTCACCTCAAGCAAACTCTGGACAGAGTTGCATTGGTTATACATCATTTGGCCGTTAAAAGGAACAAGAGTTGGAGAAATAGAATCTGTGACAAAATAAAGAGTAACCTGACAATGGGCATGAATATGAGAGAGTCTATCTGCATTATCCAAGACCTTGAAGGTATCACAGTCGTATACTGTTGTTAAAAAGACAGAGGATATTACCTCGATGGTGCCAAAATAAATCTCTCAGCTAAAGGTATTATTTGTTATGTCAAAGAACTCAATGCTCGCCGACACTTGTTAATGCTTTTGTAATTTATGAAACGGTCATTTACAGGCTTTGAATCTGCAGCACAGAGTGGACAGAGGGGTTTTGGTTTAATTGCTGTGGAGCAAAGCACACAACAAGGCCCAGGGACTGGAAAGAAGCCAGATCCCTCCACTGTCGGGCACTAATAACACATCACAGTGACAGAGATGCGCCTCCTCTCTACCTTGCTGTATCGATCTTCCATCTTGCCGTTAATAGTGCTGTTAAACACCAGCTCTTGGCTCTTTACCGTGTCCAAGCCCACTTAACAATAAAACTCCCCCTCCGCTCACCTTTTAAAATGTCTGAGAGATAGCGAGACAGCCGTGGGCAAAACTGTTGGCAGCAGTGGTGCGGATTCACTTGCCTTCAGGATAATAGGTTCGCATTTGTAGTCCCTAAAATGTTTCGTAAGCAGAAATGTGTTGTAGATATGGCCTTGTTTGTCGTTATGTGGTGGTCGACGTTTACGCTGCGATCTGTAGGCTTTAGCTATCTTAATCTTTTCGATCTGTTTGACATACTGATGCATCCTTTAAACGCATGTGGTAGACCCTTCTGTCTGCTTCTCTCTGAAATCACTTTTTTGTTTCTCCAAAAGTTAGATAATATTTCTTCAGTGAGTGCAGTTAGTGACCGTGTGGGCTCCATGGTAGCTCTGACAGCTTGACGGAGGAGCAGCGGGGGCAGGGCGTAGAAAAGGGTCAATCAGCAAATGTTAGCATACTAACACGCTAAGCTAAGACTGTAAATATGGGAAAGATTAAAAGGTGTTCCGGATAAAAGATCAGCCAAGCCAACGATGCCATTGTGAACATGTTGGCATTAGCATGTAGCTCAAAGCACAGCTGACCCTAAACATAACCTCAGAAAGCTACTAGCATGGCTTTAAACTCTTAGTCTTGTTCTAGTACAGCTGGCGATGTACATTTCTTTACCCTCAAAAACTTTTAATGTCATATTTTCTCCCCCCTCCCCCGACATCATTAGAGCAGGAGATTTATGTTTAAAAAGTAACTAACTCTCTTGGAAATGTTTTCAGATCTTTCTGAGCTTGTATTCTACACAAACTCTAATGTATTGTATGAGAACAACTAGCTAAAAAAGATTTGAGTAAATAAGACGTTTAAAGAAGAAATGGCATCATTCGCATGAGCATATTCCTAACTAATGGTATATGAACATGTTTCATGCATTAAGTAGGCTAGGTGCCGATGTGGGAAGAGATGGAGGAGTACGTTTAAGGAAAACAATTGCTGCCAATGTAGAGCAGACGTCCAGAGGGAGTCCAAGTCTTTAGTCAAGGACTTGTGTTTTATTAGTTGAACGATATAAAACATGACAAAATGCCTACTCAAAGAGAATCAAAGATTCTCAACCCTTCCCTCGGGGACTTCTATATAGGGCAAGAGCTCCTCGCATCTCTCTCCGTCTCTCTCTCTCTCCTGGGTGGTGTGTCGGCATCGTCTGAAAATGGCTCTAAAAACGTCCGCTATCGACAAACAACCACCATGAGCATTTGTAAAAACATGGTTACAACAATTAACAATCACTAAACTCCACGTTATTGCATGAGAAACTTTAACTGTATATCTTTTTTTAATGTTGTCTATTCTATGGTGGTGGTATATTTGTAACTAGACATTTGTGATTGGCAAAACTTGAATTATTTAATTTATTAGTTTAAATCCTCTCTTTCTAGTGCAACCCAACAAAGACGAGGTAAATTCAGGGTAAAGCGATTTGTCACAATTTGACAACCTTTTGTTAGAAATTCACGTTGCAGGAAAAACAAACTCTGCATGCGTCTGCCTCGAGCACGCCAAGATTAGAAAGATTAAAACTGATACATTCTTACATCGTTTGTGCTTTGAATCTTTCTTGATAGCGTCTGAGCATAGCTCCTTTAAAGCAGAAAAAAACAAACACATTTGAGATACTAAACAGGAGCATAAGTGTGATGTTTGTTGTTTTTGATTTCACTGATGCCTCAAGAAGGAATTTCTAGCTTTGGCGGTGAAGCTTTGAAGAGAGCTTTCTTAAAAGGTGTGCAATGTTTTTCTTGTTTGGAAACATTTGATTTTTATTTATCCTGCTAATGTCACGCATCACGCACACACAAAATGCGCACACAAATACACATACACACACTCTCAGACATACATCAGAGAAATCCAGAAAAGTACGTACTTACTTAGATAAAAATGCATAAACAGCATATATATGCATACATGCAAGCATTACAAAATACTGTTCACTATATACATAGTGAAAGGATGCATATGGGATTTATAGAACAGTTGTGGTTGTTTGACTAGTTAATGGTTCATAAATGAAAATAAATGATTGCATTCTTGATTCTCCTTTAACGTCATTTTTCATAAAAATCAGGGGAAGTTTTGATATTGAAGGAAGGGAGTTCCATTTTTTCCGGATTTTGTGGATGTTGAGGGGATAAGTAAATTAATTTGTCAGAATATTATATCTTAAAAATGGACACACTGGGCCCTGGTGCCCGAAGGTTAAAGTGGTGATTATGGACCACAACATTCCTGATTTAAGTCCTTTGTTAAATGTCATTTCCTGTCATCTCCTGACTGCCAAAAACATGATTCTGTGTATTTCAGCTGAATCTAAAGACTCAGTTTTAGTTGTCTGAACCTATTAGTTTGGAAAAAAACCAAAAAAAACCCAGTATCTAACATTTTCCTCAGAAGATGGGATTTCCTCACCAAGCAAACTCAATCCACTGAGCAAGACAGTGAGACGTGGTTGAAAGCTCCATGAAAAGATAGTAAGTCACTCTGAAGCTAAATTTGTATTTTGACCAACAACTGTTTACGAATGAACGTTCACGGAATTAAACTAACTAATATGTGTTGAGTACACATATGAATGAATTGTCCCATGAATCAGAAGCGTTCAGCAGTGGAACGTTTTCAGCTCAGCCCTACTTCCTGGTTAAAAGCTTACTGAAAGTCAGCCACAGCCAAAGCAACATTAATGTATAAAAGGCATGTCATGCAATAGGTTCCTGCTGTGGGGAAAAGGAAAACACTGAAACAGCATACTTTAAAGTATCTCTTCTATACTGAGCTGAGGACCCGTATATATAAATAAAAGCATTATTGGTCGAGGGAAATGACTGAGGCTGGATACAGCATGCTTTGAATTATGAGTACACACAGTCAACAATAAGTCTTTGACTATTTAGCTTCAGTCCTTGACTTGTTCGCACCACTCTCGCTTAGCAACAGCTGTATGACTCAGATGACATTTATACTTTACTGCTGAAGATATTTATTAGTTGAAAATGAACAAAGTGTGCTGTGTTTAACTTTTTATAAAAATGGGACAATAAAGACAAGTTTATTAGATTTAGTGTTTATCACATTTTCATTTAGAGTAACTTCAGTCTGCCATCTGTTGGGGAAAAAAAAAAAAAAAAAAAGTCCAAAGCTGTTTTCATGTGCAACATGGGACACAGGCCGTAAAATCATGTGAACAAGCAACATAAATGGCATTATTATGAGGATGGATTTGTTTTTTTTGTTCATCCCTGCTCTGGTGCGAAAGTAATTATTAGTTGGCGCTAAAAAAAAAAAGAAGTTTTATTGACGAAACAGTTCCTTATTACATGCTTGACAGTAGATCAATAAAATACTAGAAACTACTACTCAGTATTTATTTAGAAAACTGATGTTGAATACACTTATTGTAAGTCGCTTTGGATAAAAGCGTCTGCTAAATGACTAATGTAATGCATTTCATCTGATCTCATTTTATTTCAGCGGGTTAAAAGCAAATCCCACATTCACTCTCGTTTTGGAACAATTGTCCGCTTGGTGTTTCGCCTCGCTTTATTTGCGTTTTTTTCTTCTTCTGCTCTTTGTCTTCCATTTTTAGAGCTTCCTCTTCGATAGGTGCTTCGATCTGGCACCTGGTCGCTACGTTTTAGCAGAGGTTGCTGCCCAGAGATGTCCCGAAAACAGCAAAATGACAAGAAAAGAGAATATACAGGCAGAGGGCAGAGTCTCTGCAGATATACAGACACCACCACACACTTTGGTGATTGAGAGGGATTCTATACATTGATTTTTTTAGGAAAATCCTACTCTGTGTGCCTTTGTACTGTCTCTTTCCTAACAGCTGTCTACTTGAGTGCTTGTAGGCGTATTGTTATTTTCATGTTAGACCCTTCTCTCAGTAATGTTTTGGAAGCTATTGCGAATAAATCAAAACAAACGTTTGTTCACAGGAGCATAATAATGATATGTGAATGGCTCCATCTTACATTGTGAAGTGATTTTATTTTACGCTCTGACATCAGTGAATATTTCAAACCTCTTTCCCTCCCGGCCTTTCAGAGGGAGCGACCTCCAGGAACATCGAAATGACGAGCATGACGAGTCCTGTGTAGTGTTGAGGGATCCAAGAGCAGAGCCTTTTTCACTTTATCTCTCATCTCTCGGTTGAGTCATTTCAAATAACTCAATAAAGAAACAAAGATAATCTGCAGCTGCTGCAGCTTCCGTGTTGATATGATGGAGTTTAAAAACCAGTTGTATTGATCTGCATTTGCACCGAGAGAGTTTGTGTGCATTTCAGTGAGCCAAGAGAGAGAAATGTGCAGGGTTTCTTTTTGTTGGAGTCCAACTGAATGTATAAAGCAATGCATGGACAGCTGAAGCTCTTTTCTGTTAGAGAGAGACCCGTGATGTCGTTCTCTGTACTCTCCTTTTTTTTTGTCAAAGTTAGGATGACTAATTTGGCAACATGATTGCCACCTTCAGCAATGCTATAATTGAGAACAGAGCTATTATGGAGAACATTTCAGGAGAAAAAATGTCCACATTCAGGCAAAGTGCAGACTCAGCAGAGTTTAAGAATCATTTGGTAACACTACAGGAACAGACTACAATCGGAGCAACTGAGTTTTTACAACCAGAACTCAGTGCAGTGATGAATAACCCACATCAGGGGAAAATGTCTCTTTATAGTGCAAGACCTGTAAAGGGTATGTTCAGTAGGGACATATTTGCAGCAAATGTACAGTAAGTACACAGTTTGTCATTTTTGAGAAGTTGAGTAAATGTGATTGTGTAACATGTGACACCAGCAGGATCTTTTCAGCATAAATCATTGATTAACTTATCTGGTCCGTTTCCATGATGTTTTTCTTAAATTGCAAAATAGAGGTGGAAAGGACAAATCACTAATTCTGTCTGTGTTCAGTTCCTGGTTCAAACAAAGATGTCATATGATTGTAAAAATGAGGACGATTTATGTTTTTTTTTTCTTAGTGAGTATTTTGCAAAGTGCAAAGATGTCGGGCTTTGAAAGCATCCATTTCAAATTCCAGTCGCGCAATGGTAAATATATAGAACAACAGGATGGCAATGTTATATCTTCTTTGTTTTCTGTTTCAAATGTGGCAGTCGTTTGTTTGTTTTTATTTGTTTTAGGACTAATTTGCATAATTCCTAATTTGGTTCCACTAGATAATTCCTGGAGCTTATGAAAAACACTAACTTTATCTCTTTAGAACTAACTAGTGGAATTCCAGTCACTTCCACCTGTTGCTCACGTAACAGTATTGAGAATCATGGTTTACACTAAATTTGCTCAACTCTCATTTTGTCAAAGTTATGAAGGGAAATCACAGATAAAACAGCAGTTTCTGTTACTATTTACATCAGTTTATAATGGAATTATGTGTTCCGAGTTATTTTATAGAGTCAGTGCATTAAAACATTTATTCAGTGTACTATCACTGTGGGTCCATTAATACATTGGCTTCCTTGTATTATCTCAACGGAGGCCAGGAGACATTAGGCTAACAATGCATTTCAAATTAAATTCAATCGGGTATGTTTGCACAAAAGAAATGTCAGGTGTGCCGAACAAGACTCCTCATCTTTTAACATTCTTAAAAAGATGCAAAGTGTTCTGGTCTTATTTCAGGGTTTCTCTAAAGGCTGTTGTAGTTCCCGGTGGTCACCGACAGAGGTTGATAAAGGTCATGGATGACTTCATGTCCTGTGGAGCACATAGTGATACAGTGGTGAGCATATTAAGGTAATGTGATATTTACAATCTGTTGCGTATCCTGCACTGGTTCCAATCTCTCTCCAGCTTCCTTTCAATTGTCTCCAGTTTAATTGCTTTACTGCCTCCTGAATACCATTCTCTCCTTTCTGCTCCTCTCTCTCTCGCTGTCTTTTTTTCCCTTTTCCTAAAAAAAAAATAAAATAAAAAAAAAACCCGCACACGCACGCACGCACGCACACACACACACACACCCCCCCCCCCCCTGGCCCTGAGTCAGGCAGGGCAGCTGCAAAAGGCCTCACCAATGCGGGCTGACGAGAAGTGACAGCTCTCTGTATCACTCCCTGGCACTGACAACTGACAGATGGATACCACTCACACACACTTGCAGGGGGAGAGAGAGAGAGGACAAGAGAGAGAATCAGAGGTCGAGGAAGGGGAAAGCAGCAAGGAGGATGATTCTCCTGCATCATTCTCTTTTCATGGGGCTGTTGCGTGATTGAGTGCTGGGTAGAATAACAAGCTTTTGTCAGGCCAAACGGATAATCTTTCCTCTTTCCAGACAAACTCTGTGCTCGACACTGTACTTAAAAGAAAAAAAACTAAATTTCTAATACAGACAAATTGTCGTCTGTCTTATGTAATGATCCATTCGCGATGCATTGTTCTACTGCAAGGTACGACATTTAAAGTGACATAGCACAGTATTTATTCTTGTTGGTGTGTATATTCATCAACACCTTTTGTTGTCTTGATCACCAACGTGCCAGATGCTTTAACATGTCACGGATGTGACTACGTCGCTTGATTGATGGCAACACATTCAACTTGTGAATGCGGAGATATTTACAGTTCTGTTCTGACAGTTTGAGGATCCAGCAGAGCATGTTTGTTCCCTTAAATCTACAATATGATTTAGCATGTGAAATGGGCCGGAGCATAAATGCAAATATGTTCATTTTCCCATTAATTCTCTGCGTTAATGCTGCTTACGTAATCGATGAATTGCTGAAACATCCACTTGTATGATGGAGTGAAATAGACACATTTACAGTTGGCTGGAGAAGATCTTTCTGCTCTGCCGTTGACAAATGCTGATTGGCTTGTTGGCTTGCACCCGTTTTTCTGACATTGACAATAATGTGAATTCAAAATGGAGTCCGGATAATGGACGCAAAGCATTTCGCACACCGTGTCTGTATCATCGTGCATCAACGGGGTTCAAGTCCAGTGGTGTCAAACTTTAGCTGGCATGTTTTGCGGTAGTTGATGGAAATAAAGAGCAGTCGTCTCCACAATCTTTCAAACAAAACTCCATCTGAGCTGCAGATGTCTCACCGCTGCAGAGGGCAATAACACACTGAAAATATTACATTACATTATAGTCCTTTGGCAGATACTTTTGTTTGGAGACATTTTTTTTTTTAGACATACTCTGGGGGCAATTCGAGATTTAGTGTCTTTCTTAAAGACTGATACAAAAGGACACAGAAGGAGATTGTGAATTGTGATTAATAACTCACTTTACAAACTGAGCTACAACCACCACAGTTTTACATTAAAGTTTAAAGTAAAAGCGAAAGGAAACCAAACAGGATGAAAATGTCCAATGAGTATAAATTTCAAACTGTAGATTATAATGTAACATAACTTAATAAAATACAAAGTCTCTTGTTTAAAAAAAAAAAAAAAAAAAAAAAAATAAATAAATATTGTCTGTTGACTCTTTATCATGGACAGAAAATGGGTTTTGGTTGCAATCCCACCCTGAGTGCCATTTCATATTGAGTTTGGTGGAGATCTGAAACAAATGTGTTGACTAATTGATTGACAGAAATATAATTGGCAGACATTTTGCTAATCATTCAATTGTTTATATGTTTTTTTCAAGGGAAAATGCCACAAGTAATATTTGATGATTTAAGAGTTTGGAACTGTTGGTCAGATACAATTATATATTTTACTATGGACTCTAGGAAACTGGGATGAACCAACTCTATTTTCTGACATTTTACAGACTAAACTATGAATTGAGGAAACAACCGGCGGATTAAAATATAATGAAAACAAGTGTTGGTTGCAGCTAGTTTGGTGTGCTATTACTTTGTCAGTCACACCTACAGGCAGACAGTAGTAGGGTTAGGAACACGTACATCGCCACACTTTGCTCTGATATCATATTCAATCTTCCTTCTGTAACTGGCATATCAATTTTGACCTGGTGAGATGTCAGGCTGCTCTTTAAGAAGAACAGAAAGGCCTCCAGTATCCTGAACAATGAGGTTGGTAAGTTTTTAAATTATATAAAGTCCATAAATAATAATGCTGTGTTTGGGATTCTATGAAAACCCAAACACAGATTTTAGATTTTTTTTATTCTTTTTTTTAAAGCAAGGCCATTTACTGTAATTATGCTTTGATCTGGTTTATGTTAGTTATTAAATACATTGAGATGTTTAAAGTAAATGGTGCATGGCATAAACCTTGTTGCAGGTATTCCGTCAGAATGTAGAGGAAAATTTAATACGACATGGACATCCCTGTGAGAAAATAAAATCAAGCTGTTTTCACAGTTTGTAGAAGAACAATAAAATACATCATGTGCCTGCAGACTGGAGCTCACTGCCTCAGCAACAAAACAAATCTATTTTCACCTCAGTTGTTTGGCTTGGTCGTATTCACATGAGAATCAAAAGCCAGGTGGTGATTGTGGTGGCGACTGACTCAACAGTGCAGAAAAGTAGAGAGTGAGAAATGGGGAAGATGAAAGGAAGTATTGTGGCAGTAAAGGAAATCCCTGGGGAATAACGCTAAGCAGACACAAATCAAAATGGACACAGACTGTGCATGACAACATCAGACACTTGTGCCTCAGTAATAGGAATATTACCTCAAAACTCCTGCTCGCTGCAATGTAGAAATCTACCTACACTCCCCCCCCCCCGAACAACATTAAATTAAAAGTCTCCTCTCAGATCCGTCACTGTGACTGCCGTAAACCACCTTCTACTCCAAGAAATCAAATAGTACACGCCACACGGGGAAAGAAGTTGGCATTCAAGTGCAACATGCTCAGATTTGATTTTAAGTTGGCACACACTAAGCAGCCGCACTGAGTCCGATTGAACTAATAAGCTCATGCCTGAAACCTTAAGTGACACTCTAAAATAGCAACAGTGTCAAGTCTCAAATTGGCGATGCCACACCAAGGCGATGATGACACGAGTATTGTATATAGGAGGTGAAAAGTATGGTAATGTTGTCAGTGCACCCCGAGGCCTTGGAGCCATCATACAGGAAAACAAGGAGCTCGGTGGTTCGCTGTCTCGTTACTGGCTGGCACATATTCTGTCAGTCTTCCTAATGCCAGACTGTTGCTCTGATTACTTCCCCTCCACTTCCTGTATCCCTCACAGACGGTTTGACCTTTTGTAATTATGTAAAATTACATTTATTTTTGCTCTTTCTGGAGGGTAAATCTCACAAACATGAAAACTTGTGATCATGATAGCTAGAGTCTCATGTGATCATCACAGCTACGGTCTCTCGTGAGTATGTTTGCGTGTTGATAGCTGAAGGCAGCTTGTTTTCTTGGAGATAGCGACATCTGAGGAGTTTGATTCTCAGCCTGGAGGAGTGGACATAAGAGAGGCAGGGGACTCTGCTGCTGTCTGGAAGCCCCAAGAATATTGAAGATGTAGTCACATTACATCTTGTGTTTTTAGCTTTTGTATCAGTGACAAAATTGTGTTATTTTGCAGAAGATTTGTTTTGACGACAAAAATAATTTGATGATTTGTAATGGCCCTCCAAAAGGACAATTTTGTTCTGTTCGGATGCACCTATCGGCAGGATGAAATCATTTGCCCGTTCGTCAGAAAATTCTTACAAATCATTTGGAAAAAAAAATATTTGTTAAGCTTGTGGCAAAAAAAAAAAAAATAGAACCAAATAATTTGCCTGCGGTTCCGTGTCTGGATAAAGGCATATTTTTATGGTGTGACGTTAATCTCAATTTAAACACATGTAAAATAGTTTTAAAAATGCACACATTAAAATCAAATCAATAAATAGCAATATTTTCCGTACAGATTTTAAACAAACTTCAGAGATCTGATCATTTTCACCTGCGCATCAGGCGATCCGTGCACACAAGTTTGTAAAACTGTACTAATTATAAAATGTCAAATATTTTCTGACATTGTTATATAAGCAAAAATGATACAATCTGTGAAGATGAAGTTAAAAATCTGTATGTAAAATATTTATATTTACTCAGGTTGTAATGTGTGCATTTGTAAAACTAACCATTAAAATTGACTGGTATCTGTATGTAGATTGGAACACGTACTAATCGTTTGTAAATCTTATTTTTCATTTGTAGATCATTTAATACACATATGTGACCAGTTTGAGATCAATTCACTCCATACATGTTCCCCCTTCTCACCCCATTTTTTGTTAACATTGCAAACCAAGAGCAGCATTGTCACTTCTGGTTTCACAGTAAAGGCCTATCGCTGCACTTTTTTGTAAAACACAAGCTGGTTTGATGAGACAGCATCAGCTGTAGCTTTAACTCATTACTATTCAGTGGCCCACCATGACAACAAATACAACTTATGGTGGAAACACATAACTGACTTTTACAACACTGACAAATTCACTGCGTTTAATGTCTGTCATTTAATACAGCCAATACCTGACCTGATTAATAAGGTCAGAGTCTGCACGGATACCGATCCCGACCTCATACTAATCCACTGTTTGATTAATGTACACTCAGTGGAGGAGATAATATTCAGCGTACAGGAATATTCAGCTACTTCATCTTCCAGTCTCCCACTCATAAAAGCTGTTTAAAAAAAACAAAAAAACAAAAACACTGCTGTACATCTGCTGTAATAAAGTAACATCTGTACATTTTCAGTCTCTAAAATAAATCCCTCCCACACAGGAACACAGAAGAAATCTGCCATAAAACTTAATCACAAAAGGTCATGTTGGCGAGTGAAGAACAGATTAAATTAGCATAGTATTAGATATGGAAAATGATTTCTGTCAAATCAAACTGTAGCACAATTATAATATGTTAATTACTTATTTCATTACGGAAGTTGATTGCAGTTCACAGATGAAATCATGCGGGCAGAGACACCTGGAAAAAGGTGATGAAGCTTGAAACCCGTCCCCCGTTTTCTCCCAGTGTCCTCGTCATCGTGTCTCATCTATTCTCGCTTTGGCTTTTCACGTATACGCATTAATTGCCCGAGCGTGCCGCACAAAAAAAAAAAAAAAAAAAAAAAAAAAATGCTTCAAAGGGCGCAGGATTTTCATTTGTTCATCAAAGGGAAGATGATGAGTAGCGAGAGATCACATGACCCAACTGTAATATGCTCCTCAGGGGAACCGAGGAGCATAATCAAGTGTGTGAGGCCGCCAGTAAAAACATGGGAAAGAATGTTTGTTGTGGCAGAAAATACGATCTGTGTTTGTGTGTTCATCTCATACCGAGAGTGAAGTCTAAAGCCTGAACGGCACATTTGTCTTTTGGGATGTCTAATCTCGGGATATGACCTGCTAACAATTCCTCACTTCTGTGACAACATTTAAACAGTTAACAGGCAGCTGCCAACTGCTTTTGTTTTCAAAAGAATGAAAAATGTGAGGATTGTTGACTACTTCATTTTGAGGCGACATAGTGAAAATTTGGTTCTCTGTGGTTAGAGTGCATGAGATTGATGAAACTGGCCATTAGCGATATAAATAAACTGCAAATAAAATAAAGGAAGCAATACATGAGTGAAATGCATACAGCTTCAGTTTTACATTTGAGGCCGTCTTTCAACTCACATGGAACACATATGTCCAAAGTCAATATTTGTATGTGTAATATTTCCCTCCCAACTCACCACAAATACAGCAAGCTCAGCACCATAGTGTGACCATAGAGTGACCATAGTAAAGCAGTGAATATCTCATTAAATACAGAGCCCAACATCAACTATGATACCATCTATCCAGCCGTCACGTGGCTGTTATCCAACAAAGCACCTCCAACTATTGATGGGAATATGCCGTCTCGTAAATTGAGTAGGAAAAATCTTGACCTGGTACGCAGCAGCAGGTGAAGACACATACATTATGTAGCAGACAATTATGAACATAATACATTCTAAATAAGCATCAGATGATCATTATACATGGTTATAGTGTAAGCTTAAAATTGGAAATGGGTGCAGCTGGGTTTAGCAGCAGCATGAGGCATAATGTAGATCAGTTAGATGCATCTAAAAATAATACAACAAGCTGACGTATAACCCACGCTTCGAGTTTAAATGTTTAATGCTTTACTCAACATGAGATTTGAGGAAGTAGTCTAGAAAGTGACAAAGTGACAATAAAGTACGAGTTTCACAGGAAACCAATACCACAGGAAAAAATGCTGCAAAACAATATTTACATATGCATCCCTAAATCAAACATACAATTAAACCCTGTACTATAGACTCCAGTTTGCATTGAGATAATGGGAAACAGCACCAGCTTAGGAGGCAATATACGTCACACAATAATTCAACCCATTAAATACGAACACTCAATTATGAATACTCAAATGTGAGTTTTTATTTTCACTGCAACAAATCTAGAGCATGGAGGCAACACATTGCAGGTAGCAAATAACCAGGCAATTAATAACCATAGATAGCAATGAAATAATGCCAATGAAAATATTGCACATTGTACACAGCAGCAGCAGCACAAGAGCAGAAACACAGAGCAGAGACAACACAGTCAGATGTTCAGGCTCAGCAGCATCACAACTTCAAGTTACTGCATTCAAACTCATAATATGCTGGTATGAGCAGCAAACACTTACGTTGATGAAGGGAAGCTGTAGTGTAAACCCCGGGGGATGATGCGTTGTGACGTAGTCCCAATATCCCAATTTGCAACTACAGTGCTACTACTTCTGGTTTTAAGTGTTCAGGGAAACCTTCAGCCGATTTCAGAACCAGAAGCAAACTGGGACGTTTCCTTGACAAGACAGTCCTGAAGTGACATGTTTACACTGTGTGGACCGAAGCAGCAAGAGTTGGCGCTGCTTTACAGCTGATTTAGCACACCTGTTGTCCCGCAGGTGAGCAGCCGCGACAATCGAATGGGCGGGGCTTTGACGGGTTTTTAAATAGACCGCCTCCAGCAGAGGGGTATGTTGGATTCACAGTATGTTGCAGCCAAGAGAGTTTGTCAAATGAGCACATTATAGTTGTCAGCCTGAAAATGCTCACAGGCTTCACAACATTCCAAAAATTCTAATTTTCTGCAGAGTTTGCGTGCATGCACGTGCAGGTTGTGTATCTCGGGATGACGTAGAGATATGTTAAGATGTTCAACGAGATTTGTTTCACAATGTCCGTGTGATATCTTGGGGTTGAACTTGATTAGTCTCTCTCACCTACATCCCTGCAGCCTTTCAGTGGAGCTGGTGAGCTCTATGTGTAATGATGAAAGCAGATGCAGGTGTGATGTTGGATGAGCAGAAGAAGGATTGTTCACAATCAGAGGAACAATCGGGGAACAGCTGACAAAATAATCCCACCTCACGGTCCATTTAGTAGGTGTTCTGTTGCTTTTGTACCACATCACATGAGCTTCATCAGCAGATCGTCCAAGTGGGTTTAAAAGTTGAGTTTAATTTTTGACCTTAAAAACAAGAGTTGACAGTGTGGTAATGCACATTTCTTTACAGTATAGCCCAGTGAGGACACAGGATGCTCAGCTTTATGGCTGTGTTTGCCTTGTATGCTGCTTATTATATCTGTGTGGAGAACTCCATCAGTGCTTGAGGATATGTAAACAACATCCACATCTCTTGAGCTATAAATCATTCTACAAAGTCTTCAGATTTTGCCAAATTGGATACATTTCTGCCATCATTTATTATCTAATCAATGGCCAGAAAAGTTTAAGCTGATCTGAAACCTCTTTACCCTGATTGAAAGACTGACTCGTCTTCTATGAGTTACTGAAAGGCTGAAATACTGTGCGATGATGGCAACGCTCAATGACACTTGCCTCTGACAAGTGGAAAATGGAGAGGATTAACATGAGCCAATGAGCTACAGAATGAATATATGTTCAAACCTCATTTGAAGTGGCATCTGTGACATTGCCATGCCAATTTAGAGAGAATTCAATCTGCTGGCATCAACTCTCTAAAACTGTGATTGGACTTGTGAAGAGACCAATTCGTTTCTAAATGTGTGCAGCCAAGCCTCTTTGTGATTATGATACGATATCTGTATTTATTCTTGAGCTTCAGCTGTATTCTCAACTCCATCAGCAATCAAATTAGCCTTTCTTATCAAGTATTTGAGGGAAGATTAGAACATAATACAGCCTATCATTTTGAGAGGCAGGGTTAATGTTTGCTCGGATGTCTGAGAGGTTATCAGCTGTCAGTACAAATTGCTAGAAAGTTGATGAAGCCTGTGTTTCATTTGTGTCCAGCAGTTAATCCAATGTACCAGATTTGTATTCTGGGATGAATTTTTTTTTTTGATGAGCCGGTCATCCCTTTTCTTGTCATTTTTCATGCATGTTTATACGGTCCATAAATGTAACTGTCACTGTCAGGGTTTTGCCATTTTTTTCTCAATGTCTCCTACCATCAAGTTTTGTTCCAAAAATACACAGTATATGCATCTTTTACAAATACGATGGTACCTTTTTTCACACAATGCTATTTCCTACTAGTTTTATTTCAAATATACTGAGTAGATGCAACCTTAAAGGAATATTATTTTGGGAAATACTCTTAATGGCTTTCTTGCCAAGGATTGGCTGAGAATATCGATGCCACGTTCATGTTTGTACGTAAATATGAAGCTTCAGCTAGCAGCTGCAGCTTAGCATAAAGACTGTAAACAGGGGGAAACAGTCAGCCTGGCTGTGGTCAAACATAACAAAATCCGCCATCCAGCACCTTCGGATGAACACGTTGTATCTTGTTTATTTGATCTAAAAAAAAAAAAAATTGTGAAAACTGCAAGTTTTCACAAGTGTTTATGCTAAGCTAACCATCTGCTGTCCGTAGCTTCATACTGCACGGACATGAGAGTGGCATTTATCGTCTCATCCAACTCTCAGCAAGAAAGCATATAAGATTATTTCCAAAAATGTCGAACTATTCCTATACCAAATATGCCTTTACAATATGTTGTCTTATAAAGGCTTCTTACAAAAAAATAAATAAAACAATGACAACTAAACTAAGATTCAGCAAAGAAATAAAGTTACCAGATAGTGACTGAAAAAGTCGGTACAACAAACACATATAATCACAAAGAAAAGTACAAGTACCATACATAAATACTGTATATTTGTGAATGGTTGCTATAACAGGTATGCCAAGCAAAAGCTATGAAAGACAAAAGGAATGAGAAGCTTACAAACAATCAATATATAGCATTTTATTTGAAATTCTTCCACAAGCACACCACAGCTTACCTAAAAGTACCTTCTTTCTTTTAGTCAGATGTTGCAGGAAGCTGCATGAAATCCTGAGTGTGTCTCATGGTTTTGATTATTGTGATGAATGATTATCATCTTTCTTGCTCTCACAGGGCAACAGAGTATAGGAATGACCAGTTTCTTAGACTATTATCTCTCATCTGTGTGTGCAAACAGCACTTTAATGCTTCAGAGGAGATGTGTCTGAATAAAATTTGAATAACTGGATGTGAAAGAGGAGGCTCACTCTGGTGAGGCCTGGTGTTAAAACAAATTGTGTGTGCTTGAGTGTGCGTACGTGTAGCGGGAGACAGGAGTCCTGTGTGTGTGTGTGTGTGTGTTATGTGTGCAGGAGAGCCTGTGTATGCCTTGTCATATGATAAATGTTCTCTCTCTTATAATCTATGTGCTTCAAAATATGATGTATGTGAGGATGAACTTTGAATTATAACCTAAAGAGTGACTCATTAATCTTCTGACTTTGGTGGGGAGTGGACCGGTGGAATCCATTTTGCGTGTTTATGTTTTATGAATAATGCAATATTGCGACTGGCCAGCTGAATCTGGACGTTCAGACATGCAGAAGTCAACATACAAGCAAACAGCTCTGTTTGCTGGAATACAAGGAGGTGAATACATGTTAGCATTCACAAGGAAGGTCAACAGATCCTATTAGGGTTTCACTATGTGCCATAACTAACCTCAGCGTTCATTTCGGGTCTATTTTATCGCTTCAATGTATTCTGAACGGTTAAATCGGCTCACTTACAGACAGCAGAGCAAGAGAAAGGTGAGAGTAACTGCAGTTTCCTTATCACTGCAGCCAAAAATGCTGCATTCAAGAGCCTCCAGTATAATGTTGTTTACAGGCTTTCAAATAGGAAATGCAACTTCTTAAATCTCATTTAAATAAAAGTTTGTTAAGTCTCTATCTATCACTGAAGGCGGTAACACAATGGTGATTGAATCTATGGCCCAATGATAAAAGTATTGCCATATTTATATGTTTTCAGTCTTGCTATCTGGGTATCTGTGGTGACATTCCAGGGGAAAAAAAATCTGCAGAACAGTTTTTCTCCGTTTTATACTCAGAAAAAATGGAACTGTGTTGAAAACTTGAAGCTAATGTATCAACAAAAAGACTCCAGACTACTAACAGAACGAAACTGCTACTCCAGGCAAGCTTCTAATGTTTTCAATCAAATAGAAATTAAAAATCAACCAGGATTGAAATCTTAAGGATCTATTGACTTTGGTGGTCGTCTGACATTTCCTTTCATTTTAGTTGGTCCAAAAACTATCGGCATTCCCACTAGCTTCAGTTCTACTTTGTGTTTTTCGCTAATTAGCAAATGCTTGCATGCTGACAAGCTAAACCTGCCTTGTCGGCTCTCTGCTGTCACCAAAGGCTCATCACCTTTAACCTAATCAGCCAGAAAGAGGCACCTGAAGAAAACATATTAATGATGTGTACGTGAAATATAATGTTTGCACTAACGCCATATACTCTAACCACAAAAATATCGAGAAATACAAACACAGCCAATCTTATCTTATTGGAGATATTTTTTCTTATCAAGTAATCTTCCAATTAATCTTGATTAATCAATTTATCTAGATACATTGAGAGGACATAGTGAAATAGAGGACTTTCTCAGAGGCTGAGGTGACTCCCAGCAAGAAGTCCAAAAACCCAAAGATATTAACATTAAAGATTATTATGTATGACAAAAAAAGAAGCTGAAACCTGCAAAGTTTTGGCAGTATTTACTGAAGTATGACATTTCATTTTCTTTTGATCATCTGATGGATTAAAAGACTAATTCTTTCATCTCTGCCTCTTACAATAAGACGCAACATCGAGAGATTTCTTACAAAAAACATGCCTTGTAACAATTTTATAGTAATTTATGCATCTTCTGGGTCAAATAATGTTTTCCAAAGGGAGTGCAAAAAATGATGCACAATTGTCTGTGTTGCAAATTTTAAATAGTCATTATGGGGCCCGAGGACCCAGTGGTGTCCTCAACCTGAGTGACAAAATCCTTTTCAAAGGGAAATGCAGAAACCTACCAAGTTATCAGGTGAGCCCAGACACAATGTAAGAGGTGATTTACTCTGAGCGGGCTACATGTCACCAGGGCTTTCTTTGTTTCCCTGAGGTCTGATTTGAACCTAAATTGCTTCCGTGAAGACTCGGCTTGGCTTCTCATTATTTTACCCCTCCTTCCGCTCAAACATTAAGGAGCCTGATGTACTGTGCTGTACTGTATCCTCAAATGGTAATGCCCTCATTTGTTACCACTATGCAACCATCTGCCAAACTGCTGAGGAAGTCTTATACGTCTTATATCCCAGGTCATCACAGAGAGAAAGGCACAATGTTTTAAATTTGATTAAAAATGGCTACATTATGGGTGAAATACATTTTAAACGTTCATCCACATGCAGATGACATGATACAAAACGTTGCAGTCAGTCTCATTTCATTAAAAAAAATAGACCTGCTGAAGAATCATCCGAACTAACATTAACACAGTAACGGGCTACCATTTTACTTGATGTAAATAATGAATGTCTGGGAAACTATATGAACTTGCAGATGTTATAATCTTTGCGTTAAGTGACTGCAATCACTCCCTTGTTCACCCATTCACTACTACTACGCCCTATATAAAAGACACTCGGTAGTGAGCATGAAATATGTGTTAACTAGTGACCTTTGGAGGTGCTGGCAAGAAAATGTTGTTACCTTAGGGCACAGCCAAGCTAGCTGTTCCCCCTGTTTCCAGTCTTTATGCTAAGCTAAGCTAACCAGTTCCTGACTGTAGCTAAATACTTGGCAGACAGACATGAGAGTCATCTTGTCATCGAACTATCAGCAAAAAAGGCGGATAAACTTATTTTCAAAAATGGCTAATGGTAAGAGATTTTTTTAAATAATTTACAGTGTATTTTATTTCAAGTAAACTAAATGTGCTTCCACTGATTGTTTTCCCCATTAATGACGTGTTGGAATTACTTATTAAATAAGAATAAATGCAAAAACTGGAACCTTCCTCACAAGATTAATTTCTATAAATTACTTTAATTTCATTCATCATCATCCGGTCATCTGCCTGCCCTGTCAAAGGACAAAATTGCTCAGCTTACAGCTTCAATATTTATCATTATTATTATTTCCAATATTCAGTTATTGGAGATGACACACACACACACACACACACACACACACACACACACACACACACA
>NW_022280065.1:4265576-4292826 GCF_004355925.1 Anarrhichthys ocellatus | reverse complement strand
CACACACACACACACACACACACACACACACACACACACACACACACCCGTACACTCACATTATCAACACCGTGCAGCTGGCCGACCCACCACGATCCTCTCAAACAAGATAGAGAAGGATAGCATGCAGGAAAGTATACATTAACAAACTTGTAACTGCTAGCGGAGTGCCTCTCACCCTTCCTGTGTGCAGCCAGGCAGCCATAACCAGATGCATCAAGCACACATTACATCCCTATACCCTGAGTATTTACTCTGCCATCCAGCCAGAGAGATTAGTTTAGCTGGAGAGTTGATTTATGGACGACAGAAAGTAATCCCTTCTTGTCCTGCGTGCTGTAGTCGTGCCTCCTCCTTTGCCACCGTGGCGAGCTTACACAGTCTGAAAGCCCTTGATACCGTGTTCGCCCTAAGGTGTAATGTTTGATAATATAACTACTGCTTCTGTCACCAGGACCCCCCAGCCCATCTGCACCCACAGCCGAGCCCCCACCCCCCCACAAATACATTACAGCCCCACAATGCTTTGAGATTTATGAGGGAGTAGTGGCATAGGAAAGAGAGAGAGAGAGGGGGAGAATATGCATTGATTGAAAGCCCCAGATAGTCCCATCCAATCCCGCCCCGAAGAACATCAGTTATTTTGCATCCTGACACAGCGATTGATAACTCGTAAATGTGTGCGGGGATGACAAATGCAGATGGAAACTGACTCTGACAAAAATGATAACGGCATCGGTCTCGAGGGGGTGACGGAGGTGCAGGCGGTGGAGGCTGCTTAAAATATTTAATAATTGATACGGAGGCAGTGAGATGTTGTTTGACCCTGGAGGAGTGTGAATGTCATCAGAAAATTGCCAAGACTTTGAAGTGAAATACATTAATGATGCGCGTGTGAGTGTGTGTGCATATGAGCGTTTGCGTGTGTTTGCAGAGGAGGCCAAGAGGTTATGGCCTTTAATGGCTCCTGAATTATATCAGCACTACAATCAGTATTTGCCTTCAGGATATAAAATTGTATATTGTTAAACTTCTCAAGAAGTTTAACAATATAAGTTGTAAAAACTTAGTTGAACAAGTTTTATCGAGCAGTATTGAAGGCCTCATCTCAGCGGTGTTTTGCTTCCCACAGCAAGGATACACTAACAGTAACAGATAAACTACTGTGCAAATAAATGCTCATAGATCTCACTTTTGCAAACATCTTCAGATTCTTCAGACAGGACTTGCGGTTAAAAATGTCTTGGCAAACTAGAACATAACTTTTTTTTGCGTAAAAGTTCTAACACATCAGTTTTGGCTTTAGTGTAAATGACGACATTAGATCATGAAAAATATTTTTCTGTCTGTTTGACGGTTCCATTCGTTGTTTTGGTGTTTTGGCCTTTAGCTGTTTATATCATCATACAGGTCATCTAGTTTATTCGATGTGTCATGATGTAATACTTCATATAGTACCATTTCTAACAGCGTATTAATTAAGAGAGCTCTACTGGATGTTTCAGCTGTGTGGATACTTTTTGAATCATTTATGTTTTTGTAACTTGTAGATACAAGAAACTACATGTTGATTATTTACAGGATATGAAAAGACACTCGAAGAACAGTGTAATGTGTTTTAACTAGGATTGTTATCTTTACTTTTACAAACTGGGTAAAAACATCGATATTTGTAGCACAATTTGCTCCTCGTATCAGAGCTGATAAGGCACAAATTTTAGTGGTTGACCAGCTCTAATCTGCAGCAATTCGATGTCCACAAGCACAAAACACGTCTTCTAGTAATTTCTACACTCTGTGTACGACTTAGGATCTGATTCTGTTGTCCTCCAACATAATATTTGTATTGATTGATGAAAAAAAAGAAGAAAAATAAATCCTGAGCTGTCAGATAACAGTCATGATAGTACAGCATGTGGTGGTTGTGTGTCAACCCTGTCTCATAGAAATGATGTTAACATTCAACTATTTTGCACCAGAAAATACTTTGTGGAGGAAACATATTGTAATGCTGAATTACGTTTTCATCAGCATAATGAGGATGTGTTATTAATTAGTTAATTAATGTTTTGTAAACTGGCAGGCCTTGGTAAGAGATAGGGAAAGTTGGGAAAAGATCATGGTCTTGGTTTAATTCAGAAAACGTCTGCAGTATCTTGAGATACAACAGGTTTATTAACATTTAACTGAAACCACAAGCTTTCCCCAACCTTCATTAAAGTGCTTTTGTTACCTAAACACTCAAAAATGTTGCCTCGGAATAAAATACAGGCATGCGATTGTATCTTTCATTGCAACGTAATTGGGAAAACAATTTTGTACTATATAAACATAATTCCTAGGAGACAGGGTTGCAGAATTTCCTGGGTAGTTTCCTGGAAAGATTTGCCACTAATAACAGAGGAAATAGCAATGCCCTTGAAAGAAAAGCTCCACTTACGCCCCAAGTAAATATTAATTAATTCTAAATTCTTTCTGCACAGGATACGTCTTGGAAGATAGTAATAAAGTATTCAGAAATTGAGGTCCTATAAATGAAAGTGTTAGTGAGAGGTTTACAAGTGTGGCTTTAATGGAGGTTCTCATACAGTACAGAGTAAAAGGTTGAATGAACCCAGGTTCTCCTTGCAGCTATATGCACACTCCATATATCTATGATACTGTGATGCACTTTGGATTAAAGCAGCATCCAAATCTCCCATGTTAAGACATCTGTATTCCTCTCCATATGGTAAGTTGTGCACCCCTGTGGTGGACACAGTGGGACGCTGACAGTTCCAACCCCATAAACCCCTCATACCTTCAGCTAGACAGCCTTCAAATCTTTCAGCTGTCTAGTGTGGCATTAAGACAAATCAGTTTCAAAAGTACAGTGTGTGTGAAGCCTTTCAATCCTCTTACACAAGTCTGATGTCTGAAAAGAAACAGACAACTAAAAAGCTCCAATTAACAAAGTGCATGAGATTAAGGATCACTGTTTAATAAGGCCACTATGTCGCCTCGGGAGGGTAAACAGAGACAGGTAAATAATGTTATAGCTCTATTTTATAGTCAATTGACACAAAACAACATAAACAGACTACAACTAATAGACACAAAACAACTACAAAGAGACACAAAATGACTAAATAGAGACACAAAAAGACAAAAAAAAAAGAAAACACAGTGATGTGTGATGCAAAATACCATACAAAAAAAGAGGCAAAGCATCACAAAGTCTTTGTGTCTTGCTTCTACAGTACGTATAGGAGAGATGATAGGGCCTTTTGCATGTCTGTGCCCAGAGGCCCATTGTCTCATAATCAGTCCATGCACAGCACCATGCCTGGCTAAATGGATGTTAGCGGGATGGATACAACACTGTATACGTGCCTGCTTCTTACGCATGAGGACTGGGAATGATTGGGTTTGTCCTCCCCTGGGAATGCGAAAACAGGTGCAGAGCAAGATGTTACAAATGCCATCACTTTAATAAATGAACTTCTCCTTAAAAAAGCTGCTCTAAAATTCTGATTAAAGCTCGATTGATGTTCCTCAGAAGTTAGTTCAAACTTACTTTTTTTTTTTTTTTTTTTGATAACGCCTACCTCCAGAAAGAGGGATGAGGAGACTGAAGAAGCAAAGTAGAGGGAGACGACAGGAGCCGAATGTGAAGAGACATTAAAACATTTCAAATGAAAGGTGCGTCAGAAGAGCTTGTCAGTGCATTACCGCCAAGATTAAAGGGGTCTCGGTGTCTTCTGTCGGGTTCAAGGGAGACTGCATGAGGATTTGGCTCAGACTCTTAAATACCTCTGTCGACTAAGATTCAAACAAACACTTCCACAATAATTACTAGTTGACTTTTCTTCATTGCTAGAGGAGAAGGTAAAGCATTTTCAAATGAAACCCCTACAATGTCAGCATAAGTACCCAGAGCTGTTTATTCAAGTTGATATATTTTTGTTGAGACTATTATTCACTGATTAGGGCACATGGCATAGAAAACATAATGCCAGCACATTTACCAGCCTTTGGAGTTGAAGAGGAATGAGGTATTTAGTTCAGGTATTAGTGAGGAAATGAATGTGCCATTGGTTGTCAAAGTTATTTCTTTAAGGTATCCTGCTTATAGCGTTGACATTTTGTGCTCAATTTGCAGTTTTCAGCTCTTTCGTGGGCTTAACACACACACACACACACACACACACACACAAATGTACTAAAAGTTATTTTTGACTGTATCTGAAGCAGCCGATTTTTCTCTTTCTTCTTCTTCTTCTTTTTCTTGCTGTTGCGTCTTACAGCAAACAAAATCCCTCATCCAGCAATGACATTTAACCTCGCTGGAGATAGGCAATTATTATTTCATTATTTCTGCACTCAACTTTCATGTTTAAGACTTTAAAGCTGGGGACTTTTGAGGGAAAACATACTCACACACTGTGTTCTCTAAACCAGTCAGTAGCTCAGTGGGAAGCCGTGGACTTCTGGCGTCCTTAATAGCAGAAGCTGTCAACACAGTCAGGGTGGCTGAACTCTAGATGGGCCTGTCAGACGTCCAAGCAGCTGTGACCGGTGCTGCTGAATGCAAACATGAGTGGCCATTTGTATGAACTTGGCAGGCTGAGAGGTGACTGTCAAAACCTGGTTTGAGGAGAGAGAGAGAGAGAGACGCACATACGGTGGAGAAAAGTTCTTCAGGGGGGGAAAAAACAGACAAATAGTGACGGCAATTCACAGTGTTTTGACATTATCTTGACTCTTGAAACAACGGTCTGACAGAACAATCTCAACTCGAGGTCCTCTTCAGCCTTATCACAACATCTGAGCAAACTCCATCTGCTGATGAAGGCAGTGCACTGGTGTTGAAAGCTCTGGAACTAGATTGTAAGTGGACCTTGAGATTGATACTACTTCCTCCACTGTCACAAAAAAAATTGGCATTGAATGTAATTTGCGAGATGTAATTCCTCTACTGGGCTGGTATTTTAGACAGTACAGAACCTCAGATAATATTGATAGAGTTGCTTGCATTCAATATTTGCACAGTTTCTCTGCTAATTTATGTAAAAGCTTGACTTATGTCCAAACTATTTGTGCATAATATTACTACTATATACTGTATGTAGAATGCAATGATTGTACTGGATACTGTGACCGACAGCATTTTTTAAAGGTTTATTTTTCTTCAAACTTATCAGAATAATTTGAGAGATCCTACAGTATTACCACTTTAAAGAATTCTAGACAACACTAGTTTCCCAATCATTTCTTCAGACATTTCCTGTAAAGAATTATGTAATTTGGTACTAATTATGGGTAAAATACAGACACTGTTCAATTAGGTCAGCCAAAAACACAAAAATATGATAAAAGGAATAATTCACCTTTAGTGGTTATTTCAAAGTAATTCTTACATTTGTTTTACATTTCTCATCCTTATTTTCTTACTTATAGTAGATCATTTAATTGCTTACACAATAATTCATAAGGAATTAAAAAAAAAGACATGCATTTGATTTTGAAGACAAATGTCCTCATGGAAATGACGTTTGGCTGTTTTGACTGGATCAAGACTAAATCTTTTCGTCGAATATCTACATTCTGCATATTCATATATTTCACATACTGAATTTAAATAATTTGCCCACATACTTAAATGTTGTGCCTCAAACACATTCTTAGACAAAGCAATTAGGCGGTTTAAGTAGATGATTTACAGTCCGTACAGTTTCAAAAATGTAAATTATTACTCCACCACTAATAACAGATGGCATATTTCTGCCTCTAATGTATAGAGATGAGAGGCAATTGAATTATATCTGGTTTGACTTTCTTGTCAGCCGCAAGTACACAACACATCCTGTTATGTTTGAGGTTAATAAAGCAGAGTGCTGTGGATACCACAACATTTCACTGAAGAGTCATTAATTCAAAATGCTTTAATAAGAAAGACAACAGAATATTCCACCCGTCAATGTTTGGAAAAGGATCCAAAACAAATGGACGTATCAGTAATGAAAATTGGCAGCATATAACAACCCAGGGTGATGCTAAGCTACTTAATGTAAATTCTGCCCTGGAGAAGAAAACCGTACTCTCTTTAGTTGACCGGTACAAGGACGTACACACATCACAACAATGAAGACAAAAAGAAGCAGGAATAAGCTGAAAAAACTGCACAGACTGAAACAGAAGTGGCTGAAAATTGATTTCAAGTTCTGTCAGTGATGGTGAACAAAACAACTGCACACACAAAAAAAAAACAACATCTCTCACAGACTGCCTGGAGAAAACAAATCTGTGCCATTAAAAATATAATAGGATTATCGTTTCTGTTTGTTTGTCACGGTGGATCAAGAAAATTACAGTTAAGAGAAGAGCTTAGAGCCACATTGTTATCACCACTTCAGACAACAAGACGCAGACACAGGCCATTTGCATATTCATTTACTGCTTTTGAAATGCACCGTTTTTTTAATTAGTCTGCATGTAACAATCACTTAATATCTGCAAACACCTTGACACCGAGAGCTGCCACAAACACGTCCTCAGCCGTCGCGCACTTAACACAGGGTCATCAAGCAGCAGGGGGAAGTTACACAATACTGATGTGTGCGGGAGTGATGTCTGAGTGGGAGGAAGAGAATGGAAAAAAAGGAAACATGATGGAGGCTAACAGTCACTCACAAGGTTGTGGGAGCTGTGTTTGTTTGGTTGTTAGACGAAGGGACAAAAAAAATAACAAGACAAAAGCTACAAAAACAGGACGCTGCTGCAAAAGCCCTGATTCAGATCATCCCAGTGTCTTGTTTGTTGCTTTTTGTTTATTCTCCTCTAGATGGTAGCTTCAGAGAGTAACAAGGAAGACTATTGGTCCTCGCCTGCCACAGCGCCGGACCATCCCTCCCTGTTTCCTTGTTTGTTTCTGTCATAATCATCCTGGAGGGAATGGGGGTGTGTGGATCAAAAATGTGATCCAGGGCAAGGCTGTGTGGAGCCGCGGGCCCAGGCAGGCTTGTGGCGCCCGGGAAAAGATGTTTCTAATTATGTGAAGTTGGCAGCAAGAATTCATTTTTCTTCCAACACCTTGATTTCAAGTGAAAAGTCAAGTTTCCCACCACATAGCTGCAGCAGTTCGAAGAGGACAACAAAATAAGAAAACACATGTGCTATATGTGTGTGCAAATACTGTTTACATTTAGAACGTGATCCGAGTGCATGAGGCATAATGTTTCTTGACGAAAGGATCCTGCAGTAACACTGATAAAAAACATCTGCAATAAACTACCAACAGAAACATGATGAGAGCTCTGATATTGCCTTTCCTCTCTGGTAAATGCCCCAACTTGTGTACTCCTTGGACTATACAATTAACAGACTCCTTCTGATCAATATTTAGCTGTTCTTTAAGATCTATCTGCAAAAAGTGCTTCTCAGCTCAAACCACCAGCAGTCCCGTGAAGTGCAGTTTTAAAGGTATACTGAAATAGTCTAAAAACAAACTCATCAGTGCTATTTGGTTTAATTTTCCCTGTTAACCTCTGGTTAGAAATATGCTTTCTATTTAATCTCCATTAACTATTCCACATTTCAACGGACAAAGACTTGCATTTTATAAAGGTCCATTTTCGATGTTGAACCAGGTGCAGATCAGTAGGGTAATAATATGACATTGGCACAAAATAATAAGGTGACAGCAGCAATTGTGCCAGAAGGGCTGAATGAAAACGGTATAATATCAAAGGTTAAAGAAAATAAGAAAACAATGTTCCAAAGTTGTAAATACTGTTTTATGTGTGTTTGTGATTGAGCACCATTTCTGTTTGAATCTTATTGATGTTACTTAAGGTTTAAATCTTTAAAACAAGAAGATGTAGTATGGTGCGAAAAATAAAGAAAGGCTGGCTTACAGGTTTAGTTCTGCTACGTAGATTTGGTTAATTTCTTTCAAAGGATTTTGATGTAGAAATGACCTCTTGATTTACTGGTGTTGACTGACAACAAATGTTACGTGAAAATAAGAAGTAAAAACTGACAATCTTGCTTCTGCTATCAGGTTTTATTACTGGATTAACTTTAGTTTGAGGTTTTATGTGTGACTCGATTTGATAGAAGATTGAATCTCTACTCGCACTTGATTTTGCTACACATATTTGGTATGCAGTATAAATGGTACATTAAATTAGTTCATCTTAAAAGTTCAAATTAAATTGAATTGTCATTTCAACCATAAAAAAACGAATGCTGAGATGAAATATTGAGGCACACTGTGGATCCAAACATGAGATACTTCTAGTCTTTTATTCATTGACTGAACCACTTTACAATGATGTGACCTGCGTGTTAAGACCAGTCAGTATTATTTCACTCCAGGTACCGTTTTGGGTTGACAGCTGCCACTCAGGCCTCTCTGATGTCTCTCTGAGCTCCGGAGTAATTCTCCAGCTCTAGTGGCAGTTAGTGTTATAATGATCATCAGCAGTGACAGATGTGCAGCTAATGAACAGCAGCAGCTCACAAATACACATACAACATGAAGCACGCCGGAGTATCTTTTGATGTCATCATTGGTTTCAATAAAGCGCCGCAGTGTGACGGTGGACTCTTCACATGTTGATACCCACAGATAAACAGACACAGCAAATGATATGAAGCTAGACACACCGCCTTACAGCTGATTGATGCTTCCTGTTATTAACAAGACTTGAACACAGCGAAACCCAACAAATCGAACAAAACCTTTTCAGCACAACATACAGGACTAAATACGTTAGTCACAGTCAGTTAATGTTTTTATATGCGTGTGTATCATGAGTTTGAGAGCAGCATTGCAGACTCTTCTGTATTTTCTAACCCTGGTATTGAGTAAGTTTGTAACACATATCAATTTAAACTAAGTAATAACCAGGTGAGCCTTGTTTTGGGGGTCTTTACCTAATTTTGCACACACACAAACATTAAATCTGTCAACTTAAAGAAAATGTAGGTCACTTTATGTGGAGCAGCTGGGTAACATTAGATAAAACAAACTTAGATTAAAGCTTATCAAAAATAATATTACTCGAATATCCAAAACATTTTTCTTTAAAAATGTTGAAGCAAGTGAGACAATGTCCTCCCACCACTCTTAAGAAATAGAAATCCCCTTTTACTTCCATTATTCATGCAGATGGCAGCTTGGCTCCTCTGAGTGGCAGTTAGACTCAGATGACATGACAGATGTTATTTCATTTCTCTGTTTCTTGTTTTCTTCTCTGTTTGGACGGAGAACGATAATTGGATCTATGGAATTGAACTTCGCGAGACTTCCCTGTCTGTGTTAGCTCTATTTTGTAATCAAACTGCTGCAAATTTTTTCGGTACTCTTTCAATTGTAGGATTAGACACGTTTGGGCTTAAACAGGGCAATCACAAGTAAAAGTGAGTGTTTTAATGGGACTCACTCTCAATTCTAAATGTCTTCAGTTAAGAAAGCCGCACCTACAGGATTCATGGGGAGTTGATTGCTTGGTCCTAGTGGCACATAAACAATGCTCAACACCGAAATTACTTTTTTAATTTGATCAAAAATACTTTTATTCAGTTAACAAAGCCACTGCATGTTGCCTCTCTGGGTTTTTCTGGGGCTGGGGCTGGGGGGGGTAATCCCTGCAGCACTGGCAGGATGCGCAGCCAATTCACTGTGCAACCAAACTTGTTTTATTCTTGGGGTTGGTACATAGCACCTTCTGACATGTTTGATGTGTTTGCGCGTCTCGGTGTGATTTGGTGTACATAAATAACACAACTCTGAATATCTGTGTGTGTGTGTACAGTAGGCTAAGGAGGGAGACATGCGAATGTTCTCTCTGCAGCGCTGTCTTGTTGCCGCATTTCTTGCTGACAGGTCTGATCAGAAAGTGATGACAGCCTATGATTGTCAAAATGCCTGTCGTTGAGTGGCAGCTCGGCTTTGGCGCTTCCTTATTTTCCACTTCCCTTCCCCCAGGTTTTGTCACATCTCTTTCCCAGCGGTGGGGTTGGTTTAGCTCAGAGTGAAGGTAAGAGGAGACGCGTGGAGGCAGAATGAGGAACTCAATCTCGGCGCGTTGCGTTAAGGCCATTGTAGATGTCACACGTTAATACTATCTCGGCGGTGGAGAAGCGAGCCAGATAGTGACAGTGTGGGAGTTAAACCAGGAGTTGGAGAGCCGAGTTTGGCGAGTGTCTTGACAAACAAAGCAGAGCGTCTCCTTGCATTGTGTGCTGGACAGGTATGACAAGAGCAATACGTGTAGTTCCACTCGAAGGATGCTGAAACCAAAAGCCTCGAATGGTGCACCAACAGATACATTTCACAATAAAGTTCCTTTTGTATTTAGAGGATGGAGTGGTTTTAAGACTATTAGATGCCCTATAACGGATTTAAACAGAGTTTACAGGCGATCTTAAGAGAAACCATGCATTTGTTCTGCAATATGAATGTTTAGTACTTAGTTTTCTGAATTAATCATCTTCTATCCTTTCATCCAGCATAGTGTTGGAACAAAGTATGGAATTAATGTGCACATTTTTCAACGAGCGTCCTGGCAAAGGTCAAGGAATTCATCAGTTTTTGAGAAGATACATTAAGAATTTCAGAGCGTGGGTCTGAATTTGAGTGTGTCCCTACACTGCATTGAACAAAGTTGTTTAAAGAGCTTCAAATGACCTTTTCCTTCAATTCATCAAATGACATACAGCGGCAATTTCGGGGGACACGAAGAGCTGGACAGGTCATGATTGAAGAAACTTCACTAATCTAACAAACACGTGTTTTGTTACGATAGCCAGTTTTCCTTCCAAATGTAGCACAAATGTTACAAAATATCCAGAAGTTCTTATTTGGAGTTTATGGCCCGCTGCCATCTTCTGTCTCTCCACTGAAGCATGAACTTCAGTGGATGTTTCAGTAACATTCATTATGTATGTCATGATTTAACAGCTTAGTCTGTTTTCAATTAGTTTTTATCGATACCCCAACTTCTCCTCAGCTAAGCATAAAAACTTCTGTGATATTTTACATTTTATAAAAACAGGGAAATGGAAATTAAATCATTGCAGCTTCGCCCAAGTGCACAGCTATGCAGTGAGCCAAACACAAGCCTGAAGAGAGGAGCTGTCCTTTGAGAAGTCTTCAATGGAAGCATTTGTTAAACTGATCTTGATTACATATCATAAGAAGATGAGATACCATGAACACGAGGTGTTGTACAATGAGTTAGTACAGTCAAGAGGAAATCGGATTGACAAAAGTAGCTGTCAAATTGGTAACATTGTCTGTCATGTGAAGTGGAAAGAAATCCCCAGTGAAAGATTAACCATAGAAAGTACAACACAGTAATTAATCTGGTCCACATACACCCTCAGTTGTCACTTCTCATTCTGTAATAAAGCGGAGTTATTCTTTTAAGTCGCCAGATAAACATCTCAAATTCCATCTCTCAGCTTAGTTGTAATGGACTGAGATTAGATCTACCCAGATGCAAATGAAAATGAGATGAAAACATCTGTTTGGGTGTGTTTAGCTCATCAAGCTAACTCATCATATTAATACAGTTTAGTAGAAAGTGCACACTTGTCACCATGCTGCCGCTCCTCCACCGCCCTCCTGTCATTTCTCCGTCACGCTATTCCGACTGTCATCGTGATTGCTGGATAACTGTTAATTAAAGAGATGACTAACTCACTGCTAATGATAGGGACTTAATTTGGGGCTGGAAACACTGTTAAACACGGTTAAAGGCGCACGGTTAAAGAGGGAAGCCTGGTTGGACTTTGCAGGAGGTTGGTTGTGCCGTGGATCCAGGACACAACTTACCCTCAGTGGAGATGTTAGGCAAGGCACAAGTGACAGGCCAACATCCATCCGCCTCCTCAACTTGTCTATTTATATGTATATTCATATTCATGAGCTATTGGACCATGCATTAAGCGTTATTGGAAAAACTGAATCTCAGTCCTTCCCCCATGGCAACTGACAGAGAAAGATTGCTGTGCCCAAGTGACAAAGGACTGGCAGGGCCTGGTACTAAATCATCGTAGTGACGTGGGCAATGAAAGCAGAATCTCATCTCTGGACTGTTGGTTCTTCTATGTACGCATCTCTTAAATACGTGTTGAGAAGAGATGACGTGATAATTTGCAACTCATTTGCTTCATAACTCTTTCAAACTTTTCCCTACCTAAGCATTTTGAGTGAGCATCAGATGGGATGGCAGTTAACCTTCAATTTAAAAAAAATTTAAGTTAAAGAGACTTTGTAATTATGAGTGTCTACTGCAACAAAGGCAGCCTCACTTCTGTGACACTGAGCACTTATTCATTGTACTTTTAAAAAAATGTACTCATTGGTAAGATGATATTTCAGAAAGCAAAGTTCTTTATGAGTGAACAGAACAGTAGGAAAATATCCAAATATAGTAGCTGCCTTAAAACCGTACATTGAATTAGAAAGGAGCTTTGAAGGGACAGTGTTTGCACATTGTGTCATGACATTTTCAAACTACTAAAGATGAAAAATAAATATTGTGATGTATATATGTGGATGAGTTGGAAAAGGTGCAAAGTGCAGTCCATAGTTTGAGACACTCACGTTGCAGCACAGGGTGCACTTTGATCAAAGTACCTTCTATTCAATTGGACTACTGTTTCTCTGTACAAAGGATGAACAAATAGTTGGTCATGTAGGGGTGGAAGAAGTATTCAGATCTTTTACTTAATTGAAAGTAAAAATACTACAGTGTAAAAAAAAATACTCCGTTATTAAGTATAAAAGTATTTGCATCTAAGCACAAAAAGTAAAAGTTAAAATTATGCAGATTGGCCCATTTCAGAATAATTTATACATTATATAATTGGTTTATAATTATTGATGTGTTCATCACTTTAATTTTGCAGCTGGGTAGCTATATCTAACACAATATATCATAATTTACACGTTGATTTGTACTTTGTATTAATAATACAAATCGGCAAAGTAACTTGTAACTAACGCTGTCAATTAAATGTAGTGGAGTAGATGTACAAAATGGAAACACTCATCGAAAGTACCATCAAAGTTGGCTTACTTATACTTCAGTAAATGCACATTCCACAACGTTCATACGCAATGATATAAGAAGCTATTCAATGAAACTCTCAGACGGTGGTAAATATTTAAGTCACAGCCACATATGTTTAGATACGCAATAAGAAAGGTAATATTTTTACTGCTGAAGAGATAGATATGTATTAATAAAGGTAACAGACCACAGTGTGTACTGGAAGCAGTTCAATAAGATTGCTTCATGCATGTCTCAGCGTCAAACACTGAAGCCACAAAAATACCAAATAAACACAACACTGTGCACTTTGGTAAGAGCAGCAGGCGTCCTGTAGTCCACGACGCTGACGTTGCTGCACTGCAGCACTTGATCATCACTGACACGTGTCCTACTGTGCCTCGAACTTGAACACAGTCCAATTCAGAGTGAGTCATCAAAATGCCAGTAGGCACAGGTGAGAAAAAAACAACCGACTGTCATGATACAAATGCCACTTCACCACCACAAACGCCTCTCACTGCATCATCGTAAAAACCTCTGACTAACATCGAGTCAAAACATTTTGTGTTCTCTAGAACAACAATTCATTTGAGACAATGCTGACGGATCATGTGCAGTTTAAATGAAGATAATAAGTTATCATTGTTGTTTCACTGAATTCAACAATATTTTTTTAAGATATTAGAATTCCAAAAATATTTGCAGCAGTTAATTATTGCTTAAAACAGATTCCTCCACTTCTCTCATTGATTTTCAGCTTCCCTCTCTCCACGTCTGCTGCCCCCGGCCTCCCTCTCTCCCCCCCGGGCCCCTGCACTTCCTTCCTCAGTTCTTCCTTCAAGCCTCTGACAGTAGTGCTGCACATAAAGACACTGCTACCTTTGCATAATGCGGATGCACCTTCTGTAGGTCGAATGAAGCTCCTTCGACATGTGTCAGAAGCTTGCCGTGTAGGCTTGGACTAATGATGGCACAACGGCCAGCCCACTGCCCCTCAGCATATGCCCACTCTCACATATGAGTGTAAGAGAGTGTGTGTGTGTGTGTGTGTGTGTGTGCGCAGGGGGTGCCAGGGTTCGTCATGCTGATTAAAAGCAACCCCCCCCTCACAAAGCCCCTCAGAAAAAGACAGCAGGGAACATGAACCACTGTCAGGTTGGCCCAGATGAGGACACAGGATCCGTGTCACCTGAATTTACCGGCCTAATATGACAGCCAAGTTGTGATCCCTTGTCTGGGACGTGTCACGTTTGCAGAGTTTGGGCTTATTCTCATGCAAATGATGTCAGGTTTGGACGGAATGTGAATGAGACTCGTCACACTGTCCAAGGGTCTAAACCCAACCGCATGACAGTGGTTTCTCCCACAGCTCAAGATGAAATAAATACGACATTTGACATTCAAACCTGGCAACCAACACCAGGAATAGTTCAAAATAATGAGGGATTTGTGAGAGGAAGCACAGCACAACGAATGTAACCTATTTACCGTTTCTTAGGTACTAAACAGCACATATCCAAAGTCCAGTACATGCAGAGTCTGTTCTTACACACACACACACACACACACACACACACACACACACACACACACACACACACACGCTGCTACTAGTGCCAAAAGATTTGTTTTTCAGTTTAAAGAGAGTCACCCTTTATTTACAAGAGCTGATTCATCAATTGTTAATTACATAAAATAAAAATATATTTTTTTAGTATGATCCAATTGTATGGATGTGCATAATATAACACTGACAGGGACCAATCAGCATAATGAGTACTTTTACTTTGATACTTTAAGTACGTTGTGTTGCTGAGGTTCTGCACTTTCTTACTGTGTGCTAATTTTTTGCAGTAGGCCCACTCCGCATCGAATAAATGAAATAATATAATGGTGACATTTCCATTGATATTTACATCTATTTATTTATATATAAATGTCTTCATATTTCAGATACCTGATGGCTCTTCACATCACACCTGTGGGCTTTACAGCCAGGGAGACGGGCTTTGATAGATCCTAAAAGACTCTCCATCCATTCAGCGGGCTGGCAGCCGTCATTATTCTCGAAAGAATCGACTTTGTCACTTCTCCATTCTTCAAGAGCCTCTCCCTCGGCCTGATGAATTATGTCGTCCGTATCTTCCAAAACAAGGCTCATTCCTGACAGGTACACAACACTTAACAAGACGGTTTTGACGGCCTGCAGATCTCAACGGGGACAAACGTGGCAGCAAGCGATCGGATTGAACTCTCTGTCCATGATGAGATGTCTCGGGTGATTTTAAACCTTCAGCTTCTCTTCAAATCCGGCATTGAGGCTTAACGTTTTTACAAATATTTAAGGTGCTATATTGTTTCACTGTCAGAATGGCAGCAGCAGAAAGAAATGAGTCTGCCACTTCACTTTTATTTGTTATGTGAGAAACAAGTGAGTTCACTTCTGATTGATGTTTTACAACTTCAGACACCATCAAGGAGGAGTCATCATCTGGGATGAAGCGATTCATACTAATCATCATGGATGTGAACAGCCAACAACACCTTTAGCATCAGACTATTTTTAGGGAAGCAACCAGCACAAGTCAGAACAATGAACACCGACAATAAGATATCGTTAGAACTGTTGAACGATGAGGATACATTTACATCTATATTTAAAAAATGAACTAGTTCTGACGATTATTTGATTAATCCATAATATTACAACATGACATACATAATGAATATTACTGGATAATCGTTTACTCAAGCTTTATAGATCAGTTATAAGCCAATGGCAAGAACAACTTTTGGGTTGTGAAAGATGTCTTGGACTGAATAGACTTCAGAGAAAAGAGCTGAAGATCTGAACCCCAATCCACAAATGTATTGATTAATTACCATCATTTATAACAACATTAGCAAATATAAAGGAAAAAAAATAGCAACCAAAGGGAATTTCTCAACTTGGCAACCAAGGTTTTTTTTCCTCATTAATGGCCGATTCACAAAGCATTAGAACATCATTTGTTAACCATTGCTAAAGCCATTAGCAACAACTTACAAGTGTTTCAGTTTGATTTACTCACTAAAGTTGGTGTAAAAGTATCGTCTTAGTGTCCAGCTGTCACAGTCCAGGTGAGTGAAGCTCGAAGTAGATAAATATGTTAATAAGGTCAGATAGGTGGCTTTTGATTATTGGCGTCCACTCACAGCAATAAGCCTGAGGACAGCAGTGAGTTGACTTTGTAGCCTTGTCTTGTCTTTTAGGGCCATCGACAGCTTGAGAGGAAGATCTTCTCTGCATGGTTTGGACATTATAAGGAATATATATTTATACATTGATTCAAAGGTAATATTCTCCCCAGAATACAGTAATTTACATGTAATTTCTGTTCCCCTACTTCTGAAATCAAACCTACCTAAAATGAACTAGAACAGAAATGCGGTTCCAGTAACTTATTCTCCATCCGAAACTGCTTTCATGAAGGCATTTTATTCAACTGCATGTTCTCCACATCACTGCAGAAGACAGGGCTTTTTCTAGATACTCTTCCCTCTGGAGAGCACATGTGTTTTGAAAGCGAGGTCTTGTCGTACAGAGCTGTGATCAACAGAAGGTTGCCCAGAAAGCAGCGAGGGGAGACAAGAGAGCACGAGGTTAATTCACCAAATCCATGCTGTCGGCATGAGTACACATGATACGCATGTCACAAGGACTCACTGCTCGCACCATCGTGTGTGTGTATCTCGCTGACGCGTAATACTTCATGCATGCACAGATGCTAGCACTCAGTAACAGAGCAGCTTACTGTGACTCAAAGCTTTCCATTGTGATTATTATAAATGGATAACAGGCTGCATCACGACACCACTTGTCATGAACACCCTTTTGTTTAACATCAGATTTGTGCTGCTGTCTCGTGAGCTCTCTGCTCACCTGGTAATGGTGAGGACATGGAGCCAATTTATTTTGCGTTCGCTTTCAAGCAAACGAGAGTCACGAGAAGACGAACAAAACAAATCGACTGCCTGACAAAGTCGTGCGAGGAGCTGTTGTACCCGCTGTGACAAGACAAAGATGGCTTGTTTTAGAGACCATGTATGAGACATCAACAACATCATAACAAATGTATTGATCCTGAATGGGACAACTCGATGGAGATACTCTCTGTTTTTGGCTGATTATAAAGGCAAACTAGAATTACAGCCTCAGGGTCAGGAGCAGTTTACATCCATGTCCACTAAAGTCTGATCAGTTCATCCTCGAGTCCAGGTGGACGTTTGAACTCAATTTTGGAGAACTTCCCCTTCAGACATTCCTTAAATATCGTAATATAAGCCTACAGCTTAGAAAATGTCTTGCACACAAAGTAAACTGGGAATAGTTAAAAGTCTATCATGCTCTTTTCTGACTGTATGAAGTTTTTCTAAACTTAAAAGTTTCTTAATAGAGACAAATTGTTATAAAAAAAAAAAAAAAGAAGTTGAAGGTCCTTCCAAATAGTTTTTATATCCTAATTATGTGTTACCGTTAATATGATTTCTGTACATTAGCTCCTGCATGCTGCCGTCTATTCTATTTCTATGTCACTCTCTGTATTTCTCACTGCTGCTTCTTATGTTTCCCCGCCACACAGAGCACACAGCGAGGCACTGGAACTCTATTGTTTCTTGGGAAAAAAGCCTCAGGCTAGTGTTCAAGAGCTGCGTGGGGTGGGAGCATGTCGACTTAAATACCTTCAGTGGAGACATGCCACGGCCTCTTTTATCAGGTGTCTCACTAGCTGAACTATAAAGCTTAGCTCTATGTTAAACCACAAAGTCAAAATCCTGGTTTTTTTATGACAATGTTTTATTCACTTTTTTCCCCCTAAAAGGGATTATGTCTCCATTTCAAATTGCTCATACACAGTCACTGATTTGGGCTCATCGAGGCATCTGAATTGGAAAAACCTCACATTCATTTAACGCTAGATGAAAATGCGTCACACTAACAAGGTGCCACGTAGCAAAAGAAATATGCAAAACACGCTCAAAGTTGTGCTCACGAAACACCAGACTTCATGAGAAAATGTGTGCAGTATTTTCCCTCAGGAGGGGCACACTACACTGTATGCGACAGAGAATGTTTGACCGTCATCCTACCAGCCAGTTGAACCAGACCTTTTGCTCTACCCTTAAATATAAAAGCCAAAATGGAAACATTTAGTTTATTCATTAATGCAGCAAGCCATGTCTGCTTCATAAACTTCCAACGTTGGCTTTCTTCTCGTAACACCTGCTGGTACATAACTGGAACTGGAAACACAAAGCAGCTACCAAAGAGGAATACTTTGGCATTTTGAGAAATACGTTTATTAGCTTTGTTTCTGACAGTTGGATGAGAAGATGGATACCACTCATGTATGCACGGTAATTATGAAGCTACAGCTGCTGGTAAGCTTAGCTTAGCATTAAGACTGGAATTCCTGGCTCTGTCCGATAATAACGAAACCTCCAAAGCTTACTAATTAACACAAGCCGTATTGGTTTAATCTGCACAAAACCTCAGGTGTAAACACTGCAAGTTATGGTTTTACGAGCCGTTATGTGACGGATTACTTAGCTGGCCCGGCAACCACACTGTAACAACAGGACTCCAGGAAGTTACCGTGTCTCGACAAGTAAAAGGTCAGCACACAACTTTCAGTCAAACTGTTGTTTCAAGTTGAAGTTAAAAGTGGGTTTGTTTTTGAAAAGTGAAAAGATAAAGATATAATTACCCAGCATACCAACCTGTTCTCATTCCCAACTCGTCACATATGGACACTTAGTCAGGACACCTTGGTGTCACTTAGGCAACAAAACTAATTGGTTAGATTTAGTAAAACAGCGTGGGTTGGATTAAAATAAATGCTTTTACATAACCTACATTACTTACATGACTTTAGTTAAGTACTAAATTATGCTTGCATAACTTCAAATAAGTCGACATTTACTTTTTGTTCCACACGGGATACAAACAAAGGTCTCCTGGGTGAAAGTGCCGGTTTTTTTTTTTTTTACACATCCAACCACCCCAACCGCCGCCCTGCGTCATAACATGCCACTTGACTTCAGGAGCATTTGCTCTGAGCGGATAGGTTAACATTGGAGTTAATTGGAAGCCCGGTGCATCCGATACTGATGCTAAAATGTTCCATGAGCGTCGGTATCAGACTCAGAGGGCTGCAACAAAACGTAGATATTTGACATCCAGGAACATGAGTAGGCCGATTATACACTGTATGCCTTGTAAATTACTTGATAGTTACAGATACTGTATATAAGATTCATGAACAATTGAGAGGCCTGAAATAAATGGATTTGTGTTCAATTTTGTTGAATAATTTAAACAATTCGTATTTAGTTAGGTAATGTTAATTGTATGTCAGCCAAAGGACGAGGAACATTCTTTGGAGCTCTGAGCTGGCTCACCTCTCTCCCTCCTCAGCTTTGATTCGACGACACAGCAGTGGACTCTAACCCTGCAGACTGCTTCCCCTATTCAGCCTCCTGCTATCCCTTAAAAAGTAATGAGGGAGTGCAGTCTGGAAGGATCCACTATCATCCTCACCCAAGGGACTCAAGCTCTGTCTGGCACCTGAGGAGACCGAGCTTGAAGCCATGTCAGTCAGATATCACGACTCTGCAGAGTGATCTTTGAAACTTGTTGCAGCGCATATAGTTTCAAACACTTCAGTTCTCATGGAAGATCCTCAGATTAAGAAGAGCTGTGGCTTACAGTGGGAAAGCTGCTGCTCCCTCGGTGTGACCTGGAGATGGTCCAGAGAGTGTTGCAGCGAGCCCCCTTTGTAGGACAAAAATTTAGAGGATTTGATATGGCTGTCTCTGCGTTTGTCTAACTAAAGCTAGCCAAGAAAGTGGCTCGGTTGGTGCATTATAATGAATCATGCCACAAAAATGGGAGGTGGTGAGTGCCGGATTTGAACCTAGTGTTCATCCCTTAAAGTGCCCGGAGTTGTCCAAACCCGACGCCCCTTTGAGCCCCTCAATCCCTCTAGAACAGTTCATTTATGCATACATCCAGAAAAAGTCAGACCAGCTGACTGTCTGCTTGAAGCCGAAGTACCGCGTCTGTCACAGCGCTGTCAAAATCCAGGCTGTCACACTGCATTGTATTTATGATCCCGACAGTAAAGTAGATGGTTGGATGGACATTTCAATGCGATTTGGAATAGGGGCCTATTCCAGAACTACCTGTAGCGTGGTGACCACTTCAGTGATTCACTTTGTTCTGTCCAAGCAGCAGCAAAGGCATCCTCAAATCAGAGCTTAGTCAGTTTCAAAAATAGAAGCTCCACACATCCATCTCATACTGAACTGGAGGGTATTTCCCCAATTTTGTGTTGTGCCAACCACTGTAACTAATGCAAAACTATCCTTTCATCAAAGAATATCTTTTTCCAGCTTCACATAATTGACTTTAGAGAAAGCGGTAGCGCAGGTCTTCCTTTAGTCTCAAGGTTGCCGGTTGGCTCCCCCTATACGCATGTCAAAGTGTCATTGAGCAAGACACTGAACCGAGTAGCTCCAAACGGCCTTGCGTGGCAGCTCTGCCCCCGTCGGTGTATGAATGCGTGTGTGAATGGGTGAATGCGATTACAAACTGTAATGCGCTTTCTTGATAAGGCAGAAAAAGACGCTATATGAATGCAGTCCATTTACCATAGGCTTTCTTCAAATCTATAAATGTGGCAGAGAAACACCATTATTACATTATTGAAAAAAATATTGGCAAGAGTTAGCAGTCTGATTTTGTGTTTCAGGTTCAGTCTGTCTGGATTTCACACTCTTCCCAAAAACACTCAATCCACACCACAATTTAATCCATGACATGGAGTTTATTTTACAACTGAGGATAAAAGAATGCCATTCTGAATAATCGGGTTGATGATAAAACCTGACAATCTATCATTGGGTGAGAATTTATTTCTTCAATGTTATGTACAGGACCATGCATCAGAGCAGATGCCATTAAAAGTCTGTAATTTTATGTAAACCTCATCAAAGGACCTACTTTTCACTGAAAAAGGACATTGTGGTCCGACAATATTCTGTAGTTTTACACATTTCCCCCCATATTTTTCTAGAAAACAACATTATAAAAATGCACACAGTACAAATAATGTTGAACTGTAAAGAGCAAGATATGCTGACACATGTATACATACTTGCTGATTATTCATACAATAACTTTAAACTTCATTAATTTTACAACTGTAGCTTCACAATAATAAAATTGGTAGCCTACTAACGCAAATACTGTACATGTTGAAACAACCAGGAAATCATATTTTACTAGAAAAAACAATATTCTAAATATTTTGTAAGAATTTCTGGGATTTAATGACAAATACAAAACAATATAGTTCGTCCCCCAAATTGTAATGTTGATCAAGAGATTCAAAATGAAAAAGGTGATGTGTCATTTTTACCCACACATTTCTTCAATTTACACTTAAAGTGCTGAAATCATCTTAATATTTTAAAACATCACCTTTCACATGGTTACTTTTATAACCATTTACCTTCATTTTAAAAGCTAAGCCTGCAATTTGAAAAAAACAACAGGGATATCAGTTTTGTAATCATGGTTGAAATTTCATTCGACATAATATGCTCACTGTTTTACACAAACACATGCACAAAGTGTCTCATAAATAATATGTAAGTTGTGTTGAAATATATTCATTTTGAATTCAAAATCAGTGATCAAAATAAGAGCGTGGTCCAGTTTTAAATCAACAGATGGACTTTTTCCAAAGGCTCAGATTAGATGCAGTGCATTAGGAAAGCAACAATCAGTGCCATGGCTGCTGCACCAATTTGGTACGTTTATGTCACCGGAAAATGCTACTTTTACAACTTGGCTTCGAGCCTCTGCAGCGCAAGCTCCTGTCATTTATGGATAGCTGAATAACTACAGTATCAACCATGTTGTCATTACGATATGTGTCAATACAGTTGTGGCCACCATCTGTTATGACAGATTGTAGCTTTGAGTTATAGTGCAACAGTAATCTGTCATGCTATCAGCTTCTTCATTGTTTATCAAACTTTTCCAACTCTTTCACAAAGATAAGATGGTCCTCAGGCGACTTCCCATGTGTTTTGCAAAGGTGCAATTTGATTGCATGTTTGCTCGCAAATGTCCGATTGCACAGTTTGCACTGATATATTGAGCCAGTGTCTTCTTCTGTAAGTCCAGAAGTACTAAAAGTCTTGTCCTCTATTCTGCTGACTGCTTGCTGCTCGATTAAATCAATGGAAAGCTTTGAGAGGTCCTTCAGGGTAAACCCGAGGTGGGTCTCCAAATGGTGAATGTAGGCGGAGGGAGTCCTAAACTGGGAAGCACAGTCACCGCACAAAAACAGAGGTTGGCCAGACTCAATATTTTTAAGGAACTTTGTTCCCCCTGTCCGCTTTAACTGGTATTTTACATTGGCCAGCCAATGTGAGATAGTAGTCATGGAGAGACCAGTGAATTTACAGATGTGGACACGTTCCTGGGGTCCCAAGTCACTGACCACCAACTTTCCGTCAGCAGTCTCTCTAAGACTAGAGACAAACTGGGCCTGGAGAATCAGGAGGTGCTGGGGATTCCAGTTTGACTGTCGGCCCTTCCGTCTTTGGATGGGAGACAACTCCTCCAAACTGTCCTCAAAAGTACAGCCATCGAAGTCGGATTTCTCAGAGATGGAAGAAGGGGTCGTGGACTTTGGTGTCAAACGGCCCGTCAGGTTTTTTACCATGTCTGAAATATCCATCAAAGCATTCTCCCGAAGGAGCGGAGATGAGGACTGTGAGAAATCTTTGAAAGCTGGTTTGCTATTGCTTACACTGCCATTGTTGTTTGGTGTAGAAGCACCCGTAGGTGTACTGCCATTGGTGTTTTTGGATTTTGTCAAGTCAATGGGCTGATCATCATCATCGTCGTCATCGCAGTACTGACTCACAGGCTCTGCTGACTTAACCTGAGCAGAGCTGCTGTTGATCTTATAAAGCATCGCAAAGGGGTCTACGAACGGAGTGGCCACTTTTGCAGCTTTGCCCAAGTGGTTGTTCATGATAGACTGCAAAGCACTGAGAGGGTTGACTAGTGGTTGTTCAGGTGAGTGATCCGTGATGATGCTCAGGTTATTGCAGCCATTGCTTACAGGCTTTTTTGGTGAATCAAATTCACTTTTTATCTGTCTCTCTATTTTACTCGCTGTCTGCTCACCTTCTTTTCCTCTCAACTCAGTCTGGTCCTCTACTAAAGTTTTTTTCGCTGCCCGTAAGCTGTTTTCTGGAATGGGTGAAACCTGTTTGTCCTTAGGATTTGGCAATGGAGACTTTAGAGACCTGCCCTTACGCTGTACAGGTTTTTCCTCTTTTTCACTTTTTACTGAACTTTTCCCTGTCACTTTCTCAACTAGCTCCTCCATTGCCAACACATTGCTCTTGTGACTTGGTGGTGGAGAGGGGCTATTTGGTGAATGGATCAGATTGCTTAATTCAGAGGACAGTACCTTCAAACTCTTGCTGCTGAATAAAGGTAGAACCTGTGCACATGACGGAAAGGTGGACTTCAAGGATCCATGGAGTTGATAGGCGGCATGAATGCTGGGGTATCCACCCCAGGTTGGTGAGCCTGTTTGGGCCTTGCTGATTGCACTTGAAACTGTATTCTCTAAAGACTTCAGGATGTCCAAGCCACCTTTAGGTGTCTCTTCCAAGTCTTCTTCTCTCAGATATTGGTAAGATCTGGCCTTTCTAGGTTTGTCAGCTTTTTCAGGAGGATCTTCTTTCTCCTCTTTTATTTTCTTCTCTGGTTCCATCCCTTCCATTTTCTCCTCCTCTGCCTCTTCATCTTTCATTTCTTCGTTTTTCTCCTCAAGGCTAGTGGGCTGCAATGGGGAGTCTGGCTGCGACTTCCCATTGGGTGCTGGGAGTCGTGTTGTAGTCGGTGGCAGAGGAATTGACTGAAATTTCTCCTCAATGATAGGATCAAAAACTAACTGCTTACCCTTTTTAGAGGCTGAATTGGTTACTTTGAGAAAGTGCCCAGTAACCATCATATGGGCTGTTAGTTGCTGCAAGGTGTCATGTGAACTACCACATTCCATGCATTTGAGAATTTGAGCCTTGCGTGCCTCAAACTGCCAAGTATAACTGGCACCGTTTTGGTAACCGTATCGATTGTTTGGAGTGACATAAGGATTGGCCACTTTTTGGTCTTTGTGAGACTCTCCCAAGTGTATGCCAGACGAGAAAGACTCCGGCGAGCTCGGGGACATCAAGTCTTGAAATGCTCTTTTTTTGGTTGGGGGTACCAGCTTTGAGGTGAGAGCTGGCATTGGTTCTTTTAGAGGCACTTTCTGATAGTGTTTTGTTTTGATCATATGAACACTGAGGTCTTGCAAGGATTCGAAAGAATGGCCACAGTACATGCATTTAAGAACTTTTTGGGCATCTTCTTTGCCTTCCATCTCCAGCAGAGAACGCTTCCGTGGCTTGGACCACCTCCTGCTGCGATCATCCTCGGTATCCTTATTGTCGTCACGGTAGTGGCCCGTCTCGTTCATGTGCACCGTCAGGCCAACCAACGTGTCATAGGCACCACTACAGTCCTTGCACCTGAACTTGCTGGCACCCGTAAACACAGGGCCATAGAGCTTATTGTTTTGCCTGTAAAGCTGCACGGTACTGAAAAGGCTTGGCTCAGGAAGCAGTTGGTAGGGGGTATGCTGTAGGGTTTTGGCCAACGCTGCCTGGTGCCAGTCATAAGCTAATCCTCCAGAGTTTACACCGGCGCCACTGTTGCTCGACACTGCTCTGGTGTTGGTACTGCCGATGGTAATATTAGTGGTGGCTGAGGCATTGCTAGTGCTACATCTGCTCTTCAGACGGATGTTGCCTGGGCTGTGACTGTTCAGGAAGCCATTACTCCCTTTGTGATTGCTTCCATTGTCATTGCTGGCTGCGTAATCGTTCCCTTGTTTACTTTTTAGCATGTCCATAGCAATGCTGGACCAGGAGGCATCCGAGATCAGGTTTGCATAGACAGTTTTCATTTTGGCCAGACTGTCCTTTAGCAAGACGCCATTGATGGGCTCTGTGCTCTCCGCTTGCTTCTCCTCTACCTTGTCCTGATCAATGAGGGAGGGCGTGGTCTTAAGGTCCACCAGATGATCACTGGTGGTGCTGAGTGGAGAGGCATACCCAGCGTCTGGGTTAGTGCCATTGCTGAGTGGAGAGTTTTGGCAGCTATAACGATCACCTGCATCCTCGTCATCATTGAAAAGATAGTCTGCATCTTCTTGGCCATCCAGGGAAAGGCCGTCATCTTGCAGATGTTCCTCTTCATCGATCTTATCCCCTTTAAACTCGTCCTCAGATCCATAAGCTAGAAAACACAAAAAGAGCGGAAAGTGAATTAGATATCGTTTGTACACAAATTTTTGATACATTAGAATAACACCAAGTATGCATCTACCACCCTTACTATATGAAGGTATCTGCAATAATCCTAAAGAGATTTTTGTCAATTTTCCCAGCAGAGGACACAATTTTGCAATAATAAAGTGACAAACATCCATATCTTGACAATGACATATAGTCCTCTTCACTGCGCTGCCTAATGAAGCTATTGAACACTACAGCTCAGCAAGGGTAGAGAGCAGAGATGAGCCACAGAAATGTTTCCGCTTCGTTTAAAAACTGTACACAAGCAAAATTTTTAAATCATACAAAGAAAAAATCCTCAGCGAAGATGATACTTATTAATCATATAAATGAGATCCGTTACTTCCCAATGCAAATACAGACATTTTTGTCTCTTCACAAATATGCCTAATATGCATATGGGAAATAGGCCTCTCTGATTGCTCTGTTAACGACTCACTTTGGTGCTTCCTTCACAACATATGCTGAATGCTCACAATGTATTAATACGATGAATTTACTGCATATGTGCAAACATTTCAGTGTATAAAAGCCAGAGCAGCAACCAGCTTCCGTGTAGAGTATTTCATTGTCTATTTTGCTGCTGTATAGTGACCACAGATCTGTGCCTGACATTGATTTGTTCTTTTCTTCCAATACGCCACACATACTATGGATTCACAAGTAAGAGATAGTGGAGAGAAATGCCAGCTGCATCAGCCTTGCCAAGCCAAGGTTGGCTGGAGTCAACTTGGCATCGGCTGTGGAAGTCCTCACAGCGTGATGCAAGGAAACGGCCAGTGGACATGACAAGCCGTGTTGTTACTGCCTATGCTCCCAGAGTACTCACAGCTTCAAGTGTGCCATTTTAAAAGAAGTGTGAGAGAGAGAGAGAGAGTTATAGTATTAGTGGAAAATGGCTGCCCACTCCCAGTAACTGTCAACAATCTTCACAAATCATTTGTTTCTAAAATGATTAAATCTGCATTAAAAAAAAAAAATAAATAATCAGATGACCAAAATCAAAATAATAAAGAGATTTAAAGGAATAATTCTCTACAACAGTAGAAAGATGAAAAGGTTTACATATGATCCTGGAACCACATTAAGAGAGAAACATTACAGAGAAGAAGGGAGAGGGAGAACTGGAGGGTTAAATATGCTAAGGCAGCTCCCCCAATCCATTCCTCGTAAGATGCTTGTCTGAGGTGCCAGAATCAGTCTCCAGTGAGGAGGCAGATGTGCTGTCAGCTTCAAACAGCATGTATCTCTCTATCCCATAATCGGAATGGACATAATACCTGATGTTTGTGAGGTGCCAGTTACTGCTGCCTGGGAAAAGCTGGAGGTCCAACAGCTGCAACTCTCAGCATTGTACGTGTGTAAAAGTGTATGTGAGAGAATGTTGAAATGTACAACCTTCCTCTTCTTAATTAAACTATTCCTGTGCTAGTTTTTCTCTGAACTGCAAGCTTGTAATTATATACAGGCTCCGCTGAAAACTGGTCACTAAATTAGAAGATTGTAACCTTTTGCAAATGCAGCTGCACAGCTCTTTCTTTCGACCTGTCTCGTCCTCCCCGTCAAGATGCAGCCCCACTGTATTGAAATAAATGCAAAACCGAACCTATTCAAAATCAATGCGGCGAGAGTAGTTAAAGACAAAGCAGCCAAGCTGACAAAGTGAGAGAAACCTGACAGCACACACACACACACACACACACACACACACACACACACACACACAC
>NW_022280065.1:4260961-4265566 GCF_004355925.1 Anarrhichthys ocellatus | reverse complement strand
CACACACACACACACACACACACACACACACACACACACACACACACGTAGACACCAAAAGCACACTGACACTAAATTCTAGTCTTTCCCTGCCATCCTCCGTATGTTGCCTTGACAGGCATCAGTGTCAGGAGTGTGTCAGTGTCAGCCCGGGGTGTCAGTGTCCACGCAAACAAGCCAGAGAAGAGGTGGGAGGGGGAAGTAACAACAACAAACACAAGTCAGCCATTTTTTTTTTTTCCCCCCAACCCCTCACACGAAGCCTCCTCCTTCACCATCTGTGTCAGAAAAGCTGCGGGTGCCACCGCCGGCTAATAAGGCAATCAGAGATGGAAAAGATGCTGACACGGCGGCTTTCGAGCGTCACTCAGAACAAAAGAGGAAGAGGAGAGGGTGGGAGCGAGGGATAGGGAGGGGATTAAAACGGGGGTGGAGGAGAGAGGAGTGGGGGAAGGTGTCTGTTGTGGTTGTCAGTCAAAAGCGTAAGCCCACTTTGTGCTGTCAGGGAGGATAGGGAAAAGAGGGGAAGTTTTGAAAAGAGAGGAGAAAAGATGTGTTTAGGCCAGCGAACAAGAGGTGTGTGAGAGAGTGTGTGCGCATATTTAACAGAAAAAAACAAAGACAGGGAAACAAGTTGAACTACATCCAACAAACTAAGTACAATCTAAACTAAGTACAAGCCATCTGCGTCTGGAGAGGAGCCTGTCACTATTGTTGTGCTCAGAGTCCAGGATTTCTTGCTGCAGACAGGTGACACCACAGGACAACCCCCCAGTCTCTCTCACACACTCGCACACACACACACACCTGTCCCCCAAACTACATCACTCCCCAAGGCAGGAAGCTGTGTGAGGTCCCCCCCCCCACACACACACACACACACACACACACACACACACACTACACACTACACCTTGCTTTTCATACACATTTGAAAGAACAAATGTGACTAGGTCGAGAAAACAAATTCCTTGCTACCAAAGCACATGTAACACACATGCATGGATCATGCAAACATGTACACACATGCCTGGACTCGGCCTTGATATAGAACCTCAATACTTTCCAACTGAAAATATGTCCATAGCAACGAGTTCCAAAAGTTGGCATTGAATAATCTGGTCAGATTCATAAACTTGCTTTTTCATTCTCTAATTGGATAGTTATTGATTTAAATAATTTGCCACTGAACTTTATTCAAGTAAAGTTTTTGTGGGGCTGCTTTTGTCAAGAAATGTAACATTTGCGTCAAGTTTGGCAACAATTGTAAAATGAAAAAAAAAATAAATAAATAAAAATTTTAATAAATAAATAAATCCTCAAAGTAAAAAAAGAAAATTTGGCATTTCCTCGCCAACATTATCTAAAATGTCAAAACACAGCCCTAACTTGCCTGCGCGCACACAACTGAAATAATTAATAAAACAGCTTTCAATTTAAAGCTACATTAAGTATGACTTTGACTGCCCAATATCACAAAATGTTCAAATACGTTTTTATTACAGCGACAAATCCAGCAACACTTGGTTGGTGTCACTGATGTGGTGTGATGTTGGTGTACTGACCGGTTCTCAGAGATAACACGAGACTGGGTGACATAACTTGAGTATGACTGGGCACTGGGCACTTTTTTCTTTTTACCCCACGTTGTTTTTCATACACACCCACACAAAGCACACACTTTCCCCTCTAAACCTTCTTCATTTATTCATGTTGTCTCTGAGAAGAGGGCAATCCCGGCTCTCATTTGCAGTGCTAATGTCCAATTCCGCCAGCTTTCACCCTGCTGATTTACCCTGCGTAGCCGGGGCGCTGCATTCAGAGCGGGGCGGCCGGCGAGGCTCACACCGTTTAGTGGCCCTTCAAAATGGGAGCTCCGGTGTGGCAGTCTTATTTCTCTCTCCCGTTTCGCTTTGTCACCGGCCCCTCCATTCCCTGCCACTCACCTCTGATGGCTTTGGACAGGCCTGATCAGTGTGTGTCATTGACCTGGACGACGTGCATGAGTGTGTGTGTGTTTCAGCAGAGAGAAAGGCTGTAAATAAAATGACATTATTATTTCCTCTGTCCCATCATGTAGAAAAGCCAATTATGGTAATGCTTAGTATGTCAGGCAATCTCTGTCTCTCTCTGCTCTCCCCCATCCTCTTCATTCTTCCTCTTTTTTTTCTCCTCTCTCCCTCCAGGATAGTCGTGGATGTGGTTTCATAGGACCTGACAGTCTTTGGACTACTCTGCCGACAATGTACACTGAGGCAAACTGGCACAGAGCAACAGTCTCCTCTCAGCTTCAAGACAACTACCCCACTAACGGAGTCTTTTAATAGGATTCTGCATAACAAGTTGCCATCGGAGGAATCATTTCAGATTGTCGAAAGGATTAGAAAGTTGGTTAAATTATAAACTAGAGGATTTCACTTTGTTGCTTGAATTGAGGAGATAGCCGCCCCCCCAACACAGTGCGGAGCTACATCGATAAGTGAAGCCACGATGTATGAGGCATAATTTAACCCGCAGCTTGTGTGACCAGACATGGAAAAAGCCTACCTAACAGCTCCCCTCCGCGGCCCCACCCTCCGCTAACCCACATGGAATAGTCCACCATATGGCACAATAGCTCCAGGGCTTCTTATAGCTTGTGTGTCGTACAAATCCACCTTCTCAGCTTCCACGACTCTTCCGGTTGAAAAAAAAAAAGAAAAAAAAAAAAAAAAACAGCTGGTAAAGTCTGCTCTTCCTGCTGGTAGCAATCTGCAGACATCATTTTGAATTTGATTATATTTTTTTTAACTGTGACTGCAGACTTTGTGTCACTGCTTTGGATTCTTTATAAAATATGAATGAAAAAAAAAAAAATGACCTTTTGTGAAACTTTCGACTGTCCTGAGGGGCTTTCACATATGTTTCCAAGTAATTTGCAATTACTTGAACTCATATTATGCTAATAGCCTTTTTAAATAGGTCACATAGACAGTGCATTTTACCTCTGGCTCAGCTTCATTAGACCACTACCAGTACGATATGTGTACATATGCTCGGTGTGACTGAGTAAGAGCAAACGATAGCTGCTCACAGAACAGACCAACGAATCTGGAGAACTGCAGCCATTTTCTCCTAAAGAGAATGATTTCCAGTTCTTTTCTTGAATTGTTGTGCGAGTTTCTCCTCTTCTTCTTTTTTTCCCTCTTTCCTTTTTTTCCACCCCTGTTTGTTCAGATCTCCCGTGAGCCGGTTTCGACACGCCATGACAGTGACTGTGGTCTATAAATCACCTTTTCCCTGAACTGTCAGTGCCTGCTTGCTCTGAGATGAAACAACAGCCATTAGATCATCGGCGCGGCAGATTCCAGCCTTTTCTACTCTGCTTTTCAGCCAAAAACCCCCCCACGCCCAACAATCGAACATTTTGCTGGTGCTGCACGCACGCGCGCGCGCGCGCGCGCTCACACACACACACACACACACACACACACACATCTGGTTTGTTTTCAGGCAAAGTACAGAATCAGATAATGCATTACTAATGCTAATTAAAGATGATGCGAGTGAAATTTACACAAACCCAATGCCAAGCGCTGATTCAATGTAGGCTGCATCAGACAGATGCCATTTGTTAAACAGATTCTTTTAGAGAAAATATTGTCAGCTTCTTTACCATCCATAAGAAGTTAGCCTTATCTTAAGATTTAAATGTGAGTGTTGTTGTAATCTCTTATAGTTTTACACTTTGCCGAACTACACACATCTTTAATTATTTAAGTTATTTAAGTTGTTCTATTTTGGTTCAATCAAGGGTGGCCGTTACATGACAGAACGTCGTTCTATTTAAATCGGACGAGGACGAATCACGAAACTAAGCAGCTACCAACACAACACAGAGTCCTCGTTTCATAGACGCCGTCTTTTATATTCACCTGCATTGCCCCTGACAGAGGAGCTTCCTCCGACTAAACAACAGCTGCTCCCATCGCCTAGCAACAACCAGTTGATGGATGACCCCAAAGATGGATAATTACCATAAATCACTATGGTTGTGTGGAGAATAGAAGCAGAAAATCATTGTAGGAAAAACAGGCCGAGCCACAGTTTAAACTAGTGTGCCTGGTGTTGAGGCTAACTTTGTCTCTCATGCATTTGCTCAATTATAGTCGGCAGTAGATTCCCCAGTTGGCAAGAACTGGCCGGTGAACCACATCAAAAGTGGCATTGGATTTGTCTATTGGGGTCATTTTGAGCTTTTCTTCAGGAGTGGCCAGTGTTTCAGACTGTATGAATAGGGTCTGTAAAATGAAACCTGATGAAATGACTCACGGGACTAAACCTGTCCTGAAGGAGTAAGGACAAAGAAAACAAAGTGGGCAGAGGAAGGAAGAAAGGAAACGGCGAAGAATGAATGATGGCAACAATGATGAGTTTAGCGCCGCAAAGAAGACAAGGACGGGGGGAGGGGAGGAGGAGAAGAGGCACAAAGGGGAAGTGTGTTTACAGTCTGAACATACGTGTTTATTTATGCACAGTGTGTGTGAGTGAGTGTGTTGGGGGGGACGGAGGTAGTCGGTGAGATACAGAGGAAAAGGAGAGAATAAAAAAAAAAAAAAAAAAAAA
>NW_022280065.1:4258798-4260861 GCF_004355925.1 Anarrhichthys ocellatus | reverse complement strand
CACACACACACACACACACACACACACACACACACACACACACACGAATCTGATCCTTTATTCTCTGAGGGAAGGAGGCACCTTAATGACCTACTTACACTAAAAAAACGACACAGTGAAATTCATCCATGTCTTTGCAAAATTTGTGGTTCTAGGAGCTTGTTGACCGGCTGAACACTTGCAGGGTTAGTCGGTGATCTACCATAACCGTGACCTCTCACAAGCTAGCCAGCCAGGGAAAAGGCTAATGCTAGTCAGTAACAATAGCTCTCGGGGCTTTTCATAATTTCATTTAATAAATAAATAACATTTTGCAACTCTACTGACCGGAGGTTTGCTGTTGGAAGTTTGCTCTTTTTAAAAAGCTAGTGTGACTACTGGGCAGTCTGATTTATGACATAGGGGTGGCGCGCACACACACACACACACACACACACAACCACGTTTTCTCCTCCTTCTGGATCAAAACATTTCATCAGCTCCTCTCTACCCTTATCTACTTCTCGGTAGGACATTCAAAACAAACCACAAACCAGATAAGCAACACAATACTGAACACAAGAATGCAGAGGACCTTGTGAGAACATGACCTCAGAGACAGACAAAGAAATCAGAACTTTAAAAACCATAAAGTCACTTCAGGGAAATTAAATAGAACCGCAAACCCTTCAGGGCAGGAAGCTGCTCAGGACAACCAAACGTCCTCAAACATTTCAGTGCTTTTAACGGCACGTGTCGCCAGGGAAATTCCAGCAATTGTGCGCCATCAAAACGGTTATCCTTTATGCATCCCCACATTTTCTTTTTTTTTCCCCCCCCCATTCTGCCCGCTTAAGTGATGAGTTAGTGCCCAAGTCTGGCGCTCCATTAAACAAAGTTCCACTGTTTCATTTCAACACTAGTTTAGGATTTAAAGCCTGATGAATAGCATAGGGGTGTAACAACAGAAGAAATAACAAAAGCATAAGCTGAACCCGCACCATCGTTTGGAGTGTGTATCTGTGCTGTGTGTGGACCTTTTTTCTCCTTCTCCCTTTCCTGATGACCATGGCAATAAAGTGACAAAAGAAGAAATGATGGGAGGGAGGAGGGATTAGGAGCTGAAAAAAGGTCCCTGGAGAAAGTCAGTAAATTATGTACTGGGCTCTCAAAGTGGACTAGTATCAGTAGCCATCTCAGCCTGATTGCGTCTGTGTGCGACTATGCATGCCTGTGTGTGTGCGACTATGCATGCCTGTGTGTGTGCGACTATGCATGCCTGTGTATGTGTGTGTGTGCGCGACTATGCATGCCTGTATGTGTGTGTGTGTGTGTGTGCGCGTGTGCGTGTGAGAGAGAGAGAGAGAGAGAGAGAGAGAGAGAGAGAACAATGGCTATGAACAGCTTCACAGTCAGAGAGAGAGAGGCAGGAAGAGAGGAAGCAATCCTTCAACAGAGCACAATATCAGACTGCGGACAGACAACTAACGGCTGGAAGGTTCTGGAAAACGAGAGAAGCCTGCCTCCCTCACATTTCAGCTCCAAACGCCGCCTCCCAAAGTGCCCTCCATCTACACTAACACGCACGCACTCTCACACACACACACACACACATAAATGGCACCATAACTCTATATCCGCAATCAATCTGGGCTATGAAGACACATCCATCTCCAGTAATGTTAATGGGAGGGTTTTGGTGGTTGGAAGGGGGTGGAGGACAGGGGTAAAACAGAGGGTATGCGACTGCAGGGCTGACCTCAGAGCAGTGTGAGGTAATACGGGCTGTGTGTGTGTGTGTAATATAGACAGAGTAAATGAATAAAAAGCGAGAAAAGAGCTGCGTGCATTTGAGCGTACGTTTGTGTATTTGTCTGCATGTCAGGGGGTCAGGTGTGTGTTTGTGTGTGCGTGAGTGTGTGTGGGAGAGAGACTGATGGCTGTCAGCTTGCATCTGGCAGAGAAAATAAATTAGGCTTATGAAGACAAATGAACAGGCTATGGAAAGAGTAAACGGGGGTGGAGGGGGATCACGACAGAGAGAGAGAGAGAGAGAGAGAGAGAGAGAGAGAGAGAGAGAGAGA
>NW_022280065.1:4249065-4258788 GCF_004355925.1 Anarrhichthys ocellatus | reverse complement strand
GAGAGAGAGAGAGAGAGAGAGAGAGAGAGAGAGAGAGAGAGAGAGAGCGAGCGCAGGGAAGGAATGAAAAGGAGGGAGACGTAATGAAGGAGAAAAGAAGGATATTGTGAGTACGTGGTGGCATGGATATGAAAGGAAGGAGATGGAGCGCCGTTGCCAACTAAGAGAGAGTTCCTTTCGGCAGCCAGTGACCGTTCATTAAGAAGAACGGGCACACAGACAGGCCTGCTGCTGGCAACAGGAGAAGCTTTGGCATGCGGCTTCTCTGCCTGCAAGGGATACGTATATGTGGGTGTTTGTGTGGGTATGTGCGTTTGTGGGTTAAAGCACGGTAAAAATCAAGAAAATATACTTCTTTGCTTCAGTTGAGCAAGACTCTTCTTTCTTTAAAGACACGCAAACAAAAAGCTTTTAAAGCCACAATGCAGCTTGGATATAATGAGTTATCACTGGGTTTGTATCTGTGCTGGAAGTGCCTCTCAGTGTGTGTTTCCTCTGCCTGTGTGTTTGTGTCGGCGAGTATCCATGTGTGCTCTATCTCCGCAGATTTGTCAGTGTCTATCCCTTGACACACTCCCCTCGTTGCGAGTGGAGGAGAGCTCTCGGGGGGCTTTGTCACGCGGCGGTCTGTTCTTTTCCTGAGGCCTGGCGCCCCTCGTTTGATAAATGACACATGTCATTCTGTCAGCCCCTGCCATCCGGGCTGGGAGGCCCCGAGCTGATGTATGGCCGCCCGGGCTAAAGGAAATCAGAGTGTTTTGGCAGCGCACTGAGAACATGGCCTCTTATAAGGGGTATGCGTCTGTGTGTTTGTGCCTGTCTGTCTGTGATACTGAGTGCATGTTTAATTGTGTGTGTGTGTGTGTGTGTGTGTGTGTGTGTGTGTGTGTGTGTGTGCGCCTATTAGCGAGTGTCTGTGTACATGTGCCCGTGCGTGTGCTTGCTCTCAACCTGTCAGGCGGACGGGCAGAGGGAGACAAATCATCGTCATGGCCGCCCCAGCTGTTCCCCAAATTTGGTGCGAGGAGAGCGAGGGATAAAATCCTGCCGTTTGAGTTTTAAACGACTGATGCTTCCCAGAAACGGGACAGAGTGAGAGGACAAGTGGAGCTGAGCTCGCGCACACACACACACACACACACACACACACACACACAGACACACAGACACACAGACACACAGACACACACACACACACACAGACACACAGACACACACACAGAATCAAAACTCCAATAGGAATCAAGCCAATCCCAGAAGGAAGCGACAGACAGCCGGAGTGGATTTCTTGAAAACAAACATGCGCGTACACACACATAAACACACATGCTTCAGACGTACACATATGTAAACACACGAACACAAACTTTGGACAAGGCATTTGCACCTTAACCAACATAAAAAAAGCAGACAGGCAGGCAAAACAAAACCGCTACCATGTTTAAAGAAGTGTCAGTTATAACAAACGTCGCCAGTATCGTTGGTAACAAAGTCTCAAAAAGGTCCTCACTAAACTATCTCAAGGTCCAGACGATCCTTACAGCTACACAGCAAACATATGCAGAGACAGTTCCCTGGTGGAGGACAGTCCCACCTGGAGGTTGTGAACTCTGTATGACCCTGTTTGATTGGGCCGAACTTCCTCCTCCTCCTCCTCCTCCTCCTTCCCCCCACGGAAAAGAAGCGGGAGAAGGGAAAAAAACAGCGTCATTAAGCTGTGAGTGATGAGTGGCAGCCATGGGTGACATCCTCCCCTCTCTCTTTCTCTCTCCTCCACTATCCAACTGCTTTCACTGTGTGTCTCTCTCTCTCCCTTTTTTTCTTCTCCATTGCCTTGGTACTTTTCTCTCTCGCTTTATTCACCTCTCTCTCTCCATCCCTCAACCCCTCAAGTCATTTCTCTTTCACTCCTCTGTTGCTTTGCCTCCTCTTTTTCCACTCCCTCATCTCTCCCTCCTTCGCCCTCCCTCTTCCCTCCCTGGTTCTTTTTTGTCTGCTGTCACTCTCTTCTTCTCTCCTTTTTTCACCCCTTAATGCCCCTCCTCTCTCTCTCTCTCTCACACACTCTCACACACACACACACACACACACACACAATAGTGCCTCACTCAGTCTTGTCTAGCTCTCTGGCCCCGGTCATGTAGACACTCAGCTCCTCCATACATAATAGATCCCAAATATCCAGAGGAGGGGGTTCACATTATCACCCGCTCAGGATTGTGCCATCAGCACTGCTTCCACAGTGGCTCCACTGTCTGGCACCGCGAGGCCGACTCTAGTTTTAAAATAGTTTTAATGAATATGTGAAAATGTCTCTTTTAACCAACTTCTGTTCAGACAGGCCTGTCCAGTCGTGTGTGTTAATTTCCTGTCCCAAGGAGGGCACTTTGAACGGCTTAGCACAGGTTTTCAGGCTCTTACTGTAGGCGTTCTGAACTTTTATAATTGAACCTCAAAGCACAATGTCACATCTTGTCTTTTTTGGGAAATGGAAGTAAGCTGCAAGTGTCCTGGACAAAAAAAAATAAAAAACAATAAAAAATGCAGCCTTGTAATACATTGTAACACTCCGTCCCTCAGAAAGAAAATACAGAAAACAGGTTCCTTTTTGTATTTAATTCAGATCGCTATAAAACGGGTCAGCATCTATGCACGGAAGTCCAATTTAGAAATGAAATCTAGAGTATCCTTTCTCTGACGGTTATACATCGTGGTGAAGTTACTGGAGGAGAAAGCGGAAGGAGGTAATTGACTGCACTTGATCAACTTGATGTTAATCAGCGCGAGCCATTCTGCTCCTTGATCTTGTTTAGTTAGACCGAGTTTAATTAACCGATCCTGACATGCACATTCTCCCTACTGACAAACGCTGCGCCCCATGCACACCAAGGGAACTTAACGTTACGGATATTGTTCGGTGCTTCCTGTGTAAATAAAGTAACGAGACAAATTAACATGGTTGTTAATTACGCTGTTGTCATTTTACAGCCGGTCCAAACCTTTCCAGGCCTGCAATGCACCTCAAGAGTCTCTTTTTAAAAACGGCGAACTCTAATCATAAACACCGATGCTGCAGCTCCTGTTTCTCACACTGATACGTTGTTTTTGATTAAAGAAAAATTCCAGACAGAGCCCAAAGCTGTTCTTATTCAGACTGAACTATCACAAACAACCTGTTGTTGGGTCTGCCAGAGAACCCTCAAGCAAGCTGCACTCATTTCTTCCCGTTTGTTGGGTAGAAGAATGATTGAACTCATGTTGACCCCGCAACGTAAACTTTAAATCAGTTTGTATACCTCTGCTGTTTTAATACATTATTGTGAAAGTGCATTCATCTGACCCTTTTCACGATGGATATTGTACATGCTGTTATTAATGTGTATTAATGTATATACACATAAATCAAAAAATCCATAATCAAATCAATTGATGGTTTGCCGCCCTATTAGCATATTTTTGGAAAACGTGAAGCATATTTCAAGCTGATGGTTTCTGCCCAGTTTGATGTAAATATTGGACCAGAGTCATCACTTCGAAACTTCCAGTTCAATGTGTATGGCATAACTTTCTCTAGGTCCATTTTGTGTTTCCTCAATCAGCAGTTATTGTTAAAACAGAGATGTTTAAGTACAAGGCTCCAACTATGAGGCAAGAAATGAAGTGACAAACTGAGAAATGGAAAAGAAAACCAGAGTAGTTTTGTTAAAAAAAAAAGAAAAAAAAAAGTACGTCACACCTAGAAATGACTCATACACACTGGGAATGGGCCAAATACACTGTCAGTAATCAACAAGTTGACAGAAATATTGCACAGACCTTCACATAGTTCAAACAGCAAGCGGTACCCAAACTAAAAGGTATCGTCAACGGCACACACAGGTACTACTTAATGGACAAAAATGGAATAGTTAGACACGATCCAGAAGCCTTTCATGGACGACATTTTGCATGAGGGAGCAAACACAGAGAGATGGATAGACATCTTTTAGGGTCCAAAAAAATGCTCTTAGTGGCTATGTACAAGTGGTAAATGAAAGGATTATTTTCAATTTTCTTTTAAAAGTTGTAAATAAAGTAAAAATAGTACTGCAGTCAAAAACTCACTTTAACCAAAGTACAAAAAAACTAAATGTACTCATGATGCAGACCCCCTTCAGTGGTATATATGGATTATTATATAGATTATCACTGATGTGTAAGCATCATTTTAATGGTTCAACCAATCGTATGACATCCAAACAATCTGTAACTTTTAGCAACAAGGGAGGTATGTGTGGAGCCACAGTTCTCTGTAGCTCCTTATCCCGCTACTCTCTAAGCCCGCCCATTTTTTTTAGGGGTCCAATCAAATGCAAAGGATTTGATTTCAAAATCCCTTTTTTGTAACTGTACAGCGTTCAAATATTCCATTTCACGGTACACTCACAGTACATAAGTTAAAAAAACACCCTAACTTCCATTTCACTGGCACTTCAAAAAGGTCTCATGTCTGTACGGTAAATATCAAGTGACAGCCAGTAAGGTGGTTAGCTTAGCTTAGCATTAGGTCTAGAAACAGCTAGCATGGCTCTGTTCAATGGCAACAAAAATCCATCTACGAGCACCTCTCAAGCTCAATAATCAACACGTCATATCTCGTTGGTTTTATGATGAGATAGAGGGAGATGGACCAGAGATAGACAAGTAAACAGGACAACAGTCTCAGACAGGCAGAGACAGGTGATCAGAAACAGATGCTCAGGTGGACAGCGAGTTCCACGGAAAGAGCTGGTTTGCTGTGCAAGGGGCTGAGAGAGTGACACGCTGACAGAGGAGACGTTCGGGTGTACAAGAGACCTCCCGCTGTTCTCTCTGAGACAGACGACTTAGAGGGACGGAGCTGAGCTTATACCCCCCTGTGATTGGCACCGTCTGAGACGACGCGGCGGCTCAGGACAGATTTGGGAGGAACTTTTGGAGGCGGCATGTGGTGTTGTTGAATCGACTGGGATCCGGAGACATTACATCCCTTTTCAACCGCCGTCAAGCAGACAACTGTTAAGTAATTACTTTGTGCAACCCAGAGGAAATTGTGGTCAGTGGGTTTCTTATAAATGTACGAGTCAAACAGAACTGAACAGCACACAATATGCTTTGATTCTTTTCCCGTGCAACATACTTCATCATGGGAATGGAAATATGTGACAGTCATGTGTTTGGACTTCAAAGAAGACACAAGACGTGTGACTGCTTGATGTCGCTGAAATCAAACTATTGCAAAAAAAAAAAAAAAAGAGGCTCTGGAAATGTGAGAACGAGGCCAGCGGGCCTGAAAGGGTATACATATATATTACGCTCTCCTTTTCAGATGTTGAGTTCATGTTCTTGTAACCAGTTCACTGACTCTTGAGCATACAGTGTGAGAGAGAGCGAACGATAGATGAGGGCAAGAGACAGGGAGGAAGATGAAAGAAAATATGAGCAGGGTAGAGGAGAATTGAGTCAGTAAGATAGAGATCGATGACAGATAGGAAGATGAGAAAAGGCTTAGAGGGAGGGAGAGAGAGAGAGAGAGAGAGAGAGAGAGAGAGAGAGAGAGAGAGAGCCAGTAATCCCAAAAAAAGGAGTCGGCTGATATGAAGATGAAGAGGGTGAGGGGAGGGTGGCAGTGACACTAGACCAGGCTGCAGCATGACCTTCCTCCGCGTCCGCTCTTGAGGACAAAGTGTCATCTGTTAACTGTATCCACTCCCAGATGGCTTATCTGCAGTAATCTAGTGTCTAAAAATGATATTCATTGCTTCTAAACACCTTATCAGTTAAAGAAACTCCTTTTGGGGATAGAAATATCCCCCCGACTTTTGTCCACTTGCAGTGACTGTTTGGATATCCTGAGGCCTTTAATCCACGTAATAAAAACAAGTATCTTTCTTTTCATGATATACGATGCTGGTTCTTGCCAACATGCACAACATGCAAAGAAAACGAGGCTCTCTTTAGAGCTATAAAAGGGGGAGAAACAATGTTACCACTAGCTGCTGCTTAGTTTGCATACGTTTGATTAATGTTTATGTACTCCTGATGTTTAAAGGGGGATTATATTGAAAAGACCATCGGCATACAGCTATCATGTACAGAAATATTCCAGCCCATATCCAGCTTTCGCCTTGGCAAACACAAAAAAAAGAAAAAAAAAATACACAAATTCTATTTGTAAGCCTCCAGCCTGCTTTATAGTTGGGTGTGAAGAATTGATGTAACTCTCCATTACAAAGTTTTCATTTTCCTGCTCTGAACTTTAATGGAATTTCTGCTGAGATACAATATTCAGCCAAAAGGTATATTGCAGTAGTTAGTGCCTTGAAATGACTTATTTCTCTTCACGAGATAGTTTCTACATATTGCTAGCCTCTTTAACTTTAAATAAAAGCATTGCCTCCAACACGGCTCTCAACATGGCGACTGCTTAGCTGGCAGCAAAAGTTACAAAAGTGCATGCGCTGATCACAACACACAGAGGGAGAAAGACTTAGTTCTCTGCTCAGCTAGACATTGCTCTGCTATGTCTTTACGTGGCAAACACTGGTTTGCTGCTGTATTATTGCTCTGAATCCCATATAGAGAGAACTGTTAAAGAATTAAAAAGTAAATGGAAAGTTGACATTGTTAAAACTAGGGATGCCCTGATCCAACTTTCTCCTCTCCCGATACCATTGATGAGCAAACTGTTTCGTGTGGATTTGTCACGTCTGGCCGACAACTGATCTGCTTATTTAAGTCAGTATAGTAGGTTACAATGCCAATTGGATTGGTGCTTCTGTAGCTAAAACGGGATTCGTTTGTTTTTATTCCGGAGCCTATGAAGTTGTCTTTAAGCAACAAGCTGACAAGTAGGTGGTTTATAAATAATATGAAATAGTTTGCAGGTTTCTTTTGTTGGGATTATGGGAAGTTAACAGGATGCGTACAAGAGTAAAGTGCTTCAAATCATCACGCTAGAAAAGCATGAATTACACGTAGAATACCTCCACCAGAGAGCTACGCATTGAGATACATTCTGTATTACTGTGGCAGTCACATGACACTTTAGTGGTGAAAGTGGTTTCTGTAGCCAGACTTGGTACAACTTAATACACCCTAATTTAACTGTCGATAAAGATAATGAATTACATTGTTCTTCATTGTAAAATATATAATAAAGAATGAAATATGCGTTTCCTTTTCGTCCCTCCATGTGTACTCAGCTCCAAGGATGGCCCCAGCAAAGCAAGTGCGGTGCTCTGCAGTATAACACAGGCGCATGTAATCAGCGGCTAATAACACGAGGGGAGTCGCTGCCCCACAGTAAATCAATGGGCAAAATAATTGCTAATACACTGGTTATCGATTAGCGTGCCCGCCATGCTCTCATTTTCTGGGGCGACCGCGGCTAAGCGCTAAAGCAGTGACAAGGGTAAAGTGTTATTTCTCAAAAAGGCACAGAGACAGACAGCTGGGCAGGGGGGAAAAAATGACTGCAGGGCCTCGGCAGTAATTCTTAATTGACACCTGTCAGAGCAATGGCAGCCGTCACAGCTGCTGCAGGAGAACGTCTACCCAAGTCCTGTTCATCTGTCACTTTTAATACCTTTTCTTCACAGCACCCTTCTTTCTCTCCTTGTGTTGTCTTCTTCCTCTCACCCACACCCTCTCGTACCCATCCATGCTTCAACCCAGATGTTCAAGGCTGGTTAACAGAAGCAGCGCAACTTCCGGGCTGGGTCGTGTACGGCCTCCGGTGGCAGCTCACTTACCTCAACACTGTTATTTTTATGTGTGCTTTTGTGGATCAAAGGCAGGTTTTCATACTTAGCTTAACTGGCTGAGCTCCTGACCCAAGTATCAGCAAGAGATTCAATATAAAGGAGGTCTGAGAGTAATTCAAACCTCCCTGCGCCGGCTATGGTGGCCATGTATCTCCAGCTTTATCTCTAGTATGATAACCACGATTACCGCAACAGGCGCCGCCTCTGTGGCAATTGCTAAAACATCAAGTGTAGCACTAAAAAATAAAAAAAAAAATTTAAAAAAATTGATGGTGAGTAATTCCACCCAGGGAAAATGCAGAGACTTTTTGCCTTTGGACGAATTAGATCACAGCACACCAACAATGGATAACTCCGTCTCTCCAATAGTGGCGTCTGTCTGGCGTATAAGGCATCAATCATGCAGGGACACACACGATACATACAGATACACTGGTGTAACATTACACTGAAATTCAGGACTAAAACCATAAAGTGGATTTATGCGAAAGTACTTAGATGACAGACACAGATATAAAACGGCTGTATTGCAAAGGAAACATGGGAAAACAACAGAAAACACACTCCAGACTGGAGGCTTCCCTGAGGACACACTGACCTCTGAGTGTACCATGGACCTCCTGTCTCCTATGCCTTAAATCATCGCTTCCCATTTTTTATCCTTCTTTTTTTTCTTTTTCCCCACTCTTAGCCTAATTCGCCGTGTCTTGCCTTGTCTGAGTCTTAAACAGCTTGAATTATTAGAAAACTGTCAGATAAATGTTTGTGTGACGGAGCAAACGCAGCCTCTTTGGATGTTTGGTTGCCCACAATCCCTTGCTGCATCAAGGCAAATCTAATAACTGGAACTTTCATTTTCTTAACATGTGGGCAATTAAGAACTGGCCATGTTAAATCTCTATATGGAGCAATTATTAGTTGAATAATCGATAAGTCGATCATCAGAAAATTAATCAGCAACTATTTTGATAATTAAATAATTGTTTTAGTGTGACTCAAGAGTAATGATTTCTACATCATACATGTACAAAACAAGACATCTAAATATGTCACCTGACACACAGTCACATATGGTTGGATACAAGTGTGAAATAGTTTTCCGCCAGTGTAAACGTATAAAGCATTCAAACGAATATATTTCATAAACCCTGCCTGTGATTTCACCTCTTTTCCTTTCACTGAATTTTACTCAAAAATAAGCAACCGGTGGCCTAAACCCCTCAAGGATTAATCATGTGGATGATTTCATTCTTGTTATAATTCCCGTTTTTATTTTTCCAACCCCACTGCAGATTGTGGCTGTTGTTGTGCAGCTGTTCCGAATCAAAGCCAAGAACATCTTTGTGACTGGAAAACACACTCACTGAAAGTCAGAGACAATAAATACACGCAGGATGTGTTCAAGAGTGAGGGTGCTAGAGCGAGTTTCATTCCTTGTTTTCTTTACTTCTTTGTAAAGTCTCCTTGTGTCGCACTTGAGTGAAAATCCAGGCTTTCCTGCTTCCTCTGAACCTCATTAAGCTGTGGGATAGTTTTACCTCGCTGCTGCTGCGGCGCTGAATGCCTTCACATCGTCACCCTGCTGCTGCCGGAGCCTAATTCCCACATATTTTCAATCCGGCCCTCTCTTTTCCATAAGAGCAGTCATCGATCTTCATTTGTCACTTAACCTCCACGAAGATGAGGACATAGAGTGTAGTTGTGCGAGTGTGCGCATTAGCGTGCGTCTTTGATTTCCTGAAGGCCTGCTGGCTGTGACACCACATGCAAATGAAAGTGCGGGTGTAGCGGAGTGTGGGATAGCAAATATATCCACCGACTCCTTCAGTCAATGTCACCTGTTAATGGCACTTTACATACACTGCCTTATCACAGGATCACAATGTTTCTCTCACACACACACACACACACACACACACACACACACACACACACACAC
>NW_022280065.1:4246172-4249055 GCF_004355925.1 Anarrhichthys ocellatus | reverse complement strand
ACACACACACACACACACACACACACACACACACACACACACACACAGTTTTCATCTACAGACTTTTCACTTCAAATAACAATTTTTTTTCGCACAGCGCAGCTTCAGCTCCTGACAAATGTCATTAAATACTTTATCAGAAAAATCCCGATAAAACCAACACCAGGTTCCAAGGCGACGGGGTTCTTAGTCGACAGGTGCCGTGAGCTAAACTTCTGTAGAGTAAATACAATGCAAAGGAACAACAACAAAATGTACTGATGCTGCTCGGCTTAGGACTTTGTTCCTTTTCTGTCAAACAAGCCCAAAAGCAGTTAGCAGAAAGGTCAGAGGAGAGGTATTGACAACATATTTCACATTCAATGGAAGCCACCCATATTCAGCTAGTCTTCCACTATGACAAACTACTCACACTGCATATACGGCATGTCTTACGTACAGTGCCAGTTAATGTACTAAACATAAGCTTACATCCAGACTTGAGGCTACGACCGCTCATAACCTCATCAGCGGCGTGTTTGTGTCCAGCGCGGGTGTCGGCTTCACGAGTCCCACGTTTTGATTCCTCACGTCACACACACTGCAGGCAAACTCTGCTGTTAAGTGTACACTGGAACGACTGGGGGGGCGGGTGTATGAGAAGTGGCTAACGCCGAGTTGATTATATCAAGGCAGCTTGCAGACTTGACACCTTGCTGAATTTGTAAGCATTAATCGGTGGGGCCCTGTCACTGATCCGTCAGCTACCTGGATAATTAGGGAGCGTGGCTAACGACGCCGTCGGGAAAGAAGGGAAGCTCAACTTCTCCCCCCACTCACAAGTCATAATTAAGAGACTCCTTTTTGCATTGAGGTAGCGATAGCAGCAGTAAAAGGAGGGGGGGGGGGGGGGATCTCTTTAGGCAGCCGCTGATGTCAGTGGAGAGGCTCATAAGGCGAGGCACTGCTCGGTGTGTACCTCATTGTGGCTTCAATCTGGACAAATGTTGCAGAGCGCTTTAATTAAACCTGCTGAGCTAAGCTATACAGACAGATCATTAAAATGTAGCGCTGAAGTCCGTTTATTGGAGACACTGAATCACACGTATTAAAGAAATTAACAGCATCCACGGCCCCCCCGACTGCAACCGGAATGCTTGATTTATGTTTAGAGCGCTAAACTTTTTTTAATTAGCGGCATCGGTGTGTGTGTGTGTGAGCGGCCCAAACCCAGCCAGTTGCCTAACATTTCTATCAAGAGAGGAGACAAAGGCAAACTAATTACGGTCTTCAGCTGGGAAGGAACACATTTCCACATGGTCATGTTTAACAGTATCACAGCGTGTCACTTTCTCTGCCTTCATGGCCTGCGCTAATTCTGTCAGTGTAGAAACGGCTCTCTCTGCCGTCAGTGGAGATAAGAATCCAGCACAGGATCAAACATTTCTGAACTTAAATACCCAAGAGTGAAAAGAAACCGAGTGTATTTCAGATTCCCTGCTTAATTCAACCTGAGAACAGTGAGTTCTAGTAAGTCTATGCACTCTTATGGAGCGGTGTGCTGATCCATCCCCTTGTGGATTGGTCACCCACAGTTTGCCCCGCCTCTTCCTCTGTGCCAGTAAAACTAAATGTTTGTGCAGGATAGGTAATCAAAAAATTGCATTTTCTTTGGCAGGTAGACCTTTTTAACTCCTCTGGAATAAATTCAACACAAAGTCAAACTGTAATCAGACTGACGCGTTGAATGATTAGTTGACAGATTCATTACTCGGAGTGACGCGTTTGATTTAAGATATTGTAGCAGGCAAACTAAGAGCGAGAGTGCAGCAATGCCATTGATTTCCCAACAACGATCAAAACTGTGACCTCAGTATCAAGGCAAATACAGAATTATGGCTTCTTTGTATACAATATGAAGTAAACTAATTACTGGTTTATCTAGCTGCAAATGCATGTTGCCATATGTAAACATGCTAATGCCACTGGTGCAAGCAGCCTGATATCATGCACATGTTTTCTAAGAACAGCAGTACAAATATGTGCTGATTACAGCAGTTACAACTGTTTTGGATTAATAGATTAGCCTATAAAACATACAATTTAGAAAAACGACTTTTCAAAGTTCCGCATCCCAAGGTAACGTCTTCAAATTGTTTATTTAATAGAAATTTTTAACACTAAAGCTGCATAATCCTCACATCTGATAAGCTAGAACACAATAATGTCTTTGCGGGATATGTTATGTAAACAATACATTTATAACCAAAACTGTTGCAGATACATTTTCTGTGGATTGACTAATAATTTCAGCACTAACTTTGCACAAAGGCATTCCCAGTGCAATAACATTAGTTGTACACCTTGTTGTTGCCTTAACCTGGAATGGTCAACATGAGGTAAACAAAGAAAATTCATCACAGAAAGAGAGAAACAAAACCTCGCTTGAAGACACAGTCCCAACGCTGCTGATGTCTTTTTTTATACTTCACCTCCCACTACATTTGAATTCTCATTATAATTAGCTTACAAGATTTTACTGCATTGTTTACCTCGAGGTCCTGTGAGAAATACCTCGCAACACAACAGCACTTCAGTGAGGAGGAAAAAAAAAAGAAAAAAAAAAAAAAAAAAACAGGAAATGACAACAAATGACTGCAGCAAAAGTCTCTGCTGCTCAAATTGCACTGCACTGAACTCAACTGCCAAAACTAACAGATGCAGTAATGTGGTTCCAAATGAAAGAACACTGATGTATTGTCACTGGTCATAAACTAGATAGGGTACAGCGCCATTACAGGGTCTAAAATCATCACTGTGACTGATGAAACAGAGCCCATTTAAAATGGCATACAAATCTCTCTCTCTCTCTCTCTCTCTCTCTCTCTCTCTCTCTCTCTCTCT
>NW_022280065.1:4229946-4246162 GCF_004355925.1 Anarrhichthys ocellatus | reverse complement strand
CTCTCTCTCTCTCTCTCTCTCTCTCTCTCTCTCTCTCTCTCTCTCTCAGGTTGTGGAAATATCTGGTAATGCATTGTAAAAATAGCCTGTGTTTAAAGGTGTGTACACAATTTCACAGAGGGAACCGTCTCCAACACACACTTCAGTAGAGGTGTTCGAGTTTTTAGATTGACCATATGTCATGCACTGGAAATAAGTTGGGATTAACCATTACTGCCTGTGATGTATGCGTCTGTCACAAAAGCAGACAATAAAATCAATATTCAAAAAGCTGAGCCTGAATGGGGGGGGGGGGCCCTTCACAGCTCAGGCCGAGGGACCAGAAGAAGAGGCTGGAAAAACAGGAAAACACTTTCTGTTTCATGCTCTCTTTTGGGGATTTCACCACTGTTTGTGGCAGAGGTATAAGCCGACACCGTTCACTCTCAGGCTTGTTCTTCAAACACATTTCCCTCGATCCATCACCAAAGCCTGGCGTCAATTAGAAATTACAGCCCCACCGAGTTCAAAGTCTTTCTGTCACAACCTTGATTAAGTCTGCTTAACCTCACATTTCCACCGCCCTGCTTAACATTCTACAGCTGTTTTATTCGGCTTTGGTCATTACTGCACCAACTTCAAAGGCTCCTCTTTTCCCCCCCCGTCATTTGAAAATGCATGTCAATCACACACACATCGCCCAGGGACATCAAATGGATTCAGGCAAACATGCGATTCCCTCTCAGAACAGTTCACGTCTGGTCAACTTAACGACAACATGGAGACACGACTGTCAGGGGGAGATATGTGGGGAGCTGAAAAAGAGACTGTGGCATTGAATTTCTCTGAAAATGTGTAATTATTTACTTTGGTTAAGGCCCTTTTATTCTGAAGAGAAAAAGCAAGTTAAATACAAATGAGTGCCTAACTTTAAACTCTGTGCTTATTATTACAGATGCTCGTCTGAAACGCACTTTAAAACGTTTTATTTAATACTACGCAAGTTTGTGGTACCATACAGTGATTTTAGCCTTCTAATGTTTAGGTGTATGTAACGTTGCTGCTGCATCCTGCCCCTTAAACATTTACGGCAGATTTACAACACTTCCTTTTCCTAAGAGATAAACACAGAGGTCAGGTCAAGAGCTTGAAGTGACCATTAGAGGTAACCTCCCCACTTCACCCTGCAGTGTTTTTGGGGGGCTATTCCTGTAGGAGATGCCTCTCTGTGATCTCGCTACGCCCCAGCACCCCTCCTCCCCTCCTCCCTTGTTCCCTCCCCCTTGGGTATTAATCGCAAAGTATTTATCCCGCTTGAGAACTTTTCTTTCAATTTGTCTTTTCTTTGCTCCTCGGCGGGGGCAAAAAGTTATCCTTTGAGGGAGTCCAGCTGCCGGGGCGCATGCGCCTCTCTCTCCCTCTCTCTCTCTCTCTGGCGAGTGATTTACTGATGTTTATCAGGAATGAATAGATCAAAGGCAGTCGCATGACAGGCGATCAATCAAGCATCAAATCAAGGATGGCAATCCCAGAGCGGAACTGAAAATATGCCACTTTTCTTTCTCTTTCTTGCTTTTCTCTCTTTTTTTTTTGACTGCCACCAACACATCAAAATCACGTTAGCCTGTTAAAAAAAAAAAAAAAAAAAGAGATAAGATGATCTTTGTTTGTTTGGAGAACTTGGATGCTGGAAACCTAGTGGAGGATCCGCTTTCAAAGCGTTGGAACTGAAGTGCAGCTGAGCGCATTCATTCCTTCAAGAGGCGCAGAATGGGCATCGAGGCATGGCTGCGTAGAAGAAAGAACGCTGTGCGCCAGTCAAAACACGCCTTAGATTAGGAGAAATAAAAGGTATTGTGGGGGCTGATGAGAGATTCGGATTTGCTCTCTACACCGAATGCTCGCACCGCCTCGAGTCTGCTAGCCCTGTATCGTGTCCTGCATGAGGCACAACAACGGCGGAGTAAACTTGTCCGCATACCGAGCGTGATTCCTGGCTGTTTTGTCGTGACTGTGAGAATAAAGTGCGTGTGTTTCTGTTTGTTTCTGGCGAGCCGGGGCTTACCTGCTGACCGCCGCGGCGCTTGCTGCTTTCTCCTCGGCATGCTGCTGCGAGACTTTCCGCTTGACTTTTCATGCAGAGATCAAAACAGCGGACGAGCTGGAGAGGAAACCCAAAGTGAGGAAAAGCAAAGCCAGCGGCGCTTCCTCGGTTCTTCAGCGGGGATGTTAGAAATAAAGTGTAGATCCCTCGCAGGGGGGCGAAGAAGTCTCTGTTTTGTCGGTGCGAGGCGAGGTTTAATCTCTACTGGTCATTGTTTGTAATCGGTGTGTCCGGTGAGAAAACGAAGAATACAAATCATTTAAAGCACAAAAAAGGGGGGCTCGTCCGTTAACTTCTGCCGATCGCAGAAACTCATCGCGGGCTGGGTCGGTGGAAGAAAAAAAACAAAAACTGGCGGAAAGCTCCGTGCGGATCTCAAGTCTATCGAGGGCGGATATGGACAGCTACCGGAGCTCCTCGCCGCGTTCCCATCAAAAAAAGAGGTTTACACCCCCTCACTGGACTAATTCGTACCTCTGTTCACAGCAAAAAGTGAAGAAAAACCGGAGCTCCCCTTCTGGCGTTTTAACTCACTCGGCGGCGGAGAGCACACTGCGCTGTGGTGTTTCGCTCCGTCCGTCCGTCCGGGTGCCAGCTCCGAGCACCGGTCCACAACCTCCGCTAGTCTTCGGGAGGAAATCAGGAAAAGGGGAGAGGAAAGAGTGACACGTTAGCCGGGCTGTGTGTCAATCAGTCAAGTGTGTGTGTGTGTGTGTGTGTGTGTGCGTGTGCAGCAGCAATCAGCTCACACACCCCGTCTCCTTGAAAACAGCCTCTGGATAAAGAAATACTCACATATACGCGTGTCCGTCCCGATTGTCAACATGGACACTTGACGAATTTCTCAGAAAGTCAACACCAAAACAACGAGCGGGGCCCGCCCTCCGAGCCGCAGACCGTGCGCGTACTGCCGCTATTGTGTCGCGCTTTTGTATTTAGCGTTATTTGTTCTAAAAAGCGCAACGAGCGTCCCCCGGATATTCTCCGCAGTGAAATGTGCGCACGTTTGGTGATGCGCGGTGCGTTCAGACAGCTCTCTCCACACTGACAGACAAGACACATCCAGCTGCCTTTCCGGGCCTCTCCTTTACTCCACCCCTCCACAAGCGTCACCCTGACAGGCAGAGCCCACCTGTCAATCTCAGCCTCTAATTGTTCACTGGGATGGCTTTCAGTCCAACGCCTTTCCGTCTCCGCACGCACATAAATGCGCGCGCGCACAGGATACACAGGAGATTTGTAAACTTGCGCTTTAGCAACAGAATGAGAGCTGCCTTCAAAAAAAGTTGACGTGCAGCCTGTGTGTGTGTGTGTGTGTGTGTGTGTGTGTGTGTGTGTGAGAGAGAAGGATTTCTAAAAATCTAAATCAGATTTGGTTTAATAGTCACTGCTGCTACAGTACCGATATATTATGAGCCGAGGACTGCAATGTTGTCATCGACAACACGAATCCATCGTTTTAATATGCAAATACAAATAAAATCTCCATAAAAAATCGCTAAAAAGCAGCAATAAATCTATTAGACATTGTTGATCCGACACAAGGAGGATACTCTTTCTACAAGCACAGCAGAATCAGGCCTGTCTGATTATTGGGATTATAAACCTGAAACATCAATCACTAATAATTCATGTAAACAGTGGGACTTGGAATCTGTGGCGACAAAAAAAAAAACTGCCGTCAAGAAACAACTTCCGCAAATGACATATCTTCTATATTCTTTGAATAAAACATATACTTTTACGACACTCTGCTGACTTTTTTCTCTCCGTCGACCACAAAATGTAAGAAAAATGAGTTTGTTTTTACTCTCTCAGACATCCTTAAGTGTGCAGTGCAGATCAGCTCTCAGCTCTGCTCCAAAGTAAAAAAATGTGGAGATTTTCAGTGACCTCTTTAGCGGGACAAAGGAGGCTGCAGATCGATTCGTTACACCTTTTTTTTTTTTTAGTGCGGCTTGTGGTGAAGGGGAGGGGCTCTGAATCCACAAGAGGCTCCATTAATAGCATACACTCGGTCCTAACTATTATCCACCATAAAGTGTTTATAAAGAGCACACAAGTAGGCTAATGTTATCTCAAACGAGACGGCGTGATTTAGTGCTGGAGAGGATGGAGGAGAAGAGAGAAGGGAACGAAGTCTAAAGTTTGAGTGATATAATCACAAATAACGTGGATGGCACGAGAGCTGGCTCTGGATGCGCTCCTCTTCCGTCTGCGGGCAGCTGTAGGACTTTAGGACACTATATTCATCCGGCTACACCGGCTTCGGTCCGAGGTGCGACCGTTAGGTTTGGACCAGATCATTGACAAGACACTGGAATACGAACTCTCTGCAAACTGTCCAGGTTGAACTGATTCTGGTGAGTTTCTGAATTTTAACCTCTCCAACCTCACCTTCTTCTTCTTCTTCTTCTTCCAGTGAACAGGTAATAAACAGCCGTGTGTCTCCTCCTCATTACGCACAGCAGTGAGGCTCCTCGGAAGATTTCTGCGTCTAAACGCTCGGTATTTCTGAGCACCACTGCCTGTCTGCGAAAAAACTGATCATCTGTGCAGAGAGGATGTCTGAGGTCGCCTATTATGTGCTAAAAGAAACACCAAGTACCGCCCCAACATCTGTCTATCGCTGTCTGTCAAAGCGGCCTGCCCGCTGATTGATGGAGACGACTTACGTCACTGTTTTCACGCTCAAGTCTGCACACAGACAGAGAGACAGACAGACAGACAGGAGAGCTGCAGTTCACAAATGATTGTTCCTCGTCTTGGGGATGTTTTACACACATTTAAAATGTCTGTCCACTTATTCAGACTGATCACATTTAAGAATCAATTACAAACACAAATCACATTGAAAACCTGATCATATATTAACAAGACAACGAAGTCAAATTATATTTGAATTATTTTATTCTGCAGCCAGTGTTGGCTCACTTAAAATAATTACAAATACTGTTGTTGTATTTGTAAAATGCTTGAATTTGCTTTTCTCTGAGTCGAGTGCGACTGTGCAGTGCAGGACTGTGTTATCACTGCAGCATACCTCATCCCTGAAACAAAAACATTAAAGGTTGGGCTGCAAATACATCAGCAATGCAGATGTGAACTGCTTCACGGCCCCCGAGTGAGGTTTTTCATTACACTATTTATTTTACTATTTTTTGTGATACTGAGAACTATTAAAATAGAATGAGAAAAACAGAATGTTTGATCCTTCATTTGAATGAAACCATTCTCTGCTTTTAAACTATTTGCAACATTGAGTGCTCATTAAGATACGGCTTATAAAATGTTGAGGTCAGTGACTAAAACCTGAGAATAAAATGAACCCAACTTCTGTCACAATACACAATAAAAGCTAGACTATACAGTCTAGTAATTCTTTTTGTGTGTGATAGTTTAGTGAGTGAGGTATCTCCTCTTGCTCTAGGGAGCAGAGGCTCAGCAGAGAAGCTTATGCATGATCTGATCCCGGGCCAGCAGGGGGGGACATGTGGTTCAAGAGGCAGGGTGGTAACCACTACTGCATTGAAATGTCTGTCCATGTGCAGGAATTATTCAAATTTTCACGTTACAATCACAACGTTTTTCTCTGTCTTTGTACTACATTTCTCTTACATCATCCTTCTCTTTTTATAATGTCTTGCTTGTTTTTATTCAGTTTCTTTAGACAGCATATGTACAACTACTGTGAAAGTTCATTTTTTTTACATCAGTGTCATTTTATGTAAATATGTGGTGATAAGTTGGGCTTTCATTTGATAAGAATTTCCATTAAATTGCACCGCTTCTCCCTGAAAGTCACAGATAATATGTTAACTTTACAGCCGAGATAAAAAAAAATGATAACCTTTGACATACTCTATGTGTTCCAAGTACATTGACAATTTCAGATATTTACGTATTTTCCACAACAGAAAGCCACACACGATCAGGACATCATGATCCAAATTGCTTGCCACAGTAGTTATTCTACTCGTGACGCAACCCCCCGTCCCCCACCCATCCATGAGCATGAATGACAAAAGCCGAATGCACAAACACTTGTTTCCCACCACCCCCAACTTGTATACATGAAGCCTCTCTTCCACATACTGTGGCACGGTGACAGCGCGATGACATGCCATCCTGTTTCCTTTTCTTGTGTGTGATGAAACTCCCTCAGAGCTGGTGAGAACATCCGTGTAGTTGTCATGTATATTTTACATACATTATGCTCTACTTTCTTTTGTCTCTTTTTTTTTTTTCTTCTAGGTCTGACGTGACCATCGACGAAGCTGTTTATGAGATCTACTGGATAATGCTGCAAAGGAGTTCTGCTAGTTGTCAAATGAGGTGAGGGACCTTTTTGGATCTTAAACTCAACTAACAAAAATACTTTTTCTAATGGAAATACTGTAACTTTAAATACAGTGTGGTTCCCAAAAAAATTAAAAATATTGGGAATGATATGCCACCGATACACATTTACTCATAAATACGTGATTCAATAACATCCTAAGTTTTAAGTGTGAGAAACATTGTGAGTAATACATTTGTGTCAAATATAAATGTCACCTGTAACGCACCTTTCAGCACATTTTTCACATGAAAGACAATTCCTACTGAGCTATAATTTCATTTCTTTTTTTGTATGCCACCTAACAATTCTGAAAATTATTTGTAAAATCTAATGATTAGTTTAAAAAAAACCCAAAATAAAACCAATAAAATCAAAGTCATGCCTTGAGGTTTGTGTGTTGACATTTTGTGATGCTTAAACAAGTCGTGGTGAGCTGCTTGCCGGTCAAACATGAGACACACAAAATGTGCAACTTTAAAAATTTCCAGAACCAATACAACTGTAAATATTACCTTCTCTCGTCCCCTTTGTCTTTTCTATTCTACATCATCTTTACTATCATCTATAACCTTCTCCTCCCCTTGTTTTATCATCATCATCACTGCCACAGAGAGCATCACATGACCCCATAAATTAAAAATAACTATACACTCAAATGATATAAAACGTCAGAGACACCCACTGTAGCATGACTTCATTATTTTGACACCAATCAACAAGCTGAAAACAGTTGCAGTGGAACTGTCTGCCATGCAGCAAAGGGAAGTTCTTCTATTGACAAAGTATAGAGCATAGAGATGTATGAATATGATCTTTTACATTTCTGATTTCTCAACAGGTTGTATTCGGTGAAAGCGATGCATTTCAGTTAAATTCAAAAGATAGTTTTCGAATTATCTTGGCAAGAGCAAAGTACATCAACAAAAATGGCCATGACGCAAACCGAGAATTCACTGTCTACCTCTTAATGTTCATTAATAATTGATGTTGTATTGCAGATTTTGGCCTGTGGCTAACCATTTTGCAGCCATAAACCTCTGATGTCAAAAGGTTTGGGCTCCTCTGGCGTGCAAGTACCGCAAATTGGCTGTCAGGGGTCCAATGTGGTGCTTAACGTCTCTGTGATGTGTGTTTTGACGAACCTCTTATATCTCGATGCTAGTTGTATAAAGATCTGCCACAGCAGCGCCGGACGTCAAAACTTATTCTTGGTGGACTGAAATAGAGTGGAAATCATTTCTCTCTGTGCCATTCAAATAAGTTAACAGTTGGAATGACGAAGGCTTACAGCTTATGATAATGCCCCTCTTCATAATCTTGAGTAATCTTCAATCAATGATGGGTCCTATCAGATTCCAGACACTCATTGACAGTCTGAATATAAGAATATATAATAAAAAATTAATAAAGAAGAGGCTCTAACTTTGACATGAGCTATATCTCCACATCTATCTGATAAGACTGCATAATTAAAATGCCAAGTGTGAGTATGGAGAGAGAGAGAGAGAGAGACAGAGGTTTTGATATTTTATAGAGATTTACTTTTCCACGACTTCTTTAATGTGTAGACTTAAAAAACGATATGTTGCTGTAGTTTTGACAATGCAATTAAAGGTTTGTAATCCCTGCCTGAGCTTTTTTTTTCTGATTTTGTCAGTTTGGACGAGGAATGTGATGAAATGCTGTGCCGCGGTGACAGATGCAGGTTTATTAAAGGATCCCAGTCTCGCAGGGTTTCGAGGTGTTATTTTATAGCAACAAGAAAGCTGAAAGGAGAGGAAGCAACTTCAGCTTGTTTACATGAACTATGGAATAATCGTTCAGCAGAATCCACACAGAGGTTCAGAAAGCAGTTATTTGTTCCTTCTTTTAAACGATGCGCTACATTACATAGCACCACAGGCCCCAACTTCATCTGAGATTTCCTGCTTCCTTGAAACAACTCTGCAAAAAACAGTCCTTCCTAACTCGGCTAAAGAAAGTGACATATTCTACTTTTCAAAACACCAGCCTTTCTGACACGTACACTCTCCTTCCCTTCCCTTTTGTTTTCTTTGACACGTGCACTCCAATTAGCATTTTTCAGCCATTACGGAGGACAGAGAAGCAGCCAAATGTTGGTCTCAGCAAGCTCCTTTTCCGTCAAGACTCCTTGAGCCCTTGTGAGAAAAAAGATAACCCCAACAACGTTCAGACGGACTCAATATGATCCTCAATGTTAACATGATCTTCCTCACATAACAATTACCAATATCTTTGTCTGGGGGAAACGAATGTGACAAAGCAACCACCCGCATTTATGAGAGCAGTTTTCAGTCTGCATTTGGAGCAATTAAAATGATTAAAATGACTTTTGATGATCGAACATATGCAATAAGGATTATTTTCTTTCTCAGGGACATCCTTTAAATCAGTAAAACATTTTGTAAATATTTCCACTTCTTACTGGAGATAGAGGAATGCGTTTCCATACACATGACTTCTCAATATGTCTCTTCATCCTAATCTTCAGCTTTACTCCAAAATGTATGTATGTGAATCTCAAACTGCACAGATATCTTGCTGCAGGCTGCAAAACCAGTGACTGCTGCTGGTGCGCTTTACATTAAGGGATAAAACGCTCTTAAAAAGGTGCTATTCTGACATTAAAATGACTTGTGTGCCCAGCGCCTGTCGATCCGTGCAGTTTGAGGCATATATTTATGAATAGGAACCTTTAATTAGGGCTTGTGTTTCCTCCCTAGTCACATTGAGGGATGGTCTTCGCCGACATTCATTAATGATAATCACCAAGAGCGATGGCATAGCTACAGGCCAAGTCTCAGGGGACCCGACACTTGAAAAGAAGCATTAAATTACACAGAGGGACTCTTTAATTGCAAAAAGGAAAATATATAGCCATCATTGTTAAATATGATCTTTTGCAAGCCTTTACTGGTTCAAGGATTTGTCTAAGGGTTTCTTATCCTCCGACTCTTTCAAAGGAATCTGGAGCCACGTTTCTGCGATAACACACCAGCTTTTTCAAAAACACTTATTTTTACCCCTCTCGGTTTTTCCTTCTTTTTTTTTGCGAACCAAGCAGAAGCTGAATTTATGACCATTTTACACATTTGCATTTTGTTGTAAATTCCGATTTGACATGGAATTCAAACGCTAGTCGCATATCAAACTGTTTAAAAATTGTACATCAGCTCCATCGACACAAAAAGCAGGATTGTGTGAGATTAGACCCACATGGGACCAACGCAGACAGCGTTTTGGAAATGCATCTCCAACACTGTCTCAAAAACATACAAAAACAAACAGTCATTGCACTGTGTGGGGTTTCCCCCATGGGATGTTCACGCGTGCGGTACTCCGACCAATGTGTTACTCTTGTCTGGCTGAATATTTCTTGGAGAGGGACAGGAAGCTAAAAGGAAAAAACCAAACGGTTTTTACATTATGTTCTAATACTGCTTACATACTTTGTTAATGAAGGGTTCTTGAGAACAAAAAAAAAGTTGTGCATGAACACACATTGACATATGCATACACACATTTGTACTCATACACACCCCAAACTCCTGACCTAATTGCTCAGTCTCACTCAACTAATTAATCACAGCTGACTTAACATGGTGACAAGGTTAGGTAGGTGACATTCTCCAAAAATGTCTTTCTGCCTCCCCTTTCTCTTGTTCCTTTCCTCCCTTGTAGACTTCTTTATTCCTTTCTTAGGTTTGTTCTCTTTGCTGTTTTCCATTTCTCTTTACATAGTTTTTTTTTCTGAATTTTGTCTTTCTTTCCGCTTCTCTGCTTCCTGCTTTATTTCTCTCTTCCTTCCTTCATTTCCTCTCTTTTTCCCCCCTATCAAATCATATCTAGCTAGAATTCACATGGAGAGCATAACCTGGCCCACATCTATTTTTACCTGTTATTGGGGGTTGGGGGGGGGGGGCTTTGCAGAGGTGAGACTGGGCATGCTGGGAAAGAAGGAGGGTTAGGGGCGGGGTCACAATGCCCCATTAATCAAAAAGAATGACACTCATGTTGTCCCTGACAACCATCCTGCCACCCATACGTCTGTTCCCCTCCTCCTCCATCCCACTCAAACAGGACAACTTTAGTGATGGGGAGGGCGAAGACAGAAGAGAGAGAGAGAGAGAGAGAGAGTGAGAGAGAGAGAGAGAGAGAGAGAGAGAGAGAGAGAGAGAGAGAGAGAACTTTATTAATCAAGCATCTCAGATTAATTGTTATGAAGTGTCACCCGTAAATTCTGCATTTGGATTTAATAATCTTGGAGGTAGACTTAACAATCTCTGTCGTGATTTGAGTTTTATTGAAGAGGCTGCAGAGAGAGAGAGAGAGAGAGGGAGAGGGAGAGAGATGCAGTGACACAAATAGCTTCTCAGCGGACAGTCCTTCTCCGCATGACAGTTATGAAATACAATTATCAGCCAGATCTGCTTAAGAATTCATCAACTGCACCCCTGCCTTCCAAGGAGAGAAGGAAAAAAAAAAATCCTACATACAAAGCAAGTCTTAACTGATAAGACTTCTCTTTTCCCCGCAGCCCTTAAACTATCATTTTGATTTTTCTCTGTCTCCGACATGTTAAGTCCCTGTAAAGGTGCGGCGCGCATATTGCTTTGAAAGGCCTCTGTGCATTATATTAAAGCATAAATCATGAGGCAATGAGGGGATATGATAAATGACACACCACATGCAAATCACCCAGATTGTGAGTAGTTTGTTTGAAATGTATTACGCGTTGGTTTGCGTCAGGGTCAATAATAGCAGTTAATCTCCGCGTGCGGAGAAAATATACTGTCAGTGAATTGTACAACACCCTGTCAGCTCTCAAAAGTAACAGAATCATAAAATGCAAATGATTTCAATCAATTGTCGTCTAATTGCAGTCATATCTTTTGAAATGACCGAAGAACAGCCACTATGTAGGTTGACAGTATGCATAAAATTAGCATAGCTTTGCATATTGCAATGCCATTAATGCTAGTTTTATAGGAGGCTTGGGTTTTCCTGCTTTTTTTCCTGCACGTTGGTATTGTCTTAAAGGAACAAGGGTAAGACGGTCCAAATCAAGGTTATAGAAACGGTTCAGCTCAACTATCATTAAGACACTCAAAATGGGGCTAATTTTCTACCTCAAAGTGCAGCATCTGGCCTGGTTTCTGTCTGAGAACAATATAATATCTGATCCGGGAAAGCTATTTCCTAAGCAAAGTAATGTGTCCGGCGAGGATGAGTTGACAAAAGACAGATCTGAGGGATAGAAAACAACTCCGTCATTGTTCAGAATAATAATGGAAAGTCTTTATGTGACAATTTTTGGGAGAAGCTTGTTAAACATGTGCCTTTAACTACACGTTCCCCTCCGCCAGATATCATCCTGATCAATGGCGCCCCGGCTCTGTGAAAAATGACGATAGCTGCGGTAAATGTTTTAGCTATCAACACCGCTTCATCCCCCAGTCACCAAACAGCGCGGCCAATCCTTCACTGACACACTACGTCGTGGCCTCGGCCGGGTTAAACCCAAGCCCCATCTTCTCCCATCAGTAATTGATGTGTGACCTCTAAACGATTCCTTCACTTCAAGCTCGTCTGTTTTTTGTGAGTCTGGAGCACTAATTCAATGAGATGGTGGAGAAATGTTCAAATAATGTGGTGACACTTGAGCACCGCAGGAGGCCGGACCACGGGCAACCCCTCGGTGTGTTTACATGCACTGCAATAATGTGATTAAACCCAGAGGAAAGCAACACACATCACGACAACCATCATGTTAACTGTTTACGTGAATTGGGTTGTAATCAGCGTATGTGAAACTCGATGAACGGAGCGTTGTTACATATCCTTCTTTCAAATGACTCGAGTCATTTAAACTCTTTGTCAGCAGAGTGAATGCAAAGTGGTTTGTTTGAAGTGATGCGTTTGAAGGAAGAACTAATACTGCAATTAATACATTGCATTAGGGAGTTCTTTAACATTTCTCAACAAAGTCTTTCTTTTACACTGGTTTTCTTATTAATCTTGTACCTCACATCCTTCTGGACATTAACTATCAAGCTGCTAATATTAACTTGTGTTATTAGATCAACAAGCTTTGTACATGCCTGGAACAAACTACAACCTCAGTCTGGGTATTCCCGGTTATCGGATCATTAATGTATGATTGCTTGAATCAGTAGATATGACTGTCATTATTTAAATTACATCCACCTGTTTTTATGTGCTTTTTCAAATAAAAATAAATAAATAAATGGAAATAACAGAAATGTGAAAATAAGTGAAAATATTGCAAATGAAATGTTTATGCTCGGCTGAGGTTGAAAAGTTGACAAACCGTAAAAGAGAAGATACAATAAAAGATGGAAACAATTTTGGCTAAAACTAAACAATACAAACGCTGGTTGTGTCGGGAGTGTACGTACCCGCAACATCTCTGGTTTGAGGTGATATGAGGGCCAATGTTGCATGCCACCCCGTTTTATACCACAAGGAATGATAAAACAACACCACAGAACGCATGTGGATCAGAAGAGACATATTTTCTCATTCAAAAAAATGACACAAATGCCATCTAATTTGAAAAGCACCAATGAATGAAGCACTGTGACGTATCAGAGTTTCTGCTGCTCATTTCATTGTATTATACTTTTGCTCACAGAGAATTCTGGTACTTGTAAACCGCAGGTTTTATCGTTTATTGTATTGTTTTCTTTCCCTCTGTGTGGTATTAAATCATACACGCTGTCAACGGTTGTGTGTCCACCAAGTGGAGACTGTGCGTCGAAGAAAGCCGTTGTTTCAGGAAGTGCCCCAATGAGGCATACGAGGCTGACGTTGAAGCAACAAAGCCCTCTCGGGGCCATTGTAATTATGTCGGGAGCAAAGGAGGAAGTCAGGTGACATCATTATTGAGCAACAAAGTCATTAAAAAGTTGGGCTTTGTTTCACATTTCCTACCGCCAGTCAACGTTTGTTTCTCTTAAGCATGAGGACGATCATTAAAGAGACTTAACCACATGGTTATTACTGTAACCATGATGACGACGCTCCTCTAACCTTAACAAATTAGTCATTTTAACCCACACTATGATCCCTGACCAGGCTGCTTTTGTTCCTTAACCTAGTTGTCATCAAACATAAAACAGATTTATTTTCCAGCAGTGATTTGTAACAACAGGGGCTTTCTAAAGGGAAGTTAACAGACAACGTATTGAATTTGAAGGACTTGTTAGCCATGCGTATTTCTTTCATTGTTTTTCTGGTGTACATTTGTACTTTAATGCCCACAATGCGAAACCATTTCCTTTTGGGATTGTACCGTTTAACAGTTAAAGAATGAAACAACATTTTGTGGAACTATTTTTAGATTTTTCTGCCTCATCGCTCCGGCAAATCGAGCAGCCTAAAATAATCTGAACGTTATGATACGTTGTTTCTACTGAATAAGAGAAGATCCAACTCTGCACCCCACTGCCCCCTCCGCTCATTGCGTCTGCCCCAGTGGTCAAGGACACCGGTATCAGTGGACGTCAGGGTAGGCCCCATCCATCAGAGGGCTGTGGGTAATGGAATCAACCGGTGACAATGATCATCAGCACTGCAAACAATGGCCCATAAACATCCCTTGACAAGTGGTCAAATGCGAGAAAGGCGAGGCGGGGGGGTTGGGCGAGGGTTTGAGGGATTGTATGTGAGCATGTATGTGTGTGTGTGTGTGTGTGTGTGTGTTTATGTGTGTGTATTTACACATGTGTGAGCCAGTCAGACAGAGAAAGAGAGAGGCTGTAACGCGAGGTGAAGTAGCAGAGAAATGGTGAGGAAGATATCTCCCCGGGGATGATGCGGTTGGCCAACACGTTACCACTGAAAACAAATGTCCCCTGTGGGTCACAGTTCAGACATGCATCAGCTCACTTTAAGAGTTTGCTTCCCTTGCTTTCCCTCTATCTTCCTTTTTCTCGTTCCTTTAAGATGAGTTTTTATCTGAGTTTTGTCTTATCGGATCACTAGCGGCAGTGAGGGCCTGGGATAACTGGTGGAGAAAGATTCATATACACCATTGGCTGCCGTTTAATGAAAATTCTTATTCGATTTAGGAAATTGCAAAAAAAAAAAAAAAAAAAAAGTGTAAAGTGTGTCCAATCAACGTTTACCATTCCTTTTTCAGTCAGTGCTGAAAGCCAATTAGAGAAAAGTTGAGTATTTCAAAGAAAGCAGAAAGTCGTTTTCTCTTTATGTTACGTTTCCATCGCAAGAAGTAGTTGTTGCTTTTGTCAAGCTGGTTGATTCGTCACTCCATTTTTTGTTAGCTGGTTCCTGTCTGTGCAACACACTCTCTCTCTTTCTCGCTCTCTCACACACACACCCGCACACACACACACACACAAACACAAGTTTAATTAGCCATCATTTGTCTCAGCGTTCCCATTTTTCCGCTGTTTATCCAAACGTCAGGAATGACACTGGCCAATTAGTGCAATGAAATAGTTTAACCCTCTCTACACTTGGAACAGTACAAACCAAGTGGGATATTTGCTCGGAGCACAAGGACTAGTGTGTTGCATCCATTTGTCAATGCGTGTGTGTGTGTTGAGGTGCAATGAAAGGGGTTCAAACAAACAGAAAACTGAATGAGAAAGCACAGCGGGCGTTTGGGAAAGATATTTTTTGTTGTTTTTCTCAATCATTAGATCAATATTATTTGTAAAATGTTATTTCAGGCCCATCGCACAAAAGACGGCTTTGTTATTGGCACGAAACATGTGTGATAGTGTGATGGAGAGAATCATTATTTTATGTTTTGTCATTAACGGCAAACTAAATTGACCCTAAGATTGGCTCGCTCATCAAAAAGCCGGGGCAACAGCTGGATAATGGGTGCCGTAGTGATTTACTAATTGTCTTCGGGATTCAAATTAATAATTGGCAAAGCTTTAGCTGAAGTGCACATCCAAGTACTCTTTGTTCACTTGTATCTTCAGAAGAAAAAAACCCCGGCAAAAGGCGGCTGAGACGATATCATTAAGAGTCTCTCCAAATTGAAACAGTCATCAAGAGTGTCTTTAAATGTCTCTGGAAGCTTTCTGTTGAGTGCAAATGACATCTCGCTCATTTTGCTGGTGGCTACATGACTGATGTGTTGAATAAGACAGTCCGTTTTGACGCTTTTGAAGGCCGCGGGTTTGAAGTTTATGATTCTGAAGTGCCGGCATATGCTTAGTGAGATAAGTAATTTGACACACAGACATCACAGCCTGCAAATCTTTCGTCTGGCTGCCTTGAGTGTCCACGTCGGGCGCTTTTTCAAGAACACTTTACGACTGTCACAACTGACTGTCAGCGCGCAAATGACACACGCAAACGAGCTCATTTTGAACACAGATTAAGACAGCTGTCATATCAAAAAAATATATATATATGAATTCATCCGGACTAAAAATACCATCAATTTGATCTCGGGCCTTTTAAAAATTAATTTGCTATTTGAGAACCAAACAATCCTGCGTTTTTAGCATCCGTTTGTTCATTAGAGTAATCAAATCAACTAATCATCCTCGGGAGAGTGAAGCTAGATTTAAAGCAGGAATCATCGGAAGCAACACAGCAATAACACGTGACAGAAAAGCTTCCCTTGCTGTTATTTCTCTCTCTGAATAAGACATTTGACTGAGCAACGTAAACACTAAGAATACTACCATATATATATATATATATATATGTGTGTAAATATATATATGCTTACACATGAACATTCTCACACACGTGAGCTCGGG
>NW_022280065.1:4201469-4229546 GCF_004355925.1 Anarrhichthys ocellatus | reverse complement strand
ACACACACACACACACACACACACACACACACACACAAGCTTCCTCCCTCCCTGTTTTTCATACAGACACGCTGGCGCAGAGACACACCGACACACCAGAGGCCTGTTTCACGAAGCAAGCTCATCATACCCTGCTCATCATACCTATCTTTAAGTTATCTGGCTTTACGAACCCTAACAACCATGATCCCACTCGGCAACTCGGAAATTCAACCTAGGTCTTTCAAATCTGGAAAATGGGCGTTGCTCCGTTGTTGTGGAAGGAAGATGAGAAAAATCTGGCAGAGCAGCATCACAATCAGACCTCCTGAGTCACATTACCTGACAAACACACAGACTTACCAATGTGAGTTTAGACTCTCGTTCTGTGATTTGAGTTGATTCACACCCATTCGTTTTAGTGGAAAATGTGACTGAGGTCACAATAAGAATAGCTGATTCCCAGCTTCTCCAGCGAAGGTCTGCAGCATTATCAGCTGAAATATCCACTACTACACGCTAACAACAAGAGACGTCTCTACAGAGGCAGCAGCACACAGGACGACTGGCTTAGGGCAAGACATCCGGATCACTGCGGCCGTTGTCACCTACAAGCCACTTGCAATCATCCTGGAGAAGAGTGCACATCTCATTGTTTTTGTGTTGAAAATGCAGAGCATGTGAGTTCATAAATATGCCGCGTATGTGTACTGTTTTGCAATAAAGCATTTTGTCTTTTAGTGCCGTGTCCCCACGATAGCATGACTTTCACACCAAGTGTTACATTTTCCATTTCCGGCACCATAGAGGCATGTCGTTTCCTCATTTTTAACCAGAATTCTATCATTGACAGGACACAAAAGTTACGACGGAATCAATTTAACTGTCATGACAAATGGAGAAAAACTTAATTTTGTGAATCTCTGTTATCCAACTGTACTCTCCAATTCTCCTGGGAACAAAAGAAATCTGAAGCAAGTATAGCAGGCAGGGATACCAGGTTAGAAAATGAATATCGTGATTGTTTGTATTCCAACAGAGTCCATATCTTAGCCTGTTTCTTTTGAAGCATTGCACTCGTCTCTGAAGACTAGACCTATAGAAATGTAAAAGCCCATTTAGCACCCTTTAGTTATCAAGGACAAGGCGAAGTCTCACCACTGTCACTTTTGAGTCAAACCTAATAAGGTGGAAAATTTGTGTTTGAGAGAATATTTCTACTTAATTATGAGGAAAAACCAACACAAAGAAGGAGAAACGATTTTACTTCCCAGGCATACAAAGGGTTACCACTTTGACTGTCCAGCTCTGATTGGGAGACACGTCCCCCGGCAGATGGGCAAAAACGTTGACGCTGACGGAAAAAGGTGAAAAACAACAAAGTCTCGAGGTGAAAAACGGAGGCATCAGAGAGATACATCATCATCCCACCTCCATGACACTCTGTAGGGCTTGACCTTACCAGGATGCTGGGTTGTCAGAGTGGCGTAATCAATGTAGTAGGCAGGGCTGCCAGACCTGCTCTGGTCTGAGAACATGCACAGCTCTGACTTCATCAGTCCAGCTGATACAGGGACATACAACAGGTTTGAACAGTAGCCTTTTCACCTTTCTTTCATATTCAGTTTAGGTTGTTGTTTTCACACAGACGGAAGATATGGGTGAAATAGAAGTGTGAGGTATGAGATATCCTGTCTACACTGAACAAAATACAGAAAATAAAATAATATACGATAAATATAAATATACACATCTCTAAGGAAATTTTACTTTGTCACTTATTAAGAATTCAGGAGTATCATTAAATTGTTAAATGTCACATTTTTTACATTACAGACAAAGCAGCTGGTTTGGAGGAATCAAATAAACTTTTATGACAAGCGTTGAGTATAGTTTTCCTGGTCACCCTGTCACAATTATACCTTCTTTAAGTATTGTCCACTCACACAGGTTGTCTCACTAAATCATGCCCTGTGATCACAGAAAAACCTTAATTATGACATTTCATTTTACACACATCTCATGCAGCCCCTGGATTTTTTTAAAACACAGCAGTATTAATTCCACTACTATCCACAAAGTCCAATTTAAAAGTGGCGACTAAGAACCTGAATATCATTAGAGCCGTATTAAAAAATAGCATTGACCTTTCTGTGGCTGTGTGAGCGGACATCAAACCCAACTTTTTAAAGTCTCACCCATGTAGAGTGCAATTAACATATGGCGGTCTTAATAAATAATCTCTGTCATATTATACAAAAAAAAAGAAGAAAATTAAGCACAACTCTACAATTTTATGAGCCTGTAAAGATGAAGGCCATGCATATTAAGTTTCTCATGCACCGTGAACTTTTGAGGCATGCTACAATAGGTTATATAATTAATTTCTGCAGGGATCCCTGAGCTATATATTCTCGACTTTTTTACTCATTCTTAAAGGGTGAGTGTCCCTTGGTGTTGGAGAAGGTAAAACTCAGTCCCCATTATCATATTGCAGCAAGGTTCAAAGTTCATCATTATTGACTCCTTCACTTTGGAAACAGATTAAATGACGGATACAAAGAGATAAACCATGTAACGGGAAAATAACAAGACGCAAACGATGCAAATGTTACATCTTATCAGCTGTCTTCTGTTATGAATGACCGCTAGAGGTTTAACATGGCTGGATCAACATTGTGCAGTACGGCGTAATCCAACACATGGTAACAGTATTAGTGCGCGACAGTATTAGCAGTTCATGCTTCCCCTTCCTTTCTGTGATCAGCTAAGCGGAAAACAGGGTTGTAGATAGTTTTCAGGTCAAGAGTTTATCGTTTTCACCGCTGACAGACACGCTGCACTTGTCAGTCGTACGGATCTATACCTGCACGTTTAATCTATTTGCATTTAAATGTAGGAGACAGAGAATCTGGCTATTTGTGTCGTGGTTGTTTACTGAATGTAATCATCTGGTTTACTGGTGGAGTTAATCTAAACCTGCACGACATCCACTGCGTGCATGAGAATGTGAAATCATTTTGCTCCATTACGTGTGATAATTGGTTTATGGGGAGCTTTTTCATACCTTAAAGTTGCTCCTTTCATCTTTTCTCTCAAAAAGATTTTCAAGTGAAGTCCGACAACTTTTAGACTCAAGCCTCATTTGAATTGTTGAACAAGCTCTTAAATCCAGTTAACGTCTAAGAAGAAGATTATGATTATTAAAATCTGATGTGTTATCCGTTTTGTGCCACTATTATACGATATTAATTCCTCACCCTATGATAGAGTGCATCAGGGATAACTACAATTACCGCCTCACAGTTGTATGCCTCCACCAATCACTCACTTTACATCCATGTCCGTCCAAAATATCATCACGTCATCATTTCACCTACTTAGGAAAAAAAGTACTAACAAAGCCAACATCCTTATTCCATCCAACACTACATTTACATTCGGAGTACATTTTAAAACACCGGCAGACTCACTAAAGTCAGTAAGCATCCTGCTCTACCAACTCTTCCATCTGCAGAAACATCCAGTTTAGTTTGGTTGAAAGTGTACAGCGTACCAACGGACGCAAGGCTTTTGTTCTTTAAGCAGTGACACCCTGTTGGGATTTTCATTTGAGTCACAGTGTGTACTTGCTAATTTGATAAGCTCCCTCTCTCTCCCTCCCTCGCTCCCTCTCACGCTCCGTTTTAGACTGCAGCAACCAGTAGAAAGCCGATGTTAAACACGCCATTACAAAATTCTTACGTTTTTAGTTCCAGCTGCTTTTCTAGCCCTCCTACTGATAAAGATTTTAAGCCACCGAGTTCTTTACTACCTTTTAATCGTGCCGCTTTTAGATCAGTTTTAGATCGCAATTATTTTTTGGGTGAAACATATTGTTTGTTAAGTCTGTATTGTGCTGCTTTGGCTACACAGACAACAATCACCTTGATTACTTTACTGCTGAAGAAAAGGGCTGAATCTGATGATCATGAGAGAAGGTCTGTTTTAATCGTGAGTAGCTCCTTTTTTAGGAGGAAGCTATGGACGATCACTGTAAAGAGTGAATTCCACTGATTAAAACAAAGTAATTGGAGTTACTCTGAAAAGCACTGGTATATGTTTGCAATACATTTTCAATTGGAGAAAGGTGGTAGGGGACGAATGTTACTACAAAATCACAGCGCATTACCGGTCCATATGTGAATAATGATTCACGTGCGGTTACACCCCTATTATTCAGTCCATCAGTACACGCTTGGAGGTCTTGAAGAAGAAGTACCGGTCGAGCTCCTCCTTCCTCGGGTGTGAAGTTTTACCACAGTCACATATTTTTCACGTCTCTGCCCACTATTACCAGCTCCACGGCACAGATAACACTGAACACAGGTGAGGTTGCACTCTGCAATGAGCCTCGACAGCTGAACGGCGTCAATACAAGAAGCCAACATTTCTATGTACTTGACCCCTTCCCAACTAGTACGAGTCGACACCAATATTGCTTGCTGTTGCCACTCAGCGTGAGACAGCTGAGTGGACACGGGAGGGAAAAAGTTTGGTTCTGTTTCTCGCTCTTCCCTATCTGCCTCTTACAAGACGAGAAAAATAAAAACAAGCAAATCTAATGCACTCGGGGGGAGAAAAACGACACGCAACAATAGCATCCTCCAATAGGACTGTCAAACAACGCCATCGCTCTCGGATGTTAAAAGCTTTAAGAGCTGAGGCCTCTGTGACATCCGTAGCCTCTGGATGTCAAAGATGGTTGAAGACTTGAGAGCAGGCCTCTGTTTTAAAAATACTATGTGTGGGTGTGTGTGTGTGTGCACGTCTCGGAGCAGCAAAAGTGACATTTGAGGGGCACTTTACAGAAGCCAGGCGGTTGCTAGGGATCTTCTGTATCACCTAAAGAGCCTTTGTCAGTCATTGGAAAGCTGTCACCTTTCGGGGGGCCGATATGGTAGGGGGAGCCGGCTGACAGGTAGGAATTAATGAGAGGTGTATGACAGCAGACCTTGGTGCTCTTGTGTATGTGTGTGTGAGTACGCTGTGTGTGTGTTTGAGAGCGTGTCCGCATGTGTGTGAGTGAGGTCCTTTGTCTCAAGAGGATGAACCTTCTTTGTCATCCTGATGCAGGCGGAATAGGTAGAGACAAAAAAGACGACTGACTCGAGACATTTCTCAGCATTTTGACGCAGATAAACATTTCTGATAAGAGTTTTTGTGCTTGTCATTTTCTCGTGCAAGCGCTGGATTTGTTGGCTCGATGAAAGCAACAGACAGCAGAGCATTCCCATTTTGGTAGCCAGTCCCTTACAGCCATATTGATGTGCGATTTTCATAATAAACACCTGTGCACAAACTCACAGGAATGCAATCGCCCAGCACGTTTTCACCTCTGGTCACCACTGCCTCCCTGGCTACATGAGACCACGAGTACTAGAACAACTGAAGAGGCTTCTCAAACATGGTGCCGAATTACATTCTCTTTTACTAACATGTGTGTCGTCTGCGTTTGTGTGCGCGCGTGCGTGCGTTGATGTAATAATCTGTGTTCCCTTCCAAATTACACAGTTCTCCATCGCAGTAAATGAGTTCTGTCAATGCTTCTGCATCTCAATTGCACAACAGACATAATAGGCAGCGGCGTGGGAGAGGAGGAGGAGGAGGAGGAGGAGGAGGAAGAGGAGGAGGAGGAGTACAGGGGCAGCTCATCCGCAGAGCCGGAGAGATCAAAGGCTCAGACGATGACACTTGGTGACTTGTTCTCACTTTGCATGATGCAGGATCGCCATCGCTGTTTACAAATGTTATTTTGAAAATCAATGTGTAGAAAATGAACATGATCGTGGTCACTGCGGCCACTCGGTCATATCTGGGTATGAAGTGAAGACAGCGTTCATATTTAGTATGAATCAACACAATCATGTAAATCACTGGTTTCCCTCTAAGGCCAAGTAAACTCTCTTAAGTCATTGACAACATACACACCTGTCTTTTAGCCCTGGGGAGAGCAGCATGCTATGGAGGAACCTGTGTGTGGCCGTTTGTTAGTATGTTTCCTGTGGTTCCTCAAAAACAGATAAACATGGGCTGCACTGGATACACAAGAGACCAGTTTAAATCAGGGGTGGCCAAACCTTTTGGATTGTGGGCCATGTACAGAAAAAAATTGTCTGAAGGTGAATGTTGTTTGCAAAATACTAGTTAGCCAGTTAGCGAGTGGGTTTCAGCCACTCAATACTGGACTTTTTACCAGGAATGTGTTTTCACTTAAACATTCAGGATTTATTATCGACAGTGAAGGCGTGTCTGAAACATGTTCAAGGATATAATTGGCTTGCTAACAGGCTTGACTGAACTTACGCAGCTCAATGTACAAGGCATGTGTGAGTTTTATTCTCTCACACAGACCGAGAGATAAACACTTAAAATCAACATGTCTCTTGGAAATGTGACAACCAAAGTCAGCAGGCCTGAGAAACAAACCCAAGGACGAGGAAAAGTGATGAGAAGAGAAGGTGTGTTTGTGTGTGTGTGTGTGTGTGTGTGTGTGTGTGTTTTCATACGAGTCAGTAAATTCAGATAGGAAGAAGTTGATTTAAATAACTGCCTCTCTAAGGATCTGACATAAAACTGAAAAAAAGAAGAACAGAGATAGAGGAAAAACCTGAAAAAACAGCCTTCACCGAGTGAGTTTATCAGCTTGGCACCTGCTATTGGAACATTCTTGATGAACCAAAGGTTGTCTTCATTAAGCGCATTAATATTCATGACGCATGGTAATTTTGACACAGAAAAGGTCTTGGTAACCTTTTCGCGTGTGAGGAAATTTTTTTTTACTTCTCAAGGAAATTACAGTCCAGCAATGACTTAATTAATGCTCGCTTTCTTGGCCACGGTTTGAGGGCCTGTCAGTTTGGTGCAGCGCTGGCTGTCAGGCATGCCGAGGGCTCGGGGAGAGAAGGATTGAAGGAGAGGAAAAAGACAGGAGAGGAGAGAGGAGGAGAAAAGAGAGCAGACAGATGAAGTCAACATGCTCTTGTCTTACCCACAGAACATGGTAATAGGTTTATCTTTTGCCTTAAGAGCTATTTCTCTCTCTCTCTCTCTCTCTCTCTCTCACATTTCATTTGCCCTTTTACCCTTTCCGGCTCTTCGACTTTTTGATTTATGAGAACCAGTAGTTGACCCAAATAGATCAGAAGTAATTCATATACATGTGTGTTCTATTTGAAACCGGGATTAAAGATATTCCATATACAGTCGTTTTTCCTTTTTTAAATTAAATATTTTTTTTACAAATATTTTTAATTTAAACCGACCGTGCAGGACTCATGTGCCTTGTTGCTGTTATGCCTGACATTACTTGAGGATCTACTGAATGAAACCTCTGTAGAACTGTTTAACGGTTGACAATTTTACAACAATATTCATTCTCACTCTTTCAACCAGCAACACACACACACAAACAAAAATGCATGCCCACACACTCGCACACTACACAGACTAGTTTCTAATACAGTGAATCATGGCATGTCCTGCTCCAACATTGGGCAGTAAAAAATGTGAACATAAGGCAGCATTTCCTTTATCATGTCCCATAAAAATAGCAATTTGCTCAAGCCCTTGTAACACAATATGGAAGGCAGTGTGTTTGGATGATAATGTTGAGATGACAGATCGTTCCATACGGGGAGGTTTCTCTGCTGTCTGCCTGCCCCGCGCAATAAATCGCAGAGGAAGACCAAAAGAGAGGGAGAGAGAGAGAGAGAGAAAGAGAGAGAGAGAGAGAGAGGGGGGGGGGGGGGGGGGGGTGGGAAACAAAAGAGGGGGGGCGAAAGGAGGGACAACAAGAGAAGATGAGCTGGGGTCAGCGATGTTGTGGAGGGTAAACCCACCGACAACCATATGAACAAGGAGTAGAAAACATTACCGAGCTGTATAAAGAAACACACACGAGCATAAAAAACATATTTTTTCTGAAATTGTTGGAGTTATACATCTTTAAAATATTAATCTGATTATCTGCATTTGCACTTTTCTGTTATCTACCATCCACTTAACGCGTCACCATCTGACTTTCCTTCCATTGATTTACCAAAAACACTCAAGCTATTGAATTTTGCTCACAATTGAGTTTTTATTGAGTGAACCGTTTTCATTAGAGCCACAGATGCTGTCGCATGTTACAGTCTAGTTTATCAAGTGGTATTGTTAAGGTGACCGGAATATGTTGTCACATGTAAATATTTCACTCATCACTTAATGAATTTATCTATTTCAAACAAGCGCCTCGGGCTCCAGTGAGCATGTGTGGATGTGACAGTTTGTTGAATATGTAAATGCTGTTGAGTCAGATCCTGAGACTGATAAAGTAGCTCTGTCGATGCGTGCGAGAGTTAAACTTTTTTTTTTTTTTTTTTTTGCTCAAGATGTGTGGACGTGTGCGTCTCCTCTGCTACGCTTTGTTGCTTTGATCACGCTCACTCGGCTCATCGCTCACTGCAAAACCTGCCTCAAGGAGTGCGTGTGTGTGTGTGTGTGTGTGGTGTAAACAACTGTGTCCTAACCATGTCCCTCCAAAGTGGAGTTTATTGGTGTCAGCACTACAGACTAAAAGAACATCTCAGTCTCTACCGAGGCTGCTGTGGTGTGAACATGCAGCCGGACATACAGCCACAAAAAAAATCATTGCATCTCGTACCACGGCTACAGAAAATGCTTGTGTCCGATTGGCTGGTATGTGTCCAGTAAAATATCAGGACACGTCAAAGAGTCAAGTCAACGCTTTAGCAATTGATCGAAATCGCAGCGGAGTGTATACTAAACTGCAGGTAACCATAGCAGCAATATGTACAGTAAGTGTCAAGCTACAGTACTAATTAGATGAAATAACACTGGGTTAGGGCTGAGCGACGCAAAAAACAGTAAACAAGATATATATTTTTTTAATTGCTTATTATTGTGTATGTTTCAGGTAATACACTCAGTTTGTGTTAAGTCCCGTCTTCTTTGAATCAGAGTTCGAGAAGACTTAAGAATATACATTGCTAATCTGTTTCCCATAAGACTCCAAGTGGCTTTCATCCAAAGCAATGCAACAAGTTAATTAGTGAACACTGGTGTGATACAGTTCATTCAGGTAACTCAGGCAAAGGCTGCACCGAAGCAACAAACACTGAGAAATTCCCTTGAGACAGCGACAAGGCCAAAAAGATTACAGGGAGGGGTGGTTGTTCTATACTTTCATATTTTGTAAAAAAAACAAAGGAGCAGCTTGGATTAACTTTTTCTTAATGCAATGCAGAACTATTCAATTATCAAGCATATACAGTGGACGGATTTTAATAACTTTATAGGCGGATACTTACTATTAAATGATTTGAATCGGGATATCCCTAAATAATACTGGTAGACAGTGTTGAGGACTTTGTTTGCGTCGAACCACCAAATGGAGGATCTCTTATTCGTCAAAGCTTCAGCCTCAGCAGTTCATTCAAGCACACAGCATCTACTGTTACAACACAAAGGCCGACACACACTTACATTGACTGTTTGTGGGACAGATACAGAGCATTAGTTTCAGAGTCACAGGCCGGTGATGACAAATAACACAGAATGACAAGTGCAGTATCTGCCTTTGTGCCTTTTTCAAATGTGATACTCAACCCTTCATCTGTCCTACCTTCTGTCTTTCTCCCCCTCCATCTCTCTTCCCCCCCCCCCCCTCACCCCTCTGTCTGCCTTGTATCTGTCTGCCATTAGGCAGATAGTTGCCGGCCTCATCTGTATCATGTCTCCGACCGTCCCCATAGGAGTACCACACAGTTGCTTGCTTAAGGATTCAGGAGCCACAGCCCCGTCCCACTCACCGATCCCATGGATCAAACTGACACTTGGTCAGCATCAGCACATTATGAACTATGGCCACCTGCCACTGCAGACACATTGTTCCCGCTGTGGTAATGTGAGGAATATAGAGGGGACGGGCGAACTCAGCCTGCTGACAGCTTATTCTCTCTCTTATCTCCTCTGTGGCGTGTTCCTGTGAGTAGTGGACTGTGGGACCGCATTGAGATGCGAGGGTGTGGATCATCCTATAGGCATGGGTTACCCTTCCCTGTATCCAGACCTTTACCCAGAATTCAAACGCTCCGAGGTCAGTTTTGTTTGTGCCGTCCTTCAACAATACTGAGGTGAAATGTTCACACAAGCACAGGTCGTCTTTGAAGGAAGCCAGGGTCAATGTTTTTTTCTTCTTTTAATTTATTCTACACCTACAGAAAGGTGATACGCACGATAGCTATAACCATCTTGCTGATGCGGGGGGAAAGAAACTGATCCAGATTCAGACCCAACTAGGACTCCAGCTTGCATCTGGCTGCCCCCAATCATTCAGTCAGCCAAACACATAAAGTAAAGCAAAACTTGAAGTAACAGATTGTAATACTGCTGCACCTTCCAGCCCCCTGTGAACACAGTTTCTTTGGATTTTCATCATAACGATGCAATCTCCAGTGGAGGAGATTAAAAGAAATTACCTCATTTCTAAAGATGAATCGGACCAACACAGATATAATCAATTTATTTTATTTCCTATCTTTCAAAAAGGCGAACACACAGTCGCCGAGCCAGACAAATGTGTTCCTGCCTCTGCTGAAAATAAAGAGGTTTCTCTGGACTGGACTCCTAGCTCCCCTCTCGGATGTCTCACTCCTCTCCAGACCCCATTGACACCCTTCATGTATGACCAGGTGGCACCCATCCACTGAATAATGAAACAGGTGATTAAAGTGACTGATGTCCGGCCATCTATTCTCCCAGGTCTCTTCTTTAATGCCGCCGTCAGGCTCTTGTGTCCAAACTTAGCTCATCAAATGGCCTCATTTACGGTGAACTGGCGGTGTGCAGTATATTGAGTCAAGATTGAGGACCACTTCACATCATCCACATTTGGATTTACACTTACGGATTCATCCGACAGTGATACTCCAGTATCTGACCACAACATGTGTCGTCAGACACTGGAGGAGAGCGAGAAACATTTATTTTCTCAATGTACATCTCAGTACATATAATTAGTGTAATTATGCTCTTTATCATTTCAACTGATCGTGTTCTCTTTGCAAGTACTTGGCCGTTATTGCCCTTGTTTTTAAATACAGAACAGTTTGAAAATGTATTTGCTGCTTAAAGTTGGTTTCTAAACATATATGAAGAAAGAAGGAATTCTTTAAAGGAGGATTTGTCCTTGAAATGACCAGGCAGCCTTAGTAAAAACAAGGTAACAATCTGCTAATTGATGGAACACATTCATTGTAAACATTGTGCCTTATTTATGTGTGGAGGTCTATGGCTCATAAGGATTAAGCTACTATTTATAAGGCTTTGGCTACACACGCTTTAGTCTTTTATGGGTGTTTTTAGAAAACTATAGAATATCGTCAGAGTTAAGATCATTTATTGGGAATATTCCAACCCTTTCGGTGAGATAGTTGTCTGAAGAACTTATCACACACTGTAAATGTCAGTACTAAAACTGGCCCTTGAGTCTACAACTGCAACACATCAGTGCCAATACTGCACAGTGTAGCTCAGTGAAATGTAACTGTAAGGACAGGAACCCCGGCTGATTTATTTTAGATGGAAGGCCAACAACATCTCATGCGGTCTCGAGAGCAGTGGCACCGCTCACTGCCACATAGTGACATTACTGTCACCTGGCATGTCACTCCTGTCTATCAAATGTGGTGCCTAAGTGGAGGGGGGGGCCCAAATGTGTCACTAACAGTCGGGCATTACAGACAGGTAAATGTGCTAATGGCCTAGCTAATGCAGTGCTATTCACCGGTGGGTTGACCATACATGCACACAGTGCGCATGCATGAAGCGATCCCACTCATTCTGTCATTCCGTCACATCGGAGGTACAAGGATATTCACTCAGATATTAACACACAAAATGGGAGAGAAGTAAAAGACACTCACATTGGGCATGCCCACTCAGACATTCTGTCAGTCAGAAGATAACATACACTTAGATTAAAAAGAAAAGAAACAAAGTGAGCGAGTACAGACCTTTTGTCAAAAGGTTTTTCAGCCTTTTTGAAAAACAGAAAAGAACCCACAGGACTTCCATTAATTGATTAGTGGATCGAAGTGAAATGTCAAACATTCCCAGCCACTCAAACGTGAGGTTTTGCATGCCTTTCTCTGTGTTCTGTGATAATACATTGCATATATTTGGTTTCGGAGCACTGGTCGGACAAAACAAGCAACATGAAGACATCACCTTGGGCTATGGGAACTCTATGATCGGCATTTTTCGCTGCGTTCTCACAACTAAGCGATGAATCGATTCTTAGGAAAAATAATCGACAGATTAATTCATAATGAAAACAATCATTAGTTGCAGCCCTACTTCACAGTTAACTTTCCAAACACTTGAAAAATGTTAGTGTGATGATAGGGTGTGCAGTATGTATTATGTTTTAACCTTTTACAGAAGGACTGGACCACAAAACCTATATTGTCAGTCTCTCATTTCGGCGTGTTTTTTTTGCACGCAGTCATGAAGCCTTTTTCCATAATTGATAGATCTACCTGTATGTGAATATTTGTACACCGAGATCGAAGTCAAGATTCCCAACGAGCATACCGTAACATGAACAATGCCTCGCGTGCCTTGTGCAGTTCAGTCGTGTCTCACTAGAACAGATATACCTCATGCTGCTGCTGCTCTAAATACAGCTCGCTCTCGGTCAGCTTGCCTGGTTAAGTGAAGATGAAGAGAACTTCCCTGCCAGGTCCTGAAGATCAAGACTTGACATCCATGTATTTGTAACAAGGTTCTACCTCCAGCGTCTCTCTGCGGGACACTGTAAAGTCTGGTGGAAAGACGGTAACACTGATGCAAGGCTTTGAAAGCAGCAATTAGCACTCCTGGTGGTCTGCACTGTTGTGTTTTTTTTTTTCTATCTTCTTACCTTTCCCATTCTCTTCTTTAACTTCCCCCTGGGAATAGCTGTTAAGGGATACAATTAATTTTTTGACACAAAAATGAAAGTGTTAATTCACCTGTGATAATTAGCGCTATTCTTACTGCATGTTGATGAATGTAAAAATGCAGTGTTTATTTATTAATTAATTTCCGCCCTGCCGTCAGAATGAGAGCTCTCATAATTGTGTGATCTTGACAAGTCTCAAAGGAAATAGATTATAGACCTGCCCAGCAGTAATGAAACATTGTCAAAAAAATGTTCAGAAAAGTTACAGCATCTTCACTTTGATGTTCCTTTTTTTAACACGCGTCTGAAGAGCGTTTGATGGTAAGGTTTGTCTTGAAGAAGCATCCTGGATTTCATGAATTCTTTTGAGCACACTGCTGAGATGTATTACTGGAACAGTCTTCTCAATCCAGGTTCTCATTGAGAACATTTTACAATATCAATATATAACCATTTGGTAACGCAATCTTAAAATGACACCATGAACACTATGAGATTAAGACTGTGAACAAGCACATGCGTGTTTTATGTGACACCTACTGAAAACATTGAATGAAAAATAATTTACCGTTTACCCATTTATAAAGCAAAGTAATAGCAAGAGAATCAACATTTCAAAACCTGTAAGTATTCATTTCATCATTGATTAAGAATGCCAGCAACATTCATGTTGAGAAGCTCTAGCGAGAGGAATTTTGGCATATTTGTTTAGAAATTTACATAATAAATAGATAATAAATTGTTTTCAACATGATCGGTTAATTGACTGATTGTTTCAACACTCACTGTGAACAAATACGTTCAAACCCCTGATGGGGGAGAAGCAAAAATGGGTTTTCCTCTTCAGAAAACGCAGCCGCAGATTTATCGACTCGTTTTTTTTTTTTTTACACTTCAGTCCTTACAACACGAACATTTCTGATCAAATTTAATGGAAGTAGTCTCCAACCTTGGTGACTCGTACTTCCTGTTGCTCTTCGCGAAAAAAGTGTCCCAATGTTTTATCTGCAGAAAAAACTGTTAATGTTGAAGCTGCTCAAAACTTTGCTGTTGATTACTATCGAAGCTCCGGAACCCAAAAAATGGTATTCGACACAGCCCTACCGCTCTCATATTCTTATTTTCGGTCAAAGCAGGCAGCTTTTTTCAGCAGAAAAGCTAACATTACTACTACCACCATACATTACCTGCTCAGCACCAACCAGCAGACAGACACAGTGAGCGATCTGCTTGTGAGACTAGTGGAGCATTTAGCTGCTAAAGAGCTGGATATTCCTCTCAGGAGGTGGTAGAGACCAAAAACAGAGCTAAAAAAAAAAAAGAATAGCAAATACTGGACTTACAGTCATCAGGTGGACAGAAACACGACTCAAAATGAATGATAATGTTGCTCAGTATCTGTTGGATGTGCAAATAAGAAATTGCTTGCAACAAGTCGCCATATCAACTTAAAAGATGATGATATGTCAACAATGTGTTCACAACTTGTTTCTGCTGCCGCCAAGTGGCCAACAAAACCCTGTTATTGCAGGTTTAAATCAAAATGAGATGAGAGAATAGCAAGCAAGAGTGTAGGATTGAAACAACTCCAAATAGTTATGTACAGTATGTTACACATAAGCTACAAAAGCAATGAAATATAAATATAGAAATACTTTTTTCTCCACAGAAGCCTACGGTACATGACCGTGCAACGTTATGCCGATGAAGGCCACAACATTACAGGTCAGAGCAGGTACCCCGTGCTTTGGTGGCATGGTGGAGGTGCACTTGATCACTGAATGCCACGGCTAAAGCATTGTATACTGATCCAGTGGAGGAAGGACATAAATCTCCTGAACTTATCAGCCCACATCTCTGTGTCCATGTGACACATGGCCATATTCACACAAAGAGAACCTTCCTGAAATTTGAAGCACTTCCCTGCTTTTCCCCTATTTCAAAAGAAACAAAACAAAAGCACAGAACAACAATACTGTTCGAAATACTTTTGTGGTACGCCATCACCCTCACCAAAGAGTGGTCTTAAAGCACTTTTGACTCAGTGAGCCAAGACAATCACTGTCCAGCCAGGCCCGTCCCGCTCCATCTTGCCTGGCAGACACATAAAGGCAGCCATCTTAAATCACGTCTCACCGCGCACATCTAATGACTACTGAGCCCCTGCATATTTCAACATTAATTCATTAGAGGCGGGGATTGGGGGGAGGGAGGAGGAAGAGGGGGTGGGGGGGGGGATCGGCGGCAGCAGGGAGAATCCTCGGCACACTCTGATTAAGGCCGTTATGTTTTATAGAAGCCATTTTTCAATGCCTCCTCTGACAGCACTTGATGTTATTAAATTGCGGGCTTCAAGGAAAGAGTGAGAGGGAAGGGAACAGAGAGAGAGATCATGGGAGGAAGAAAAGGGGGAAAGACAGATGGAGGCTGGAGAGAGAGAGAGAGGATGAACGATTAACAATAGCGAGGAGACAGGTTGCCAGGTCTCCTTTGGCTGCTGATAAAGTGAACTTCTTGTGATTTGTTTGTGCGTTACCTGTGGTTTCCGGGGTTACCTATATCTCATAGGGAATAGATTAGTATGTGTGGGTGTGTTGTCCTGTACATAGAATGTGGCTATTTTCTCCCTGTCTGTTGTGATACAAGGATTGAGTGAAGATAAGCCATAGTGGACACTATTATGTCCACGGAACAACCTTGAATTAGATGTCTGCCACATACAGTACATTCACATACTGTACAAGTTGCACAATCTTTTCCCAGCTTATGTTTCTTCCCCTATTTGTTGCTCGTTGGGCTGGTTTTCTTATTCTCATTGATGACCAGCCAAACACCACAACAGAGAGATACCGTGTATCCAGCAGACGGATTCCTATGTTCGTAAAAACAAAACTGAACCGGTTGATCACAGACCTTTGGACAAAGAGAAATGCTAATAAGAAGGGATGTGAATCATACTGTAGAGTAGGGATGAGCGCCAAAACCCCGGTATTAAACAGGCACCAGTGCTAAATTATTAAAGACCGCAGAATTGACAAGCTGCAACGTTATCGCTTTTTTATTGATACATTTGAACGTTTTAGTGTAATTCATTGTCACGCTGCAGCATCCTCTGCTCTCTGCTTGGGGCTGAGGTCTTACTCGAAGAGTACTCGAGTTGGCTTGTTACTGTAAGTTCAAAACCTTTGCAAGTAAACAGCCAATACTTTATCAATACACCTTGTTTGATGCTGTGACGACATGTCAGTATTGGAATCCATTATAACTGCTGTCAATCCCCCCCCTCTCTCCGTGAAAAGGATGCCAACTTTAAATACGAGTGTGTACCTCAAATTGAATGCCTATATGCACCTACTTTTTAAAATACTGCTGGTCAGACTAGGCAACAGTATAGTGCTTCTCCTCACACTCAAGGTAAGACATGACATCATTTCTGTGCGAGCCCTTTTCTCCATGCGCCCCCGTCTTTGCTCGAATTAATAGGCAGTGGCAGTTCCTCATCAGCCAGTATCTCCTTCAGTTTCCAAATAGCTGCTCAGTGCCAGACTTGTCAAGAAATTGAGTCATCACATGCTGACAGCTGTTGCTTCTTTCGCTCTCACACACACACACTTACACAAGGTATGAATGTGTTACACACACATTTATCAAAACTAAAACAATATGTACAGGGATGTTATATTGTATATGCATGTGTTATGTTCTGACAAACACATTGTCCTTTGTGGATTTAAAGAACTTTCTTTAAATGGCAACCGATCCCTTTATGTGTGCACATAAATGAACACACACTGAAGGATGACACCATGGTATATAAATGACCTATATTGGGATAGAAGATTTTGGCCATATCGCCCAGCCTTGTACTCAACCCAAGTTTGTGCTGCTTCTATATGCAAATATATTATAACTTAATTTACTACTAAATGTCATTAACATTTTTAGTAGTTTAGGTAACGCTGGCATGAAGTTCTCTTGAAAAATCCCTCTTGGTTTTATTATTTCACTGCACATTCTGAGCAACTGTTTCTCCAGATCCTCATTTAAAAACATTGGCACATCATCTGCATATTTGGACGCTATACATGCATGTTTTGCCGGTACCACCTCCCAGACAATAATATCATTTTTCAGGAGAAGATGGTCTGGTATCTGCTCTCCATTTGGTGATCCATTTTTGTTATGAACCACTGTCAATAACAAAACTAAAACAGATTACGAAAAGTGTGATCATGCTGTTTAAACATATAGTTCTTATCACTGGTACTCTGCATGCACTGCACTTACAAGACATTCACACACACACATTACCCACAGCGCCATGCTACAGTAGGCTACTATGTCCTTTAGAGGTGTGAATCCTCACTGTCCTCCTGATTAGATTATGATTCACCTGTCAATGAAAATGTCCTCTGCTCCGAACATACAAAGAGTGAGGTAGAATCGTCCATGTCCGCATCATTTTAGAATCGAGAAATTTCCACACCTTTAATGTTCTTGTACCAAAGAAATAATGTTTCCTTAACTTTACTGTAACTTTATTTACTTTGTAAAAATTGCCTCTCACGGGCTCTCAGCATGGTAAAGCCTGAGCCGGCACCTTGTAGGCAGAGGTGCTAACAGCACCCTCAGCTCTTTCAGCCCATTTTGCTGTAGTTTGTACTAACAGCGTTTACCTGATCGGGTCGGGTGCAAAGCTTCCACGACAGCGCTTTTGTCCGGCCGGCGTTATCAGCCGCCATATGAGATCAGTGCAGAGCAGCGTCCGTGAGCTAGCACGCTCACATGCACGAATATGCAATAAAACCACCAGCGGCCGTCCAAGCTATTTCAACTAAACAAGGAGAAGCTTGGATTACAACACACCTCATGCTCTGCTCAGGTAGTTATTACTGCAATAGATCTTTACATAGCAAATAGCTGGTTGCTGCTAATAAATATAAAGACCTCTTGTTGTATTTTTTGTTGTATTATAACAAACAAAAACTACTAGCATTGATCTCCAAATAATTTTACTTTCATCATGGAATTTAGGACTCTATCAAAGTTGGTGCTCTTGAGAAGAAATTCATGAATAGTTTGAGGGGAATTGGCATTGGACAGTGAAAAGATAAATAAAAGGACATTAAGTCTGAGATCAAGACAGATTTTGATGAGTCATTGCTTAAAAGATCAATGCAAAAAATTGTTCCCGCTACAGTATCTTAATCAATTATTAAGTAACCATAGCTGTAGCCCTGCCTCGTATTCGGTGATGTATCATTGTCCAATAAGACACAAAGAGATTAAAAAACTGATCAATAAGATGGGCTGGAAGGTGAGGAGGTTACAGAAAGAATGAATGAGACCACCTAATGTGAAATCAAAGATTACATTTTTTGTACTGTTCAGAAGATGGAGAGAGAAGAAGAGAGCGGGAAATAAAAGGCAATACAGAGTGTCAGGGAAAGAAAAAGGCTCTTACAGGCTAAATGACGCCTGATTCCCTGGATATTTGGGCTCCCTCTGGGGAACATATAGTTGTTTTCTTACACTGACAATTTGAGAGACTCCTGGGGGGGAACAAAAAAAAAAAAAAAAGACACTGAATGAGGCAGACAAACACAAAAGCTTCTCTCTGTGGTGCAGACTGACAGACAATCCATCCACATATCCTAGAAAACATCATGCCAGCACAATCCCATGGATATCTCCATTTGGTGTTAGCAGGCTGCTTGTGCAGAAGACAAGTTGTTGCAAACCCGAGTTGGTAATTAAAAAATTTAAATAATAAAAAATATCCCAAGAAAAAGTATGGAAAATCATTAGAGAGCCCAAAAAATATCAGCAGAATAGGCCAAAAAAAAAAAATTGGGAAAGAACAAATGCGAACACATACAAGCATTTCACAAAATATAATGCCAAAATTTCAAGTGAGCCAAAATTGGTAAAATTAAAAGAATTTAAATGTCCGTCCTTTTCAGTTTGCCAGGAAGAATGATTGGAAATCACAATCCCTGCTGGAATTGTCATTTAAAGTAAAACAAACAAACAAAGAAACCCAATGTGTGCTATTTACTATGCAGATTACTCCAGAATACCAAATTCAAAGACATAATACGAGACTAAAGATCTCTCTTGCTACAGAATATTTGTAGCTGTGCCTCTATGGCGCAACATCTTCCTTTTTGGAGCACCATGTGACATATTTCCAAGACATATTGGTGGCAATGAGGATCAAAAACAAGAGCCAAACCGAGTGACATACACATGCAGCATAATAAAAATTCATTGAATCTACTCCAGGGGCCAAAATGGATGATGGCAGCTAGGTCATATTGCATCTGTGCAGATGGGGTCAGGGGTCATGTGAAGTTGTATGAGAAGACGGTGTGCTTTCATGCATCATGTAGCAGATAAAGATTTTTGGGGCTGAGAGAGAGTGGAGGTTGGGGGCCAGCTCGCAGCAAACAGCAACAAGGACCTCGTGTCTCTGGAGCCACCGTCTGCCCATCTTTATGCTCGGATTTTCAAAACACTGAATACAGGCGGTTTACATTTGGCCACAAGGACATTTGGCCTTTTAGTCAGTTATCCGGGGTTCCACTTGCAAAATGAACTGTCCAAGTTGTGATTTGCCTATATGACCAAATGGAGCAGGGAGTCCTGCATAAACAACAACAAACAAACTAAGTCTGGTGTAGATACATCTACATTTTGCTTACTGTCAACAATTCAGTGAAAAGACCAAAATGCATCAGTCCCTACCCTGTCTGCAGCAATCAGGAGCTCAGCCCATTCGTTCTCATTGAAGATATAAATCGTTGTGGAAAGTATGTGGAATGTAAAAAAAAAAAAAAAAAAAAAAAGGCTCAGAAATGTTGTAAAACAGCTGGGTTCTGTAGTTTTTTAGCAAACATACTAACACAGCACTAAAAAGATCTGTTGTGTGGCACATTTTCAGCTGCAGATTAACACATTTGTTGCATTAGTAAGTACAGTATATGTGGGATTAACTCATAATAATCAACATGGATTCACGTAATGGAGGAACATGTCCGGCAGTGCAACATTGTGGCTTATTGATGTGTTTTAAATAGCTTTTTGACAACAATAGATGTCTCTGGTAGAGACAAAGCTTTATAAGGCTTCGGCTAAACAGATAGTACTTGTTATTTAGATGATTTTTGGACTTTGGCAATAAAATTATAAAGAATACTGCCAACTTTATTCCAAAATACAGAGACTTTGGTAGCTATACGAGGCCTACTGCAAGATCATTTTCATCATATCTATTCCACTTTTGCTACTACTACTATTTAGAGATCTAAATGTGTGAGTGAGTGAGAGACATACAGAGACAGAGAGAGAGATAATGCAGACATCTGAGCAGCTGTAAAGCCATTCGTTTGACTTCACTTTTTATTCAAATAGCCCTGACCTATTTGTTCGATGCCAGCCCTTATTTCATATGATCCACCAACAAGCCGAGAGCGATTATTCCAGCACAAATGGCATGGACTTGACATGGGCCCAAAAGCGTTCATATACCTCTCTGGCCTGAGGCCACAGTTTGTCATAACACAGGGAATTATGTATTATTCCTGGGCCTGGTGATGACATCACAATAGCAGGATGAAATATAAGCTCTGATATGGCTAGCTGATTGTGGAGAGCTGCGAGGGCTTTCATTAAAAACAGCATATCGCTCATAAAAAGATTAGAGCTGGACAGCTGTTTCCTGATAGTATGAGGCTTCTGTAGTGGCTTCATCATAAACAGGCACACCTAAAAAATATAAAAATGCTCCACTTGTGTGCACTATATTGTACTGCTGTGGCAGTAAACAAAAACAGAGACTAAGGCAACACTGAAATACTTGTTTTAGCGCTTTTATATTTCTGAATATCCTTAATCAAGATAGAACAACAGCGCTAATAGTATGATTATTAGACATAATGAAAAACAAATAAAACAGTGGTGACAAGAAACTAATTTCACTCAAGCAACATACTTAAGTACATATTAGGGGCAAATACTGAACAGTTTACGCCACTACATTTAATGACAGTTCTTACTTCCATAACATGATTAAGCATTTTTTTTAAGAAAACACCCAACAGTATATACAATAGTAGAGCCTTACAGACACTGGATTTTGATATTGATACAGCAGTTAATATTTGCCAAATATATTCTTTTTCATAAACTTATAACATAAACAGTGGTGATAAAAATCTCTTGAATTTAGTTATCAAAGAATGGATGTGTAAAAGAGATGTACTGAGCAGGACATTTTACAAATAAAATAAAACTTTTTTAATGGACAAACTATGTAAGTGACCTCAAACATATCTTGATCATTTCTACTTAGTTAGTCACTGTATACCTGTGACGACTCTAACCCGCAACCTGCCAATGCATCAGCTACAGGCTGATGCATTACTTTTCATGCAAAATGGATACTTTAAATATAACTTAAGTACATTTAGCTAACAATGCATCTGTACTGTACTTATACTCGAGTTCATTTTGAAGTTCATGAACTGTCCTTGTAGTAGAGTACTTTTTACATTAAATAAAAGATTTGAATACTTATTCCACCTCTGCAAATAATAGTGTTTGCTGTATAACAAAGGATGAAGCACGCATTCATGCAGAGACCGACTGACATTGTTTCCAGTTAAATGTGTGCACTTAATCAACTAGGTAAAAATATGTCTGATTTCAAAAAAAGAAAAAAAGGTTGTCAGGACTTTGCAGTGCATTTGCTTTTTTTTTTTCCCCGCACCAATGTGCTTCTCTCTTTGCCACTACTCGCTTCTCTACAACCCCCTCAGTGAGGTGTACATAATGGAACACATATGTTACGTGGTAGACAAACAAGAGGAAAACAGTAAGCGCTGATTGTTTCAGAATAAGGGAGGTGTACAGGTGCCATTTCTAATTTGGTGGGAGAGGCCGTCTGGTAGGATGGCCTTGAAGAGCACAAAGCAGCTGGAATCAGCCTCATAAACTTGCACAACATCAAAGGCTCTTTAGCTCGTTTCATCAGAGGTGTCTTCATTGCCTGGCTCTCACTGTGTGTGTGTGTGTGTGTGCGTGCGTCATTCGTGGTCTGAGTTTCAGGAGATCTTGGCATGAAAGAAAAATGTACTCACATATCCATGAAAAGTGATATTCCGCTAACGCAACACTGTTTACGTAATGAAATGAAAAAGGAAAGAAGGCAGTCACACTCATCCAAGCTCCCCTGTTTTTGTTTTTTTTCATGGGTAAAGAAAAAAAAAAATCTCTACCTCCATCAGGGGGAATGTAGTGGAATATGACATTTCAACACCGGTGTGGGCAGTCAGTTCAGTCCGTGACAGGTGTGTTTGACGTGAATGTAAATCAGTTTCACATATAGTTTCCTTCCTCATCGAGTTCAGAGCACAGAGATCCGAGCTAACAGATAAGATACAATAACAACATCACACACACTCACTCAGATTAGCTGTGGTGTTGAATGTATGGTTGATTTATTCGAGTACAAAATCTAAGTATAATTGTCTACCCTCTTTTACTTCTGGGACAAAAGGATCAGTTGGTGTCATCACAGTGTGCAATGAACTCGAGAATACTTCTGTGCTCATTAACAGTAATGTCAATTTAAAGAAGAATCAGAGCAGCACGGAGTGCGAGAAGACAATTAAATGAGTTTCAAATGAACTCATTTAATGGTAGCATTGTACAGCTGGAATCCTTTAGGCGCACATAGGATTAAGGGGTGTGATTATGAACCATTTTAAACCCCAATCCGAGCGATTCGCCTTCAGTGCCATTATTTGTTCTGCTTTTAATGAAGAAACATTTGACAGTTGGGCTATAACTGAAGCTGTAGCAGCGTCTACGCTACGCTTCAGGAGCTGATGTTGTTTGAAATTTACATTCGTGTCTCCATGTCATCTCACACACACCCAAGCCACGCCCATGGCCACGAGTAACTCCTCACATCACGTTGATCGTTCTGTGCTCTGGCTTACCAAAAAGGATGACGGATTTTCTTCATCCCGCGATTCTCGCGTGACATCTCGAGAAACCGGCTGCTGTGCAAGGTAAGACGAGTCTGGTAGGATGGGGTAGTTAGAGCCTAAATTTCAGACAAATCCGAACATAATTAAATCATACGATGTTATGATGTCAATCATGGATCAGTAAAATATTGTTAAAGCTATCACTATGTGATACTGGAAAATTGAATTTCACAGTTACCGACATTAATGAAGCCTGACTTCAGATCTTTAACACGATCTTACACCTCTCTGCATTTTTATTTTAGTGTTGGGCTCATTCCATCGGTAGGAGAGACAGTCGACCAATCAGAACTTTGCAGACCAGATTAAGAATGGGGACATCGTCCTAGCCAGCTAGATTCTTTGGAAAAAAGGAAAGAAAAGGTACAAGCATGGATTGACAGGGCTGTATGGGTTGTTGTAAGTCAATTTACAGAAATAATCACAATATTTACTCTATAGACTTTAACATCTGTAACTTTACCGTACCACAGCTTCTAAGTTTTATGAAAATGATGCCAGCGGGCCAGATATGCCTCTTACTAAAACAAAACAACCCAACAAGAAATCAGCTTATATGAACACGATTTCAGGGTGAATGATTCAAGTCAAACAAAATAGCAATTCATTTTCATCATCAGGCTGACGTTAATGCGGCGCCATCTTCATGCATAGCTAACTAGCTTCCCATCTTCATCAATGATTAATAGTGACAGAAAAATAGATAGTCAACTTATAGAATAGTAACTCTTAAAATGTTACATAAACATTGATAGCACACTTCTACATGAGAATAAAAGACAGTAAGTGAAAAGTAAATGAAGGCTCAAAGTTTCTTTGACAAATGACATATAATCATTGATTCGTACCTCCAATGTGTTCTTTTCTTTCTTTTTCTGACATGATAACACATTAGGATCGTCGAATATAGACTGTCGACATTAGAATACTGGTATTATTTAATGCATCTAATAAAATGGGTACACTCGACATTACAAAAAGGTAAACGGGGAGGGCAGAGAACGAGAGACATACATTTCCTATGTAGATAGTGGAAAACTGACCAAAATTGGAAACAATGATAAGGCAGAGAAAAAAAGATACAAAGGGAATGGAGATAGGACACAGAGAGATGTGGCCATACAGGTGCGTTCATCACAGAGCGTAGCGCGTGTCGGAGACAGAAAAGAAAGTTCCCTCCGGAAGACAATGGCTTTGGACAGGCACACAATAGCTTCATTAGAGGGTTCACATTATCGGGTCATGGGAGATAGAGGGGAAATATCAGACCGGACACATTCGAACGATGCCCGTTGCAGAAGCCTGCCAACTTTGCAAGCACGAGTCTCAGCTGTGACGAAGGCTGTTTTTTTTGGGGGGGTTGTAATCTGATGCTCCTGAAGTTGGCAGTGATGGGAAATGGTCAAATAGGTAAATAGTGTTCGAGGGAAAAGGGGGAGATTAATGGTTACTCTACAGCCATGTTGCATTCCATTGTAATACCGTGCTATCAACTTCCTTTCCCAGCTCTAGATAGAAGGTTACAGGTTGTAAACAACATAGCAGAAAGTAGGCTGGTTTGTGAAGGAGAGTTAAGTTGCATTAATAAAACCAATTTCCAAACAGAATAACAGTCCGTTTCTTGTTTTGTCCCTTATGTGAATTTTGCCTCCATGAATGGCCCAAATGTTATTTTCTGATTTATTAGCAGCAAAACCATTAAAAAGAAAAATTGCAAATTTTCAACCTCATCTCTACCTATCCAAGTAAGGGATCAGTAAAGACAGAGAACAGTGCAACTTCAGCTTTGGCAGCTGTAGGGTGCAAAGCAGTGAAAATAGCATCCCAAAATACGAGCGTGGAGGACAGTCGTTACAGGGTTTTAGCTGACTCCGATATTCGGCCATATTCAGCGGCAGTTCGAGGCTGCAGCGGGGAGGATAAGGTCGGCGGGGACCCTCCAGAATCTCAGCGGCCGAGAGCAAACACCAACTGCTGGAGCCCTCGCTCGGCCATCCAATGCCTACAGAAACACAATCATTCTGCTACAATGAATGCCAGCGTGGGCAGTATTTTGTTGGATGCTGTCGCCAAGAGCAACCCAGAGAGAGCGAGTGTGCGTTTACCTTGCATTTAAGTTTTCCTCCTCACTCAGACAGAGGTGTGCTGGGGACCCTCAACAGGAACCCGAAGATAAACTGGAAACGGCAACCAGCAGGGCGATTTTGGGCATTGCATTTTTCTTGTTTCAACTCCGTAAAGACGGATTGAGAGCCGCCAACGATTTATTTTTTCTGTCCGGTTTCAATGTGGTATGTGGAACGTGGTAATTAAGCACGTCTTAGCTCGAGTAAAAGAGAAACTTGAATTCAGAAGTGTACAGATGAATTATTCGTATTAGGTGTACGATTATTTCCTTGATTGACTTCTTGTGAGTTTATTTTGTGTATTTATCAGATGTAGTGAAATCGCCACTTGCGCGCAAACCATCTCGGTACATGTAGGCAGAGATGGTACGGCTCGGCAACAGCAGACATCAGCTATCTCATTCAATATCAGACGCACTGGGGAGTTTAATTCGTCAGGGGACGACATTTACCATCAGCACTGAGTTGACATCAACATAAGAGGTGGTGAGTTTTCCCTTTAAGCATGGAGAACAATTACGTCAGTAGGAAACCCACACACACTGCTCACCATTAGCACTGTGCGTGAACCCTCACTGAGACACCGTCTATGCGGACCGACCAGGCTATCGATCAGGCTGATCAATCACCGGCTGCTGGTGAGCAGGCCTTTAAGTGGCCACGTCACACTTGTTCACCAGCATCAGGGGAGCTGTCAAACAACACTTACAATCAATTACCCAAATTAGCCTCTTAACCCCCATGTGGCGCTCCAGACTGTACTCAAAGCCAGAGATGATGGACAACGAAGGAAAGCATTAAGTATTAATAATAATACGTAATAAGAGGAGAGAAAAGGAAATGGAACATTTTACAGATTGTGTTTTAGAATTCTACTGACTGTAGAGCACCGGTATTCAATGGAAATTCAACAAGGTCCACTTAGAGAAAATTTCCTCATGCAAAGGTCCTGAACATCGCAATAAATAACTTGTGCTTTGATTCAGTGCCATCTATATTGTAGTAGCCTAGTAATTGTATCAAGGTCTGTATGTAGTCAACAACTGACTATCAAAGTGTGAAGTGATGTAAATCGTGTGCAGGGACTATATCTGTGGTTTTTGAAACGTGCTCTCTGTTAACATCATTATTGGGAAGTTGTCTTGTAGTGGTTCTTCACATTAATGCTTTTAATAATCTCCATGGTCTCTGAACATGTGAGACATACTGGTTATGAACCGCCCGTGTGAAGAATGAACATATAAGAGTCTGTCCATTCTTGGTTAAAGGTTCTGGTCTCGCTGTCCACTTTTCTCTTCTTGGAGGACGCCATGTGAAATAATTTCAAATTTCTGTCCCTCGCCCGGCCTCTCTCCTGTGAGTGTACATCTCACTCGAGTGCTTATCATAATACACATATTTGATTGGCTGAGCAGCATCACGTGATGTGATTTACAACGCATGCAATTGGTCGGTGTGTTTCCTGCACCGCTAAAGGAAAGTGCAGTAAAGGCTAGAACAGCTGCGCCTGTTAAAATAAAAAATTTAATAATTCTAAATGATCTATCGGTTATAGATCCGTTTCGGTCCGGACCCACCCTTCTTGTAGAGAGTAGAGACAGTGAACAGGGAGAGAGCGAGGATAAACAATGTAGTCTAAAGGAGAGTAAACATATCTTTGGTGGGTTTTTTTGGTACGTATCGGACAACAAATACTCCAATACCAGTGTATCTACAATGACCTAATATTGACCAATACATCAACTCAGCTTATTTGTCACTTGATAACATGCATCACATTCACTCGCCAGATCAGCACACCCAGAGAGCTCCACCTTGATGGTCATCCAATGACACACGGGGGCTGACTACCGTCTTAAGAGTCACCTGTATCTGCCTTTGGTCGTCTTCGCTTTGATTTTATTTTATATTCCCAACACTGGCCTGGCACTCCGGGCCAATCAGCTGGCCAGGCCAATAAATCACATTTCAAAATGTCTGTTTCCTCCACCAGGTACTGAAGGTGACACGTCTAAGCAGATAAAACACCCCAACTGTGAATTCAGGCCAGTGGAGACGAATCAGTGAAGTGTCCCCAGAAAACCCTTCATTCCCTCACTCATGTAGATTCCCAGACTTCCTTTCACTTTTTCTACCTCTATACTTATATGCTGTGCATCCAGCACACACACACACACACACACACACACACACACACACACGGCTTCCCCTTCCGCAGGGAACAACCTACAAGGTTGCAGCACCTCCGCGGATGTGCCCATGTCCCGGACAAAGACTATTCTAATTTCAGCCAAGTTCACCGTCACCTGCATGCTGGTAATAAATCTTGTTTGCCGAAGAAAAATAGATGTCCAATTAAAGTAGAAATTGACACAAAAAGAAGTGAATGAAGAAAGAATGCCACTTCAAGGACAACATAGCCTGTAATGAAAATGATGAATAAGTGTGAGGCATTAAAATTCTGAGTAATCCAATCCGTTCTTGACTTGTTTGCACCCACATCCATAGAACGTCGTTTCACTCTGAAAAGCAGTCAGACACAAATTGACATTCCTGAGATTGTTGGCGAACTCCGGCATGTTTCTTTCAAAACCTGCGACTTGTGATCCGTCGGGTCAAGCTGCACTTGAAAGCAGCTTTCACCACTAACCGAGATCATACCCACATTCTCATCTCTGATCTCTGCAGCTGTGACTTTCTTTGTTTGCTGCCATGTTACCTCTCAAATGTGTCCCTATCGGAAGTTATGTGTAACGGATGGGAGGTTTTTAGTGTGATGGCAATGCATAAATGGAGTATGACACTACAAGCTCTGAAATGTGGGAGACACTTATCCCGTGCAAATTAGCTATTAACAGAAGTCATGTGTTAACAGGTACTTTACACACACACACACACACACACACACACACACACACACACACACACA